>NC_069661.1:59743666-60050500 GCF_027244095.1 Hemicordylus capensis
CACCCTCCCTCCTGCTTAAAGGTAACACCCTCCCTCCGCCACTGCCTAACTGGCCAAACTGTTGGACTGGTCCGGAGGTCCGGAAAAGGGTCTCTGGACCAGTTCGTGCACATCCCTACACTGAGGGTCAGTGACGTGCTTCCTCTCTTACAGACTGCTTCCAGAGCATTGGCAGAGCTGGGAGGTTTTGCCCACTTGTGCAGCAGTGTGTGTGTAGACGGAATGCGGGAGTTGCACATGGGTCCCTATTGCCTCTCCTCTCCACAATCCCTCCTTATACATGCACTTTGTTAGTTAGGATGTCAGCCAGTGTCAAGATTTAAAGTTTTGCATGCATATACTGTGAAACAGAAATGCAACTAAGGATGTGTGAGCTTGCCCGTTTCAAACTGGCCCGGTTCAGCTGGTCAGAGTCTGAAGTGGGCCAGACTGATTTGGAGGTCTACTGGTAAAAGGGAATCCAGTGAGCATTCCCCTTTACCAGTAAAGGGGCAGGGGGACTTCCTTAAGGCTAGAGAGGTGGCGGGAGGGGCGTCAGGGGTACTTCACTCTATTTTCAGTGCTGGCGACTGGCAGCTCCCCCCACCTTGCTGGCCTCCCCCAGGACACTAGAATGGGCTGGAGAAGGCCTGAACCAGGCTGCCGGTGGCCTGGACTACTCTGGGGGAGGTGGGGCGGTAGCTGCTGCTACCATCGAGAATTGAGTTGTACCCCTGATTCCCCTGCCATCCCCTCTCTAGCCTTAGGGAAGCCCCCCTGCCACTTTACAGTAGACCCCGAACCACTCTGAAAACCAGTTCGAACTGATCCGGTTTGACCGGAACCGGACCAGGCCACTTTGAATCCGGTTCGGATTTGAACTAAACCATCAAAAATGTGTGCACCCCTAAATGCAACTACTCTTAGACTTATTTTATCACCTTACAATTAGTACATGCTATGGTTTTTCTAAAAGTAAGATCTTACCTTCAGACATTGGATTATAGTCAACTCCAGAGGTAGCAGAACCATCCTTAGTATGGATCCTCACAATGGAAACTTTGGAGCTGTCCCCCAGACGTAAGACAGGGATCTTCACAACTGCAATCTCCCCAGGCTCTTGAGGTTCTTGAATATTATATTTGATTTCGGAGAACTTAATCACTGGTTCTGCAAGAGAACTGAAAAAAGTTACCCTATCCTATTTAATCAAGTGCAAATGTGCTTTATGGATAGTCAAAATGGCCTAAAGAAGTTAAAACAGTCCAAATCACAACATGGAACACAACATTTCAGTTAAGTCATTGGATATGTTTATTACTTAGCAGTGCAACACAATATCCCCTCTTCTTGTGAACTTTGTTTACTGAAAAAAGAGGGAGAGCATGACCATAGTATGTGTGGGTACCTCCCTTACTCATAAACACCAAACATATGGCAAGTGGGGGAGATGGGGCCAGTGGGCACTGTCTCTCTCCCTGCACTCAGTAAATGTGGAAAGACCTTCATAAGAAGAGGGCTATTATTTTGTTTCATAATTAAAAAGCAGAGAGAATACCAGTAGTGAACATCCATTAATCTTTTCAACTTAAAAATAAGGATTTAGTAAATTAACTTACAAGAAGATTAAACATTCTGAAAATGTAACAGACATCAGTCATCCTAATTTAGGCTTTCATCCCATCAGGGGAACAAGTCATGTTGCCATCATACTTAGCACCACTAGGCTTCCTAAGCAGATCACAGTTGACATCTCTGTTCACCAAATTGGTGTGAGCAGGAAAAATCACAAAGGGGGATTCTGATGACAAGGCTCTGATTTGTGCTAACTCAGGGTATAGGAAATATAACATTTTTTACTATTATACTGCAGAAATATTTTTTCCTCCCAATAATTAATAAAATGTTAACTAAAACACTGTACCTAAATGCAAGACACAGGAGCAAAGAAAATACTGCTCTTTTGTATTATCACCCAACCTTTCATCCTTGAACATATTTGAAGCAACTGTTCACTTGCAAGCATATTATGCTATGGAAAGAATTATGCAATGGAACACAATGGCTTATAAACTCACTGTCTTCTTCATCTTTGATCTTCACTAAAGTTTCTTTTTGCTCGCCAATAGAGGCTCCAAACACAGAAGTGCTTTTTGGTGTTCCAAGTACTAGTCTGAACTCTTCTTCTTCTTCATAGATGGCGTCATCCTCCAAGACCACTACACATGGCTTCTCAATCTCTCCTGCAGAAAACAAACAAAACAGAACAAAAAACACTCAACCAGCTGAAAAACATTTGGGAGCACCTACAGTCTAGCACCAGCATCCAAATTAAACACATATATCTGGGCTTGACAAATCCCAGATACCAGGGAGCCATGGCACCTAGAAATTTTACTGTTATGCCTAGATTAAGATATTCAGCAGTAAAGTTATTTAATAAAATCTTTATTTGTCACAGGCAGCGCTGTTTCTGTTCTAAGCATGTTACTTGAAAAGGGGATAAAGAGAAGCCCGTTTAACATCTCACTCTACAGTGCCTGTCACTAAGGTAATTTTGCCAAGTGTCCATTGTTCCTAAATTGGCTCCTAAAGTTTTTGGTTGGTTCCTAGAACCTAAGAAAATTTGTCAAGGCCTGATATACATAGAAGAATTATTACTAAATACTGTGGGCATCATTGTTAGAATACAGATGGAAGAATCTAATGTTTGGCAAACTGCAAATATACATGCTTTCTTATTTAGTATAGTGTAATACAATGCTGGTCCCAAAGCACAAGAGAGGAAAACATTAGATGATATTGATTGCATTAATTCCTGTTGGAAAAGCGAGACATTTGGAACTTCAAAAAAAGAGACAACTTTACCTAAATCAGATTGAAAGTTTGCAGATAGCCATACTTATTAGTAGACTGCACATTTTACACACACACACACTGACTGGTCGGTGTTCCAACGTCATTGTGAAATTATACAAAATCAGACTGACTGGTGTAACAGAATGGTTGAGCAAGTCAAGAAATCAAAGTCCATCTGGTTTGCAGTCAGATATTTTGTGGTGAGAGACCCTTAGAGTGGTGGGGAATAAATTAACGTAGAACAGCCAGAATGTAACTATGAGTACTTACAATATTTATTTGCAACAAACAGGTTTTAAGCAAATAATTATAAATATGTTTGACGTTATTTAATTGTAATCCATGTTAATAAATAAATTTTAACTCTATAACATTTGAACTAAGCACCTGTGGCTTATCAGTCAACAGAATGCCTTTGCATTCAGACCACTAGAGGGCAGGAACAGGTTTACCTCTAAGTGAGCAAATGAGTAGTATGCAACTACTTCCTCCACAAATAAAAGGTTAGAGACTTACTTTTTTTTAATGATTGCTGGACATTCCAAAATGAAGCCTACAATATCCTTGGGGACCAGCTCTACACAAGACTCTGTGGCAACAGCCCTGTATTCTTGAATATGTTTAGGCTGGAGATCAGAAGGTGCTCTCCATTTCAATCTTTTACTCACCCAAAATTTTTCTCTCTAGAATAGTAATGTGTCCACATACACCCCCCTTTCTAAATCAATAACCAGATGAAAGATATCATATGAGTACTAACAGCCTTAACAACAGATTAGCAGAATCAAAAAATCTTGCTCCTCTCCTCCTCCCATCCCTTCATGATTTTGACCTTTTGTTTGCAGAAGGAAACCATGCATATCTTCCATTACTGGAAGACCATAAAGCTGATTAATAACAAGTATTCTGACTTAACTTGTTTGTGGATTGCATCTAAAATACCAATGAAACAAGCAGAACAAGTACTGAAAAAGCTATTAGACTCCACACTCTGTAAAACAGAAGTCAGGATTGGTGCAGTTAAAACAACAACAACTCCACCAAAGGTCTGTTTCTTTTCCTCAATGGTTATGCACTAAAACACTCATTAAACATGTTTCAAACATACATGCTACTAACAGAGAAACTGCACTTTCACATAGCCAAATCTGCCTCAGGGTTGTCATAGGGCGACTTCGTACTATGCTTCTATAGCTGTATAACAAATACACAGATAATGGGAGGTGGTCAATCACTCCTGAGAAATCTGGTCACAAATGGCCATCACAATGATTTGGAGGATTAAGGCAAGAGAACCAGAATAGAACTTTTTTTAAAAACAACATTACTGGCTTTCATTGGAAGACTGACATTTAAATAGGAGTCTCAAAGAAAGACTTTGACAGTTTGCTTGAAAAAAGTCTTAAAACATGGTGTCTGGCTGTGTGCCCACATCTCTTTAGTGTGACTCCCTTCCTATGATATTATGCACAAGACATTAATTAAAGTAACCTACCTTCCCCTTTTTATATAGCTTTGAAGATAAAATAAATGAAAATGCTACACAAGAATGAATGTATTAATTAAACGAAAATAAAACCATAGAAAAGTTTTGGTTTGTTAATTTAAGAGTTCTTTGTTGTTGTCAATGCTGTAGGAGCAGGATTTATTTAAAAAAATGTCTGAACTAGTTATTTAATCATGTATACAGCAGAGGCACTCTGTTGTTGAACATCAAAAGAAACAATTTCATTATATGTTTTGAGAATGGAATTTTGCTAGCTTAGGAAATGACTTTTTTTTTAAAAAAGAGGAGATCTTACCTGGGAGGAAGACCACTACAGAGTCATCTGTGTTTGGTCTCTCTTCATAGTCCATCATAACCTGTGCAGAACCCTGGCGAGTATAGCAGCGGACTGTAGATTTATGATTAACATCACCACTACGGTAAATTATAGCTGTCAGTTGACCATCTTTTTCATTCACTGTATGCAGTGGCTCCTTAAATTGGACTTTGGGTACTACAAAAGAAAAGAGAGAGAAAAATAATACCCGAAAAATTGTCAGTACTGGTCTTCTTACATTTCACAGTGATCTCCATATTATTCAGCTTCATGTGTGGTCATTACGTGATAATTCATACTGCTTTCAGAACACAGCCGTCCTTCTCTTGCTGAATTGATTAGAGCCATGTTTCCTTTTTAAAATCACATACCTTTCACAATTACAACACTTACGAAATCTTCATGCCACTCTCCCCATTAAAATAATTAGCAACTGAACATTAGTAAAAGCACAACTTTAAGGGAAGTCATATGAACTCCATGATGTGAATTTATTGTGCTAACATGAATAACCAAGATGTCAATCCTACAATGAGAAAATAGCAGGCACTCCACATGTCACTCTCCTCTGAAGTTGAACCCTTCATATTAGGAAACAGCATGGCCTTCCAGATGCATATGGAATTGTAAATCATACCCTACAATTCAAACCAACCTACTCCATACATCTCAAAAGCATCTTTAAAGGCGAAATGAAAAGAAAGAAAAAAATCCACAGAGATTCAGAAAGAGACTACAGAGAAACTTTGTAATGGATGAATAATTCCACTGCTTTCCAGTGTAAAGTTTGTATGCTCCAAACTCACAGTTTTAAGAATTAGGTTTGTTTTACTGCTTAATATTGAAAACTTTAAACAGAAAAATCCAGTACTCTGGGAGGACATTCAAGGGACAGAAATCAGAATCTTCCTATTCACTACTTACAGTCAGTGATGGTATCATTGATGAAGATGGTAGTCTTGCTTGGTTCCCCAAGCACTGCATTTGTAGGCATCCGAAGAACAAGTTCAAATTTTTCTGGACCCTCAAGAATAGGCTGTCCCAAATCATCCAGGATTGTCACACGGAAAGTCTGCATATTTACACCAGGAGCAAAATCCAGGTTTTGGCTGATGCCAACATAATCAACGCCAGCTATACAAAAAGCAAGAGGGATCATTCAGTTATTTGAGGAATGTGATATTAAGATCGAAACATACTAGCCAACATGCAGAGTAAACAAGCATGCAAGCAGTGAGTGTGCAACACTCTCTAGAGGGGAGGGGCAGTTTTCATCAACCTCCCCTTCTCTCTGTAGTAGACTGCTACAGGACATATTTTTGAGAGTCACAGTCAGCTGGGGTGATTGGTGAAAACCAGCCCTTTCCCATAATGCATGCTGTGTGTTTGCTGCACACATTTCTTCAGTCTGGATGTTGAAAACTACATCATCTCAGATTATCACACTGGTCTTACTGCTGGTTTTTCCCTTTTTCTTAATGATCCCTTTGGGGGGGGCGGGATTAATAAAATTACAATATTTAGGGCAAATTTACATGTTTTGTAATTTTAATGTGATATCTCATAGGAACATAGTAAGCTGCCATTAGGGAGTCAGACCACTGGTCCATCTAGCTCAGGGTTGTCCACAGAGATTGGCAGCTGCTTAGCCAAGGTTACAGACAGGAGTCTCTCTCGGACCTATTGAGATAAGCCAGTGAGGGAACTTGGAACTTCTTGCTCTTCCCAGAGTGACCCCATCCCTTAAGGCGAATATCTTACAGTGCTCACATGTAGTCTCCCATTCAAATGCAAACCAGGATGGACTTTGCTTAGCAAAGGGGATAATTCATGCTTGCTACTACAAGACCAGCTCCCCTCCATATCTCATAAATATCTCTACGAGCCCTTTAAAAACCACCAACATGGAACCCTATATTCAGACAAGCAAAAATGCACATAATTTCAGAAACATTACTTTTCAGAAACATCTTTCAGAATTTCAGAAACATCTTTCACCAACAGTAGACATTTGCACGTGTTAAGGCAAGTTCCCAAACAGAATTCTGCTCAGTTTTTCTCCAATAATGCTAACCAAATGTAATCTGGTCTTCTGATCTGATCAGGGTGGTGTTCCATGGGTGGGGACTCCTGTGATTTCCCCACTGTCACAGATGGATGACCATCTGGTTAAGGTTGGACTCACAATCATATCCCAACTCTGCAGAGGTGATGGGCCTATTAGGATGGTCCGTTTGAGGTTACTGGATCCAACAGGATTCCAAGAAGCCTTAGAAGGATTTAGTATTGGCTCTGCCAGTGTTCCAGTTAATGCCCAGAAGGAGAACTGGAACAAAACACTCACCAGGACAGAAGACATGATCACTCCTCAGTGTCCCCTCTGACCTGCTTCTAAACTGGCCCCTTGGTATACTACAGGAGCTGAAGCGGCAAGATAGACGACTGGAGCACAAATGGAGAAAGACTCGACTTGAATCCAACAGATTACAACATAGAGCGCATTTGAAGATCCATGCTCAGGCAATACGTGTGGCAAAGAAAAACAGGTTGCTTACCTGTAACAGGTGATCTGGTAGTGATCCGTTGAGTCCATAAGTGAATGGGTTCTGCGCCTGCGCAGGCACCTCTCGGGCCGACTAGGTAGCTCCTCGCGACGCCCAACCGCCTTTCTGCACGTGCTCCTGCATTCCATCTATATAGTGCGGTTGGGCGTCTTCCGTTAGTTTTCTGTGCAGACCGCCTTGTATGCGCAATCTGCCAATTGATGAATCTACTTCTGCAGTGGGGATGGCTTCTGGGCGGGTCTTATGGACTCAACGGATCACTACCAGATCACCTGTTACAGGTAAGCAACCTGTTTATCTGGATCGTGATCCGTTGAGCCCATAAGTGAATGGGTGATTAGTTAGCTGACCCTCCGTGGTGGTGGGTGCAGAAGAATGCCCTCTAAGGCAACACCCTTTTTAACACACTTCACCCATATTCCGCCTGTCGCGCCATGCGCAGGTCCACTGCATAATGTTTTATAAACGGCTGTTGCGATGACCATGTTGCAGCAATACAGATGTCATCCATCTTAATCCCTGACAGATGAGCTGCCGAGATTGAGTAGGCTCTAGTAGAATGAGCCCTTATAGTTTTTGGCGGCGTTACATTCTGCAGTCTATAAGCCAACAAGATTAATTCCACTAGCCAATGGGCAATACGTTGCCGAGACACCGACCTCCCCTTGTTCCTGCCTTTATAGGCCACAAACAGTTTATTTGACCTTCTGTGCTCCTTAGTCCCCTTCAAATAATATAGCAGTGTACGACGCACGTCCAGAGCATGCAGTGCCTTCTCCAAAGGAGACTGAGGATCTTTAAAAAAGGTTGGCAAGACTATTTCTTGATTCAGATGGAACCCTGTTATCACCTTTGGACGAAAGTTAGGGTCCAACCTCATCACCACCTTATGTGGGTAGAATTGTGTGTAAGGTTTGTCCGCCCTTAGCGCTGACAATTCCCCCACTCTCTTCGCTGTAGTTATTGCGATCAAAAATGCAGTTTTTAGCGTTAATAACTGCAAACTAGCCTCATGTAATGGTTCAAAGGGTTTCTCCGTTAATGCAGAAAGCACCAAAGACAGACTCCACTGCTCCAAAGGTCTCTTAAGTGGAGGATAGAGATTATTCAGCCCTTTCATGAACCTTTTACACTCGGGGTGAGTAAATACTGTCTTTCCATCCCACCCCGGAAGTCTCGAGGATAGAGCAGCCAGATGCAGTTTCAATGATACATTTGCTAGGCCCTTCACTTTCAGGCTAGTTAAATAAAGCAGCACCTGGCGCACAGACGCTGCCCGTGCTTTGAATCCACTCGCCTTAGCATACACTCTAAATCGTTTCCACTTACAGAAGTAGCTACGCCTAGTAGACCTGCGTCTGCTATTTAACAGAATTTTGTTTAAAAGTTTATTCTCCACACTGTTAGTTTTAGGGTCTCTATCTCTGGGTGCAGTACCCTGCCCCCTGCCATCTGCAGGAGATCTGACATTGCTGGTAGACGGTAATGCTGCCCTCTGCACAGGCGAAGCAGCAGGGCAAACCACGGCTGACGTGGCCACCACAGGGCCACCAGTATGCAGTCTGCCTCGTCCCTTAGGATCTGTGCCAACACCCGATTTAGGAGAGGCAACGGCGGGAACAGGTAAAGGAGCCCTTTGCTCCACTCGTACTGAAATGCATCTCCCAGAGACCCCACACCTATTCCCTCACGAGAACAGTATCTCTTGCACTTTTTGTTCCCCTCCGAGGCAAATACATCCACCGCAGGGGTGCCCCAACGATCGAAAATCTGTCTGATACAATCTCCCTTGACCTCCCACTCGTGTCTCTGGTTGTTCAGAGTGCTCCGACTGAGAGCATCCGCCAGGTGGTTGTCCACCCCTCTGATGTGAATCGCCACTGGATATATGGCATGGGCGATGCACCAGTCCCACAACTTCATCGACAAGGTGCAGAGTCTTGGAGAAACTGTCCCTCCCTGTCTGTTTAGATAAGCTATAGCTGTAGTATTGTCCATTTGGATCTGTACCACAGATCCCCTTAGTTGTGGTTCGAAAGCTCTTAACGCCAAAAATGCAGCCATCAGCTCCAGATAATTGATATGGTATTCTGCCTGATGAGGCGTCCATTGACCCTGAATGCAATCTCGGGCGCAATGCGCACCCCACCCTTGTAGCGATGCATCCGTTGTGATCCACACTTTCGGAAGCAGAGGTCTGAACGGTACTCCTTGTAAGAGATTTACTCCCTTCATCCACCACTGCAAGGAAGCTTGTACACCCCTGGGAAGGTGCAACAGCATGTTCTGGCTGTCCACATTGAGACGGAAGTGGTTCAAGAACCACCGTTGAAGGGGTCTCATCCGTAGTCTCGTGTAACGAACCGTTGTGTTGCACGAAGCCATCATGCCTAAAAGCCTCTGGATCACCCTTGCTCTCTGGTCCGGTTGGTTGTGGAATCGAGTTGCCAACGCGATGATCTGAATGCATCTTTCCATCGGCAAGAATGCCCTTCGTTGCTCTAAATCGAGGATGGCACCTATGAAACTGAGTTTCTTTCTTGGGGTCAAGTTGGACTTTTTCCAGTTCACATTTACCCCCAATTCCTGGAGAAGATGTAGCATCGTTTGAATTTGAGTCTCCAACAGTTTTTTGTCCTTGCTCACCAGGAGCCAGTCGTCCAAATACGGGTAGACCACTAGGCCCTGAGTGCGAAGGAATGCAACTATCACTGCCACCACCTTGGTAAAGACTCTTGGAGCTGTTGATAGTCCGAAAGGGAGGACAGTATATTGGTAAATCGTAGTCCCCACCGTAAAGCGTAGATACTTTCGGTGATTTTCCTGGATGCCCACATGGAAGTAAGCGTCTTTCAGGTCTAACGTTGCCGCCCACTCTTCCTGCTCCAGAAAGGGTAGAATCTCCTGCAACGTCATCATTCTGAACTTCCGGGTCCAGACAAAATCGTTGAGGTCTCTCAAATCCATGATTGCCCGTATCCCCCCATCCCGCTTGGGTATCTGAAAATAGCGGGAGTAGAATCCGGACAACCTCTTCGCCCACTGCACTGTCACAATTGCCCTCTTTCCCAATAACACCTTTATCTCTTCTTCCAACACTGGTGTTGATCTCGTGAAACGGAGCCCTGAGAACGGGGGTAGAGCTGTGAACTCGATTGCATAACCCGTCTCCACAATCCTCAGAACCCACTGATCTGATGTTATGTTGTGCCATGCCATAGCATGGCTTGCCAGTCTGATGTCTGAGCTGACAACTACAGGGCCGATGGTAGTGGTCCTGGCAATTGTGTTTAAGTGTAGTGGGCTGACATTGCAATCAAAACGACTGCTTTGCAGCCTCCTTGTTGTTATGACGATTATTTTGGTTTTTGTTTCTATTGCTGCCGTTGTTGTTGTTGTTCCGGAAGCCTCTAGATCTCTGGTAGGGCTTGTTCTGTCTCCTGAAGCCTCCCCTATCTGGGTAATGATATGGCCTTTGTCTATTGGGATTGTATGCTCTGGAGCCAGTTGTTGAAGTGGATACCATGAAAGTTTTTGCTGTAAATTTAGATTTTTTTAGTGTTTCCATGGTAGCGTCTGTACTCTCATGGAAAAGACCCTTTCCATCAAAAGCCAGATTCTCAACCCTGTCTTTCATGTCTGGCTGGAGAGATGTTGCACGTAGCCAGGCATAGCGACGCATGGTGACTGCTGTCACCATGGCTCTGGATTCAGTTTCAGCTAAGTGTTTGAAAGTACTAAGCTGCTGTTTTGTTACTGCGGTCGTCCTTTCGTACACCTCATGGAGCCTAGTTTGCAGCTCCTCCGCGGACATGGAGGTCGAATCATGGAGCAAATTGTCCCATAGGAGGTGAGTGTACCTCGCCATACACGCTGCGTAATTTGCAATTCTGATAGCTAGACTTGAAGTAGCATACAGCCTGCGGCCTAACACATCAATTTTTCTGCCCTCCTTATCTCCAGGAGTCGTGTGTCGACGGCCGCCCTTGGATGAAGATGCACAATCCACCACAATGGAGTTAGGATCCGGGTGTTGCAGCAGGTAAGTGTCCTCTCCATCACATATCCGATACAAATTTTCAATGCGCTTCGAAGTTGGATTCACTGAATGCACCGTCTCCCATGCTGATTTTGCTGCCTTTGATATAGCCGGTATCATGGGTAAAGATACTGGATGCGAAGCCTTTGACTGGAACATCATGTTGTAAACAGGGTCGGTAGACTCAGTATCTGGCAGCTGCAGATTTAGCCCCAAAGCCTCTGCCATCTCTCTAATCATTACATGGTACGCTTTGAGTTCTTCAGTTGGGGATTTCGAAAGGCGAGGTGGTACTTCAGGTGGAAGCTCTGTCTGTCCACTGCCTCGATCAGAATCCGTATCCTCAGTACCATAGTCCTGATGCACTGATCCAGGAGAAGATTCTCTGGACGATGGGCTCTGTGGTGGCGGAGTGCTCTTTCTCTTCCGCTTCCCACTTGGTTTCTCCCTGTGGGCAGCTGCTGCAGGTGGATGACTCTCTTCCCGAGGTTGTGGGTCGGGTTGTTGCGCCTTCCACCTTAAATATTCCGCGTAATCATGCGGGAGTGTGTGTCTGAACCCACACGTATGCGAGGGTTGAATTGTTGGATGGCATATGCTGTCATCCAAATACCCAGGCAACGGTGGTACCACAGCCAAGGGTGACTGGATCAAAGGTTCTGCTGCCACTCTTGGGGAAAGCGATGGAGTCCTTGGATGGGGGAGCGCTGGCTCCAACTCCACTTCCTCTTCCCCTTCCTCCTCCTCCTCATCCAATCCTGCACTCACAAACCCTTGGAATGTGGATTCTGCAGGGGTGTTTGGATCCGATGCCATCAGGCTCCTGAGTGCCGAAGTCGCACTTCTATCAGAGCGGTGGCTTCCCTGGTTCCGTGGAGTCGAGGGAGACTGTTGAGGAGTGTGTGCAGGGGAGAGGGAGACGCGGTGTACAGTCTCTCTCGGCACCGAAGAGTCACGGTTGCTCTTCGCCTTCGATGTCGATGTCGAGCTCGATGTCGAAATGACCCCGGTGTGCTCACTCCTCGATGTCGAGGGCTTCGGCGTCGAGGGTGATGGTACCGATGATTTGTCTTTTCGTTCCTTTCTCGATGTCGAGGGTGTCCTCGACGTCGAGGCTCTCGGTGTCGAGACCGGGCTTGAAGTTCGATGCTCTGTATTCCACTCACCCTCCGATCCCTGCACCGAGGAAGGTGATGGGGTTTTCAGCCTATGTCCAGTCTTCTCACCTTCATGCCCGACGCTTTCCTCTCGTCGATGCCTTTTTTCCTTCCGCTTGTGCTCCTTCGAAGAGACTTCCAAAGGTCTCTTGAAAGCTTTATCAGACACGGTTTTAGACTGTACTGCGACAGCTCCGTGACTCCCCGCACCCGATACCGCAGCCGATGTCGATGCCATAGTCGATGTCGACGGATCCACAGGGCGAGGGGTCGGCGGGCGGAGTGCGTCTTCATAAAGCGCGGCTCTAAGGCGCAACGCCCGATTTGTTCTCGTTTGTTTCGAGAATGCACAGCAAATTTTACAAGCTGCCGTGTTGTGCTCCTCACCGAGACACAACAAGCAGGCATCATGATGGTCGGTGGATGGCAACTTTGACCGACACCTCCCACAACGCTTAAACGTAGTTTTATTCTCCATTTTTCGTAAGCAGTCCGTCTGTAAGCAATCCGAACTGTAGTTCGTCAACACCGTCCGTGAAGCAATTTGCAAAATTCAACAACAATCCAAGTAAAGCCAAAGAAATCAGTCCGATCTGTCGTCTAAATTAGTCCGTTAAACAAGTTTCCGATTCCGTTTAGCAGTCCAGGTAAAGCCAGATAAATCAGTCCAATCTGTCGTCTAACTTAGTCCGACAAGCCAAATATCCAATTCCGTTTATCCTGTCCAATATTCAAAACCAATTTTCAAGCCGTATAAGTAAAGTTTGTTATTTCTGTCTACCGAGAAGCCCACACGAGGTCTGAACGCTGCGGCGGTCAAACAGAAACTAACGGAAGACGCCCAACCGCACTATATAGATGGAATGCAGGAGCACGTGCAGAAAGGCGGTTGGGCGTCGCGAGGAGCTACCTAGTCGGCCCGAGAGGTGCCTGCGCAGGCGCAGAACCCATTCACTTATGGGCTCAACGGATCACGATCCAGATGCTATTCTTTCCTGCCTGTATTGCATCTGCAAGCTCATGTCCAGCTGAGTTGTTTAGGGCTGTGAGTCTCTAAAGACACATTTATTCACCCAAGCTTTTTAACTAGACTTGTGGTTTTAAATTGTTTTAAAGGTTTTAATTTCTGTTTTGATTTGTTTTCTGTTACTGTAAACTGCCCAGAGACAGAGGTTTGGGGCAGTGTACAAATATAATGAACAAACCAACCAAGGATAAAAATGGCATATGTAGACGACATCAAAACACCCAAGTCAATTAAAGCTATTTATTGTTTCTCCATTCTCCTCTCTCTTCACTCCTCCAACCATACTTTTCTTGGCTTCCTGTTTCCTGTATGTCTTTTTTCCTGGGTTCTTGCTTTTCTCTATCTATACTTCTTGAGACTTCCTTTCTGTTTTTGCATCCGTAACATCTCCCTTTACCACTGAGCATTTCCTACCCCAAGGACAACCTTTCTTCACTTCTGTTTATACCTATTCTTCCTCAGACTCCTTACCAAAGCAGTTCAGCTAAAAAAAGTACTCAGACTGACAAATAGCAGCTGTCTATGTTTACTGCACTAAGCTGAAGAGAATACTGTTAGAAAACACACACACACACACACACACACACACACACAGAAGGAAGAAGACAGTGTTTCAAACTTAACCTGAAGTGAGAGAAGGGTTAGAGTTCGGGGAATGCACTTGAAATAGCCCTATTTAAGCAAATTTGAAGAAACTCCTGAAATTAAGGAAGAGACATTACCTCTACCATTTCCTTCCTACGGGTTTGCCTGCAGTGCAGTCTGATGGTTTGGACTGGGAAATGTGAGGAGTTACTTAGTGAAAATTGGGCCCATTTCTCCTCAGTTTTTTTGTACATTTGTGAACTTCTGAAGCACACAAAACCCAAATGTTAAGTACAGTTAACCCAAATGTTAACTTGTTAATGGCATTTGCACAGGCTAGGGTTTAGTATACAGATATGGCACATGAGGGAAGCTCCTTGGAAAAACAATTCACCTTCCGCAGATATTGGTTCTGTTTTTCTGGAACGCACAGTGACAGTGGCTGCTTTGGACAAGTCTGTTCCAGTTCTCCAAACACGAACTTCCACATAACCAGCACTCTCAGCCACATGATATTCGGTGTCACCAAAGTAAAAAGCAGGTTCTAGATACAGAACACAAAACAAAAGGAGAGAAAAGATAAACACCTATCAGTTTTTCAAGAGGCAATCACCACACGCCACCCCTTACATGAAGCTTAGAATCCAGAAATCTCTGCAAGCCTATTTATTTATTCATTCATTCATTCATTCATTCATTCATTTGAAACATTTGATATACCGCCCACTCCGAAGACTCTGGGCAGTGTACAAAAACATGCAAAACAAGACAGCATTAAAATTACATTCTAAATAAAACTAAAGTAACTAATGCGGGGGGGACGGACAAATAGGTAAACCACAGGGTAAAAGCCTGGCGAAAAAGAAAAGTCTTCAATAGAGATTTAAAAACCAACAAGCAGGGAGCTAAACGAATCTTCAGGGGAAGGGAATTCCAGAGAAGTGGGGCAGCAACCAAGAAGGCCCTTTCACAGGTCCTAGCACCCCGAACCTCTCGGATGCTTATGGACTTATAGGGTATTGATTGACCTGGTTGTGCATACTTTTCATTTTGGAACCTGGCAGAGAATTTGGATTCATCGAGATAGATTTAATTTTTAATAACCAAATATTTTTACAGAGTTACAGACTGTCATGTTAACGGGGGGAAATACATTTTACCCTGCACTTCAAACACTGTACAATACACTGTCTGGCACCAGAGAAAATAGATATATTTCCCAAAGGTTCCTAACTTATGTTCCCACTCACCAAATATTTTTGCTTTCTTTCCCATTATTGAAACTGTCTTTGCCACATATTCAGATGCATCAATCTGATGCCTCAGTCTGAACACATGCTTCAGTCTGAATACCTCAATAGCCAATTGCCTCAATCTGAACACATTTTATTTATTTATTTATTTATTTATTTATTTAATCAAATTAGTACACCACCCCAAACTTTCATCTCTGGGCGGTTAACAATAACTCTGCTAACTGGGCAAAGAGGCACCTTTTACTGTTGTGATTCTCTTTATTTAGCAGGGGGAGAGTAACTGGCCCTATCCACCTCCAGCATAGTACTTCCAGTGACTGTTGCTGGTGTCTATCTTATGTTTCTTTTTAGAATGTGAGCGCTTTGGGGACAGGGTTCCATCTTATTTATTTGTTTGGTATTTCTCTGTGTAAACCGCCCTGAGCCATTTTTGGAAGGGCGGTATAGAAATCGAATGAATGAATGAATAAATAAATAAATCATCATCATCTGCCACACAATACACCAGATATAACTGTAATCGAGAAGAAAGAAATACAAGTCAAAATAATCGACATAGCAATACCAGAGGATAGCAGAATAGAAGAAAAAGAAATAGAAAAAATCACCAAATACAAAGATCTACAAATTGAAATTGAAAGGCTGTAGCAGAAAAAGACCAAAATAATCCCAGTGGTAATTGGCGCCCTGGATGCAGTTCCAAAAGACCTTGAAGAGCACCTCAACACCATAGGGGCCACAGAAATCACCATCAGCCAATTACAAAAAGCAGCTTTACTGGGAACAGCCTATATTCTGCAACGATATCTATAACAATTGACAATAAAATTCTGGCATTCCAGGTCCTTGGGAAGGACTCGATGTCTGGATAAAACAAACCAGTCAATAACACCTGTCTGACTGTGTAAACAAGAAATAACAAAAACAAGTTAAAACATACATAAATCTTAAAACAATTTAAATGTAAAAAACAGATTAAAACCTAAAGATTTAAAAAGCTGAAAAGGCTTGGATAAGGTGGTGGGTTTTCAAATGCTTTTTAAAAATTGCCAGAGATGAGGAGGATCATATTTCAGTAGGGAGTGCATTCCACAATCCTGGGACAGTAATCGAGAAAGCTTGCCCCCGTGCGGCCACCAGGCGAGCTGGCGGCAACTGGAGACACACCTCTCCAGATGACCTCAATGTACGGTGTGGCTCATAATGAAGAAGACGTTCTCTTAAATACCCAGGGCCCAAGCTGTTTAGGACTTTATAGGTTATAACCAGCACTTTGTATTTTGCCCGGAAACCTATTGGCAGCCAGTGTAGCTCTATCAGCAAAGGAGAGATATGGTATCTTTGAGATGACCCAGAGACCAACCTGACCACCGCATTCTGTACCAACTGAAGTTTCCAGACTATGTACAAAGGAATCCCCACATAGAGCACATTGCTGAAGTCAAATCTGTTTTGAGGTTATTCATCTCAAGAAATGGACACAGCTGGTGTATCAGCCAAAACTGATAGAAAGCCCCTCTGGCCACCACCTCAACCTGAGATACCAGGGAGAGGTGTCGATCCAGAAGTACTCCCAGACTGCATACCTGTTCCTTTCGGGGAAGTGTGACCCCATCTAGAACATGTAGATCAAAATCATCTCTGGAGTTCTGACCCCGCACAATAAGTACCTCCGTCTTATCTGGATCAGTCTCAGTTTATTCTCCCTCATCCAGCCCATTACTGCTTATCAAACAAACAAATATCAAACAAATAACACAAAGGATCTGAATTGTAAAACAAGCAACTAGTTCTCCTCTAGCGCCTCTAGTTCTCCCCTGCCCGCCTGCCACTGCTGTTTTCTTTCCCCGCCCACTGGCGTTTTCTTCCCCCACCCGCCACCATTTTCTCCCACCGTTTTGTTTCCTGCCTTGCCCGTAAGCCTGTCTGCCACCGCTTTCCTCTTCCCCTGCCGGCAGCTCGCTCGCAAACTCTCGCACACATGGGATTAGTGACAGGTACACCTTAGAGGAAGGAAGGAAGGAAGGAAGGATAGATAGATAGAAACAATCATGTACATAAAATGATACAGATGAATCATATAAGATAAGTCAATAAGATAGAACATCCAAACATCAGCACAAATATGAATTGAAGAACAACAGAACAGTAAAGTATTCCCAAAATATGAAAGCACATATGATATTTCAAAAATATGTAAGCAGAACAGCTTCCTGGTAATATTTGCTGTTTTGGTAAACTTTTTCAAGTGCTCAGAAAAGTTCAATGGTTCTTCAAAAGATATTAGTAACATCTTATTTATACTTCTGTGTTGAACAATATATCCTTTTCCATGGGAGTCCACGAAACTTCTCCCACCATATGTCCATTCAATTTAATGTTCTTACAGCATTCCCACAGGGTTATCAAAGACCTACTTCCTCAAAGGTTTCCAACAGACTATTTCCACACTTCCTATATTTCAAACAAGCATCTCTGGGCAGAAAAAAGGAGAACCATTTTGACTGGGGGAGAAGGGATTATTTTGTTTCTTTATATAAAAGAATGCATCTATGGCTGCCTTCTCAGAGAATGTCTCAGAGAAAAATGTATATCCACAGTCATGCATTTCAGTAACTTATTGTCTACAAATGCAGGTTTGTGCATGCAAAAGAAAAATAAAAGATTTTGGAAATCTACACATTATGGGTGGTAAGCAGGTCTTTGGTGGAGCACACAGAGAGAAGCTCCTTGTGCAAGCGGAAGGATTGCTGTACTCATGCAACGGCACTGCACATGAGCATAAGAACAAAACTGCTGGATCAGGCCAAAGGCTTATCTAGTCCAGCATCCTGTTTCCCATCCAAGCAAGAGTGGAAGGGTTCCTCGCATAAGTGTAATTCTTCTTCCCTTGTGGAAGGAGGTTTTACTGAAGGTGTGCTACTGTGCTAAAGGTCTACACACCATGCAATATCTCCAGTATCTTAGGATTTTCCTTTGTTTCTGGGAAAGTTAATTTAATATATAAACGGACTTTACAGAATTTTCAGGAAGTCAGTGAAAAAACAAACTGGTAACCAGCACAACTGGGAAATCCTCTGAGGAAAATCTCTTTTGAGTAAAATAAGGCAGAACATTTTCAATCAGAGAAACAAAATGGACTAACAATGTTTTTAAAAAATGATATTCAACAAAAATGTTGCCAAAATATGGCCTTCTATTTACTATACACATGGTATTTTAAAGGTTTAATCATTCTTGATTCCTCAAAGTAAAAAACTGACCTTACTCTTTATTGGGGAGTACTCAAAGCCTTACAATTCAGGTCAAGGAAAAGGTCATAGTTAAAATGGGCTTAAGTCGTCACCCTGTTGTTTAGCATAAGAGATCAAACATCACAAGACTGACTGAAAGTAGCACTAATTTAGCAGCTCAGAGCACATTAATTAGCTTAGCCGGAGGAAGTAGAGTATCTTCATTGTCTATGAAAGACCAGTTCTTTACATTTTGTATAACAGTGAATATGGCCGCTTCAGAGTTTATTTTTTTAAATGTATATTCTGCTTTTTGGTTCCAATAGGACAGCTTAAAGCACTATGAAAGCCTACTAAAAATGGTTTAACCAGAGATCAGGTTATGACATCAGAAAATGAATGTGTATACCACAGGCAGTTTTAAATTATGATCTCAATTACTTGAATATGTAGCCAACATACTGCACAGTCCAATGTCGGCATTTCCAACCTGCTGGGGCTGCCTTTCATTTGCACAGCAGCCCCGGTGGGTGGGAAATGCTGGCATTGAATTGTTCAGCATGTTGCCTAATGTAATTCTAAAGGGCCCCTCTCCAAAATTCTAAAGGGCCCCCTCTCCAAAATTAGTCTCAGGCCTAGTTTACACATGCATCAGAATTAGGTCACTGAATGAACTGCACAATTCAACTTGTTTTTATGTATGTTTTTAGCTTGATGTTTTTACTGCTTTTATTGTATGTTTTAATTTTTGTAAACCGCCTTGGGGTTTTCTTTTAACGAAAGGCGGTATAAAAATGTAAAAATAAATAAAAATAAAATAAATAAACTGTACCAATTGTGTTCAAAAGTGGCATTTTCCCACTTGAAATGGTGTAATCCATTCTATTACCTCATCTGGCTACTTGTGTTACTTGCTCCCCATTATGACCATCAGGCTCACAACTCAGCGTTCATCACTGAAGCAGTCAGGCACCTTTAGGTAAATGTGATAAGCTGCTGAAGAGTAAAGCTTTGGTAACGGTCTAGTATTTACAAGTCTGGATATCTACAAGTTTTAGATATCTACAACTTGTACAAGTACAACTTGTACTTGTCTAATCTCTTGAAAATGAGAAAGGTCTGTCTATGGCTACAAGAAACGTGTGCCTTCCCAGATATTAGATAAATTAATAAAATAAAAATGCTAATTAATGCTCAATTGACCAAGATACCTCGCAAAATACCAGCCATCTTTGTAGAAGAGGCGGGGGGGGGGGGGAATCCAGCACCAGCACATGCCAACTATTTTCTCCCAAATTAAAATGTAGAACAAACTTCCCCCTCAAATTTTCCTTTCCTCAAAAATTTATAACATAAATTCCCTTCACTTGATTCTTGTATGCTTTAGGAACACAGGAAACTGCCATATACTGAGTCAGACCATTGGTCTATCTAGCTCAGTATTGTCTTCACAGACTGGCAGCAGCTTCTCCAAGGTTGCAGGCAGGAATCTCTCTCATCAGCCCTATCTTGGAGAAGCCAGGGAGGGAACTTGAAACCTTCTGCTCTTCCCAGAGCGGCTTCATCCCCTGAGGGGAATATCTTGCAGTGCTCACACATCAAGTCTCCCTTTCATATGCAACCAGGGCAGACCCTGCTTAGCTATGGGGACAAGTCATGCCTGCTACCACAAGACCAGCTCTCCTCATCTACCACAAGACCAGCTTCTGAAGCTCTGATAAATTTTCCTCTAGGAAACATAATTATAATTACCTTGGCCCATGCAGAGCATCTATGCACTAGTACTTAATTGCTTCCCTCGCCACAGCCCGATCACCCCAAAGACCTTCCCACCCTCACTCGAGCCCCGCTCCTGTTTCCCCCACCACAGGGCCGAGCAGCTCTTTCCTCCAGCCCGCTTGTCTGCCTTGCTCCATCACTCACCCACAGCCTGTCAGCCTGCTCCCCCGCTCTGCTCCGTCACTGGCCCACAGCCTGTCAGTCCAATTACCTGCCCTGCTCTATCACTCGCCCATCCTCCTCCTCGATGCTCACCCACTCGCCCACCCTGCTCATGATCTTACTCGTGAGAGGCCTACAATGAAGCCTGTTCTTTCAGTTCACACCTGACATGACCCAACATTGCTCCCTGTCCTCAAACTTTCACAGCTTGCTTGCTTTCTCTCTCTCCCCCACTTCCCCTCTCCCTTCTTTCTCTATCTCTCTCCTCTCTTCCCTCCCTTGTTTTCTCTCTTTTCCCCGCCCTTCTCTCCCCCCCTTCCTACCCCTTCCTTTTTTCTTTCTCTCTTCCCCTGAGTTTTGCAAACCCAGCCCAGTCCCTGGGCAGCCTCAGGCCCGGCCTCCTCTTCCTCTGTTTCTACTCAGAGACAGTCTTTGTGCTGTTTTATTTCCACTGGGGCCAGGAGAATCGCCTCAGGGACTCTGTCCACACCTTAAGGCTGCCACCACCACCGCCTCCTTTGGCCACCACTGGGCAGGCGGGCTGGAGGAGGGAGGCCTCCTTAGCTCTGGAGGTGGCATGAGAGGGAGAGCACACTTAGGGCCATCTGGATGGGAAGCCCTGGCTTGGCCATCATCCTCATGAGACTCAGTGGGGTGATGAGATGGAAGTTGGTGGTTGGAGCCAGCCTAGGCTGCCGCTGCCTCTGCAATACCACTGCTCTTCCTGGATCGCTTCTTCCAATGGGCTGGAGCAGGGAGGCACTCCTTGGCTTCAGAAGCGAGGTGGCCAGAGGAAGAGGAAGCAGCGACTGTGGCCCCCACTCACGCTGCCCTCAGCTCTGAGTGCCACCACTCTCAGGCCTAGGTGGGAAGGAGCGCTACCTGGAAGTCTTGCAAGAGAGAACTTCAGACTCTTGCGAGATGTGCAATGTACCTGAGAGTGCCACCTACCGCCTAAGCCAGAAAGGAAGGAAGGAAGGAAGACTGGACAGAATCTGAGCATGTGCCAACAGTCAAATTCTCTCTGTAATGAGGATAAAGAAAACACTTATAGCCATACAGGTCAACAAAGATTCATCCTATCCTGAAGGAAAATAGGCACTACCTAACGTGTAACTGCACTCTCCTTATTAGTGCATCTCGCCTTACTAGAGCATCTATAGTGGCTGAAGCAATGTAATGCCAAAATCAAGTCTGTCAGCTGTGTTTGCTGGTGTTATCACATCCACAGTCTTAGCAGAAATTTAGGTGAGAAACTACTTGCAATTTACTTGACTGCATATTTTGCCTATCTCCAAGTGAGAAAAGTCAGCGAAATTCCACTTTCTGTTCTTAAGCAAACTATATGATGGATATAAGAAAAAATATCAAACACAAAGGAATTGTTAGTTTTAAACACTGATAAGCAGCTTGTAACCCACTGTAATGAGCAGCTGTTGGGATATAAATATGCCTGTGTTTCTGTTGCTATGTGCATATGCTATGAGATATTTCTGCTGCACATACTTTCATTTGTGCACCCTCGGCAATTAAGATCCAAGCCATAAATACGTTACAGAATAAATATATTTATATAAATATTTGTGGGCAAAGAGCCATATTCTGATCTCACTTTTAGATAATTTCCCCAATGGTAACCTTTCACAACATGTGCGCTAAGTGTAACTACAATGAAGCATCTGCACAGACATTGAGCTTCAGAAGTAAAACATAAATAGTTCTGTGCTCTTCTGCTTTATCAGTGATCAGACATTGACATAAATAGCTTGAGACAGGCTCGCTGCCAAATTAAGTCCCATGTGTAAAAATTGTGCTATGCTTTTGTCCGCAACATTTGGGACAAAAAAGGGTGGGGAGTTTCAAGCACCATACAGACATTCAATGGCTTATGAATACATTAACATCTAAAAATACAGAGGAATTTATCAACTCTCATTAAAAAAAAAATCAGTGTAATGTTCATGGAATCACAGAATTAGAAAAGATGAAGTCCAAACCTTGTCCAAAGACAGAACTACCCACCCAATAGCCTGCCCACTTAAAATTCAATGTGTGTCATCCAGACTACAATGCAACTCAAACAGTTGTCCTACAGAAAGACAACCACAGAACAA
This sequence comes from Hemicordylus capensis, assembly GCF_027244095.1. Classification (NCBI taxonomy): domain Eukaryota; kingdom Metazoa; phylum Chordata; class Lepidosauria; order Squamata; family Cordylidae; genus Hemicordylus; species Hemicordylus capensis. Next base: position 59,766,244 of record NC_069661.1, read on the forward strand.
ATAATCAAGGAGAACCAAACTGTAAAGTGAAGAGAAAGCAAAAAAGTTATGGGAGCAATAATTAACTCCTCTAACTAAAATTGTGTATCTTAGCATCCTTACTTATAAAAAGGATAGCACTTTCCAAAATGCTTAACTGCTTCAGTTGTTTATACAGTACAGGCTGAAAGCTCCATTGTGTGCCTACATGAATTTAGAGGAGCCCTTTAAAAGTTCACCCAGCTATCTTGGAACTACTTATCCATAAATGGATCCCATGAGGCTGGTGGCATCTAGGTAATCCAACAGGTAAGGCTGATAATGTCATCATTTAAATGTTCTCCCAGCCAAGTAGTCATGAAAAAACAGCTTGCATGGTTGGAAGAGCATTGAAAGGGCATGAAAGAGTGTGGCATGTATGTCAAAGGTGTATTGGACCTCAGAATGTGGTCTATCTGTCTACCTATGGCCTGAGAGAGGCAAAGTGGGTCTGGTCTGGAGGTCAAGGTTGAAGTGGAATTTGGGCAGGATGCTGAAATGAAGACACAGGTTGGAACTGGAGGACAAGATGGCAGGAACAGAGAGCTGAGATGGGAAACAGGAATAGGAACAGGGAACCAAGGAAGAGACTCGGAAGCTGGTTCTAAAGGAGCTCTTGGTAAGAGCTGCTGCACCAGCAACTGCCTGTCTAATAAAGGGAAGGGGAAGCCTCACTCCTTCCTGGATTCTGCTAGATCCAAATCCAAACTCTGGGCCAGGGCTTGCTTCCCCTTTCTCCCAACTAGGAAAGGATGCCTTAGGCAACCAGGCAAATGATCCTCTGTTTGTTATGGGACACAGCCATGATCCGTGCCACTGCTCACAGGGTTCCAGGGGTGATAAATAAGGGTCTGGAGTGGGGCCAGGGATCCAAGTGGGGGGTCCCCAAAAGAGCCAACTCAAGAGAAACAGGACGGGCAAGCTCCAGGATGGGATCATGGAGGATGCTAGAGACTCCTTCAGAAGCCAGATCCTCCTCTTCCTCCCTGGTGGAGGAGACTTCATCAGGATCTGGGCATTGCTGGGTCTTGACCCTCGTACAGGGCCCATATGCTTTTATTTCAGCACTAAAAACACACTGCTTATCCTACATCAAGCTATGGCAAGGTGGAGGTTTAGGTGGCTTACAGTGTTTTGTAAACTGTGTCTATACCTCAAGAAGAAATGCATCATCATCAAGAAGAAATGCATTATTTATGTGGTTTCTAATATAATAAGTGTACTAGAGATTTTTTGAATGAGAGTTATATATTATGTACTTCTATTATCTTTACAGATAAGTTTGTATGTCTGACTGAGTCATGATACTGCAGAAAAGAATAGTTTCTTATATTTTGTATACACTGTGTGCCCTCAATACAGATCAATGAATGCAAGCCATCACAACACTGGCACTGGGCATCCTCCATTGCTTTTTGCTGTGCTGACTTGGGGGTTCCAAAGCTAGCAGTACTGCACCAGCAGCACTGGTAGGCAGCAGTATTTAATGGACTGAGCACAAAGCAAGCCAGCTACAGTGTGCAGTTTGTGCATAGAAAGGAATGGGAGCACTGCACGACCAATTCTTTAGTGTCTAATATTTTCAACTATATACTGTATACTTACTTTTCCTATTCACTGGACATAAAAAATTAATTATGAGACCACAAAACAGACATGACTGAAGGTCTTAAGAACATCCCACTAGTCATGCCTCAGTAATTACAAGGATTTAATCACTTGTCTCTGAAATATAATCCACTCCTGCTAGGTGGACCTAAACACACTGCCAGCAACCTTTTGAGGCGGAACTCACTAATAACCGGAGGAGAACAGAGCCTATCTAATATATGTTCTCATCTGTCTTGGCTGGTTATACATAACCAGCTTAGTTAAAGCTTCATTCCCTACCAAGTAAAAGCAATATAGTAAAAGAATTAGAACCAATGAATTATATTATGAACCTGGCAGCTTTGGAACTGACCTAACTGTCCATAGAAGCCATTGGGATTGGTTTACTTTTTCTGTTAAGCATCATTGACATTTTCAAATTTGTACAAACATAAACAAATTAGACCACCAGGTGGCCCATTCCAGTGATCATGATGTATTTGTCTGATAGTGCCAAAGTGTTTCAACTGAACTTACACTGCTTATCACATCTCCAATGAAACCTTGGAAAACAGGCTATTGTAAATAAGATCAAGAAGAATAAAAACTGTAAAGGACTTGTTTTTTTGCTAAGCAATATCCTTAAATAGGTGACTTCATCCTGATACAAATGCTACAAATGCCTTATTAGAATACTTCCACAATAGAGATGGCACTAGAACTGGCAGATATTAACAGACCGAGGTTAGTCTAAGCCCTCACTTATTGCCTCTGTCTTTCAGCTAAACTTGGGTCAGCAGGGAACATCTTATGAAGTCCAAGCAGTTAATTCTGAGTGATTAGAGTGAGTGTGTGCATACATATTGCTCTATAGTAATTTTTAAAATGTAAATTCTGATTGTACAGTACACTAGTATATGCTATAAAATATCTCTATATATTTGTAAGATAATTTAACAGCAGATAACAATATTAAAAAGAAACATTAAGTTACACAATCATAAATACACTGGATTAAAAAGCAACCATATCAAAGGAGGCAATTCATTTTGTTAATCCTTGTATTTACTTATAATTATCAGCAACTTCACTACTAAAGAAAAACAGTTTCTAAAGCTAACTAGTCACTTTTTAGGTGGTCATGAAATGTTTTGAGCAAACTGTTCTTTTAAAATCCATTTCTAGTTTTTCAAAGGGGTCTTTAAAGTGTTTGCTCAGCCTGGATAACCCTATCATTCCCTTGCTTATTTAGAAATACATGCGCTGGTCCTGAAACCTGTTCTACCTGCCATGCCACTTAAACATTCCTATAGTGAACCATGGTAAGATTTCCGCTTCCTTATAAAATCACAAGTTGTTTGCATCTCTGTCTACAAAGCTCATTGCCGTACAACTGGATCCTTTGTTCAGTTACACATGATCAGACAGCATGCTTCTGCATAATAGGAAAATGATACAGAACCAAGGGTCTAATGTATGATCAAGGGCTTCCTACAAAACCCATATTGTTCAGCTGTATGTAGAAAATGAAGATCAAAGGGTTGCCTTTCTGTCTTGACTACCTGGTTATGCTGCTTTCTTTCTTTTTTAAAAAAAGAAAACATGAACAGTTTGCTGGACTTAAATGCTAGTTACGAGCAAACAGGATGCTGACTATCTTTGAAATGCTTACAGTGTAAGTACTTTCATTTATTAACATGAATTATTTATATAAAACATATGTAAGTATTGTGTCTTTACAAAGTGTGAAAATATTCCTGCATTGCTAGGGTACAGAGCCCCAGTTGAATCAAACATGTGTGAAGATTTTAGGCCATGTTTTTCCACAGTTTTTGAATTTGACACCCTGCTTTAAACAGATTCTATCTTCCACCCCACCTAGCACCAACGATGTATCACCAGGAGTGCACAGAGATTCTTGTACACAGCCATTTGCATGGCATTCAGAATTCCTAGCTTCATTTTCAAGCTCTTGCCCTGCACTATGCCTGCAAAGCTGGAGATAGGACAAGAAAGGGTGAATACAAATCTATATTTGCTGTACTTTTCCTCCCACAGTTCAAGTTTAACTTCCCCTCCACCTATGCAATGCTTTCAATACTGGAGTGAACTGAAGGCTGATTTAGGAGTCTATCTTGGCTTCAGGAAGCCTTTCTTTTTAAAATGCTGCATATAAATTTGTCCCAACGTTTTCAATATGGAAAAAAAACAGAATCAAATTCTTTATACATTGAAAAACATGATCCGGGGAAAAGATAAGTAATGTCATCAGCTTCCAGTCAATTGGTATTGAATTGGTTTACCCTGAACTCAAGCCCGGAAGAAAATTGTGATAAAACACAGCGAATGCATTTTCAGAAGCAAGTTCACTGCCCAAATTTTGCACACCTGCTATATGCTCAATAAAGAGAGAAACCTCTAAGGAGCAATGGGCTTCACTGCTGCTTGTCTTCCAATAGCACATTGTTCTGAGAATCCCAGAACGTTATGTCATTCTCCTTCATCGAAAGCCCCATAGGGGTGCCTGTTGCACAGTTTGACAACCTTGGGTTGTTGTTTTTTAAATGCCAGGTTAGCTACAGGAAATGACACAAGTCCTCATTTCTCACACCATGGCATAAACCTCTAAGGAGACATTAAAGAACATGCCTGGGGCAAATTCAGGGGCCTTTGAGCTGATCAGCAGTGCTTAGTGGAGAACAGTGGGGCTCTTTTTTCTGCAACTTCATTGTAAAAATAATGATCTGAAAAGATACCGTTCAGTCCTATCCATAGGTTTAGCTACAGTAATGCCTAATAAATCTAAGCATGGAGTCAGATATTTTGTTTTCCCTTTTTTCAGTCTAGTTTTGTTTTTCCTTTTTTTAGTCTAGTTTGCAAGAGCCACTAAGTTTTGCCCTTTCTCTCGACCCTTTTGTTTGGGGATGTAAGTAACAGACCCAGAGACACTAGGGCCTTGTCTTATCAATTAAGCCACCAATGGGCTTAATCGATATACAGCTCCTTTCCAGCAGGAAGGAACCCCTGCTAACGGAGCAAAGAGGCACCTTTTAAAGTGGTGGTTTTCTTTATTGAGCAGGGGGAGAGCAACTGGCCCTATCTAACCCCAGCACAGCATCCCTCCAGTGGCTGTTGCTGGTGTCTCATGTTTCTTTTTTAGACTGTGAGCCCTTTGGGGACAGGGATCCATCTTTATTATTTCTCTATGTAAACTGCTTTGGGAACTTTTGTTGGAAAGCAGTATATAAATATTCACAGTAGTAGTATTCCTAAGTCCTGTGAATCGGAGTGATGTCATCTCCTATTGGTATTAAGGATATGTCTGGTCTTTTCCTCTACTCCTGATTCTTGTTCCTTAACTTGTAATAACGCCCCCTGTGTGTGTGTGTGTGTGTGTGTGTGTGTGTGTGTGTGTGTGTTTTGATTGGGTGGGGTTAGTAGTGTGCTTGAACACTCTGAAGGGAGTTTACCCTTCCACATTCCTGTTTGGCTCACAGAGATTCCCCTGAAACCCAAATACAAAGAGATGTTGGCTACATCTTCCCAGCTGTGTAGGTGGGAAGGCCAGAGGCCATTGATTCCTAAAGAACACACTTTGAGAGACCTAGATTCTCCTTATGGGGCTCTTTAGGGTGGTGTTAAGGAGGTGGTGGCATCAAGGACCCCTCCCCACAAAGAAGAAAATGGAGAGACAGGGGGTAGATAATGCCTCATTGACCCTCTCATGACCAAGATCCTCATCCCACCATTTATTAGCCATTTGTTCTTTGTGGCATTTTGCTGTTATGTTGGGGGGAAATTTAGAACAGAAGTTGGTCTTGATACCTGATACAGTATCCTTTATATGTTTCAGACAGCTTTTTTGAAAACTGTTGCCAAACAATATAACATTAACTTGTTTGAATTAAAAAAAAAAATCTACATAGGTGAGAAACAGAGCTGGAGAAGGAGCAAAGACAATAAGGTCATTCATACAACCTAATGGTGCAGGGCTAGGGAGGGCGGCGGGGAGGCAGGATCGCACCTACCTTCCCCCCAGATGATCCTCTCTTCTCTGTGGCAGTGCCACTCGCGCGCCCATATGAGTGGCGCTGTCAGGAGTGGCTTCGGCATCTGGAGGCAGGAGAAATGCAGCCCAGCCTCCAGAAATCCCATAATGCACCACACAAGGAGTGCGATGCATTGGGGGATTTCCCTGCTGCCAGGCAGCCCAAGCAGCCACATGACCAGGGACTGAGGTAGAAGGCTCTTCTACTTCAGTAAAAGCCCAGGTAAACTACCTGGACTACTGAGTGGGGCAGCACTGGGATCGGGAACAATCCCAGCACTTCACAAGAGCAGCCCTACCCAGGTAGGGCTGTGCAAGCCCGGGTAGGGCTGCTCGTGTGAACAGTCCCATTATTTCAAGAACTCAGCAAAGTTTAAATGTCGTTTTAGTAATATGAGAAGGAAAATAAGTTAATCTAGTGAGAATGATGCCTCATCAGACCATCAATGTTCTCAATTTGAAGAAAAGGAATTGCAGGTACCAAGTGTGTTGAACATCTCAAAATTACAGCTTTTTAGTAAAATGGCAGAAAATTTTCTGATGCACCATCAACTTAAGCTGTCACCCTATGTCCTGTCCTACTACATTTACTCTGGGTTCCCCCTCATCTAACTGAGTAAAGCACTTAAATGAGGAATACTATTCACTGTTGTTACAAAATACAAATTACACTAGCCGACCCCCGCACAGAGCATCGGTTCACTCTTTGGGGCTGGCTACCTCTCCCCCCACACACACACCTGCCCCAGTCTCCAGGCAGGCCATGTGCCAAGCCCAGGCTGCCGTGCCGAGTGCCGCGGCCGTGCCGAGTACCACTGCCGCGGCCGGACCTGTCACTGTGTCGCCACCCTGCGGCCGGGCTGGACTCGCCGCCACCTTGCCGCCCCACAGCCGGGCCCGCCGCCGTCTTCACTCTGCGGCCGGGCTGGGCTCGCCTCCACCACCACGTTGCCGGGCCCACCACTGCCCTGCCGCCGCTGCCCTGCATCCGGGCTAGGCCCTCTGGGCACCGCCTCACCTCTGCGGCCAGGCTGGGCCCGCCACCACTGCCTTGCATCCACGGCCGGGCCGGGTGAGGCCTGCGCCGCCGCCTCGCATCTGCCCAGCCAGCCAATTCTCCTGGGTGCACTAGCCAATCAGGCGCCTCCGCCGCCCAGTCAAGCAGATGGGCCGCCGAGACGCACATTCCATGGCACACCCAGGAGAAATATATAAATAGATAGTAAGTAGAACTGGCGGTATTATATTATTATTATTATTATTATTATTATTATTATTATTATTATTATTATTATTTATTCGATTTCTATACCGCCCTTCCAAAAATGGCTCAGGGTGGTTTCTATCCAATACTATTCCAAATAGCACTGGATAGAATACATTAGCATTCAGATGTTAATAACATATGAGATCTTGGATATGAATTTCCTGCACACAATTCCACTACTCAGGCATCTACCCCATGTTCTCCCTAACATCCAGATTAATGCTGTGCTTGTGCAGATAGGTTACACTAACTTTTTTTTGCTAAGCCAGGAGCTTGTGTTCCAGGCTAGTATTGCACTGGTGCAACAGGACGTGCTTGTGGAACAGATCGCACAACCTTGTATATATCATGGAGAAAGCAGTTGCTGGTGCAACAAAATCGTGGAGCACCACAATTTCATGCAACTGCCAACTTCTTAGAAGTGTGCAACTTATCTGGTTGCACCAGGGCCAATCCCTGTTCTGCTATCCTTGTTGTGTAAGTGCAACGCTTGCACAAGTGAACAGAGAATGCAAGGGGTTGCACAATTTTGAGCACCTGCAGAGCTACACAACGTTTTTGTGTGTGTGCAACTTTGCTTGCTGTGCAAGTATAGCATTAATTTGGATGGCAGCCACTGTCTCCCTGCCTAGATACAGCAAGTCAGTAAGATATTTCATGCCTTATAAATTACCCAGGCAAATTAATCTGTACCATAAACTCAATTTTTATTCAGGTTTTTAACCACTTCATCTTATCTCTTTCAAGCTCTAATACCAGATTTACAGAAAGGAAATACTTTGTATAATTACTTTATTGCTGAGTGAATAGCTGATAGGTATCTGATAGTGATCTCTCTGGATTACAAAACTGTCTTTTCTCCAAGAACCCTTCTTTTTTAGACACTATTCAGCTCTAAATAAATGTTTAAATGGAAATAATTACAGCTGTATATATTTCTTCAAAACCCCTGAACATTTGTTAATGATAATAAGCTTGTTCCAGACACTTCGCAATGCTTGTTGTTTAGCATATTTAAGACTACTTTTGTATGCCTTTTAAATCTGATAGTAGATTGGTGGGACTATTTGTTCTGTACCCAATCTATATTCTCTATAGATACTCAGCAGTTGTTTACGTAATGCCCTTCAACGCAGATCAAACCAGTTATTAGCTGCTCTTTTACTATAGGCCTGTGAAGAATGTAGCTTACTACAATGTAGGAACTTTTGCGTAAGAGCAGTTTCTAATTTTCCATAAGCAACAATTGTTTGAGGTCCCAGGTGAGCTTGCACAATGGAGTCAAATAAATCTCTACCTTCGGGAGAATCATAAAACCTGGAAATCTCATTTTCTACCTCCTTGGACCACTGTTTTAAGCTTATTCACCTCTAGAAATGGATGTAGCTGACGTATCAGCTGAAGCTGATAAAAAGTGCTCCTGGTCACAGCCTCAACCTGAGAAACCAGGGAGAGCTTTGGATCCAGGAGAACACCCAAGCTACATACCTGATCTTTCAAGGGGAGTGTAACCACATCCAGAACAGGCAGATCTAAACCATCCTTCGGGTCCTGACCCCCCCCCCCCCAGCAAGTACCTCTGTCTTATTTTGATTCAACCTCATTTTATTATTCCCCATCCAGCCCATTACTGCCTCCAGGCAGGCATTTAGGGAAGATATACCATTTCCTGATGAGGTCAACATGGAGAAATAGATCTCAGTGTAATCAGCATATTGATAACACCCACCACCAAATCTCCTGATGATCTTTCCCAGCAGTTTCATGTAGATGTTAAAAGAGCACTGAAGACAGTATGGAGCCTTGTGGAACTCCATACTTCAATCCTTGCTTTGAAGAGCAACAGTCTCCAAGCAACACCATCTGGAATCTACCAGAGAGGTAGGAGAGGAACCACTGTAAAACAATGCCACCCAATCCCATTTCCCTCAGATGGTCCAGAATGAAATCATGGTTGATGGTATCGAAAGCCACAGAGAGATCCAAAAGGATCCGCAGAGTCACACTCCCTCTGTCGATAGCCAGTTGGAGATCATCCATCAGGCTGACCAAGGCAGTCTCAAGCCCATAGCCCACACGAAAGCCACTTTGAAACGGGTCTAGATAATCTGCATCAACCAAAACTGCCTGGAGCTGAGAGGCCACCACCCGCTCAAACACCTTGCCCAACCATGGAAGGTTAGAAACAGGTCTGCAATTAGCTAACTCCAAGGGATCCAATGTTGGTTACTTCAAAAGTGGTCTAATAATAGCTTTCTTAAGACAAGGAGGCATCCTGCCCTCCCTCAGAGAAGCATTTATGATCTCTACCAGACCCTCTCTGATAATATGATTATCAGCTGATAAGCCAAGTTGGGCAAGGGTCAAGAGAACAGGTTGTAGGGCACACAGCCTGAAGCAGTTTGTCCACTTCCTCAAGAGTCACAAACTGAAAATGATCCAATCTAGTCACATAAGAGGAATTACACCTCCACAGTAGACTCTGCAGTAACTGTGGAATCCAACTCAGACCGAATACGGGTGATTTTATCCACAAAAAAGTCGATAAAAATGTCACAGCGAGTAACCAATGGTTCCAAATTTAAATTCAAGGGGGAGGGTGTACATACTAGCCTCCTCACAATGCTTGACAATTCAGCTGGACGTGAGTTTGAGGAAGCAATGTGGACAGAAAAGAACTGCTTCTTTGCCACCTGCACTGCCAGAGCATAGATCTTCAAATGTGCTCTGTGTTGTACCGATCAGACTCACACCAAGACTTCCTCCACTTGTGCTCTAGCCACCTACCTCACCACTTCAGCTCTTGTTGTTCATCCGAATACCACGGGGCTGTCTTTTAAAGCAGGTTGGAGAGGATGCTTAGGAGCGATTGTGTCTACTGCTCTAGTAAGTTCATTATACCATGTTTGCACCAGAGAATCAACAGAATCACTAGCAGAGCAAACCCCAAACCCTTCCAAGGTTTCATGGAATCCTATTTGATCCAATAACCTCCTTGGGTGGACCACCCTAATAGGTCTCATCCCTGCAGAGGTGGGTTGAGGCTGTAAGTTCTACCTTAACCAGATGGTGATCCATCCATGACAACGGGGAGATGACAGGAGTCCCCACCCACAAAACATCACCCTGATCAGAGCAAAAGACCAAATCGAGTGAGTGATCAACATAATTTGTCGGCCCAGAGACCAATTGGGATAGGCCCACAGTTGTTATGGCCACTATGAATTCCTGAGCCACTCCCAACAACCCAGTCCCAAAATGAACAATGAAGTCCCCCAACAACAACAACCTGGGCCACTCCAATGCCAACTCAGCAACCAGGTCCATCAGCTCAATTAGGGACTCCACTGGGCAGTGGGGTGATCAGTACACCAGCAGAAGTCCTGATTTATCCCTTCTCCCTAGACTTAGGTGTACACATTCAATATAGGCCAGGGAGATGGTATTCTTATAGACCACAGCTACCCCTCCTCCCCACCCACATCCTCTCACCTGCTCCACCATAGATTAACCCTCTGGAGAAGCTGGGACCAAACCAGACCACCATAAACATTAGAATTATAACCCAGAAATTCCTTATACATTTTAAAGTTGCAAATATACCTTTAAACTCTGTTAGTTCCCTGGTGATGTTATGATAAGTGTTTCTGGTATCCTTAAAACAGATTCCCAACATGTACATACTGAGAATATAGGGAACTTTTGACAGTGTATCCCTTAACTTATATATGAAATATGAATAAATAGGAGCATTGGTCAATGACCATGAAGGCTTTTTCTTGCTGCTGAATTTGACGACATCTCACGTAGGTTATCCTTCCCATGTGCTTCAGTAGACAGGACTTATATTGCTTAAGGCAAAAAGGTTTAAATAGGATGGGAAGAAGAACCCCTCCCAGTTCGTAATAGCTATGTGTTCAGCATGGACCTGGATTGTGAACACCGGTGCTTTCCCCCCGGTCTTGGGCCCACCTGGGCAGAAAGGCCTTCAACTGGGTCTCGTCCCATCTCAATGCACATTGGCAAGGACTGAGTGGTCAACAGGTCGGTGGTAGGCAAGTGATCCGACCTGTTGAAGAACGCTGCCAGTTGCGGGGTAATTTGTCATCTTCTTCCCCTTGAGGAGCAGAACATGTTGCAGTCTGCCCAGCCTCTGAGATATTAGAGGAGATAGAAGAGGGGAAGGTAAAGGAGAGGAAACATATTTCTGCAAACAAAATATTGCAGAATATTTGGAGGGAGGAGGAGGGAAGCAAAAATCCCCACCACCCACACTCAGCTGTGGAACAAGCCTTTTTTGCAGGTATGCTTCAGCCTCTCTGTGAGAGAGTAACCCTGCTTCTGCTCTCTTCCAGCTGTGCAACACATGCGATTAATAAGGAAGAAGCAACATTTTAGAGTGCTTTCAAATAGTCAAAGTACTTCACATTAACTAACTTGTATTTCTCACAACAAGGTAAGTATTATTATCATCCTCATAGTGCAGCTTAGCTGGGCAATTCAGCTGAGAGGGAATAGTTTGCCTAAGGCTACCAATAAAATTCATGGCACAGCTGAGAAACGAAAGTCCTTATTTGCCATTCAGTTCCTTAGCCATGACATCACACTTGCTCCCATGGTTACTGATGGCCATGTCCCTCATGTAAGCTTTAAATGTTTCCCAAGCAGTAACCAGGTTTATCAACAATCTAATTTCTAAATAAAATAAATCTATTCTCCTTTAACATGTCTTTGATTTTTTTCCTATATTTTAACAAATTATACAATCTCCAATTGCCTTATTAATAACTCCCTTATTTTCAAACCCAGTGTATGATTCCAAGTGCATGATATCCATAAATTCTATATCCAACCCTTGCTGGCTTTATGCTTGAAATAATAAATGAGTAGACAAAACATTATCTAGTCCAGAGTATAAATTATGGTGGCCTAAATGGTATGTATAATCTCTCTGATCTTGTTTCAAGGTTTGCCAAACATCTGTCATTTCCTTGTTTATTATCCAGTACTGAAACACCTTAAGTAGACATGCACAGTTTGCATTGTATTTTGATTTGTCTAATTTATCATTTATCATTTCATTAAAATCTTTTGCCACTATTAATTACCCCTCCCTTCACTTATCCATATTTCTATCTAATCTTTCAAAACTGTCTTTGTCATGCACAGACTAATGTCAAGTCTTCCAATCTTCCTTTTAGTATTTTAAAAAAACCCAAAAAACCCCACCATGCTTATCCTTCACAAAGTACACTATGATTAAGGAATATGTATAAAGGTAAAGGTAAAGCGTGCCGTTGAGTCAATGTTGACTCCTGGCAACCACAGAGCCCTGTGGTTGTCTTTGGTAGAATACAGGAGGGGTTTACCATTGCCATCTCATTATGCCTTTCAGCATCTTCCTTTATCTCTGCTGCCTGATATATAGGTGTTCCCCATTGCAACCCTGATTTTTTTTTTTTAAAAAAACCTCTTTATTAGCCTACCTTCCACTAGGCCTATGTGTGTGTCCATCCATGCTTCTGTCCCACCATTAACTTCACAATGCCTGGACCAATATGAACCAAATTGGGTACAGTTGTAGGGACACACAGGGACAACAGCATAGTTTGTGATGATGTCATCCACCCCAGTTCAAGATGGCAGATGCGTAAACTTTTGAAGCACAAGCAGACTAACTTGTGAACTGCCTAACCAATTTGAAGCAAATTTGCTACAGCTGTAGGGACACATAGAGATGCTTCAAAGGCATAGTTTGTGATGATGTCACCCACCTCAGTTCAAGATGGTGGACACATGGACATCTGAGGCGCAAGTGGGCTGCCTAACTGATTTGAACCAAATTTGCTACAGTTCTGGTGAGTGACACACAGGGACATCTCAATCGCGTACTTTGTGATGATATCATCGACCCCGCTTCAAGATGGCAGATGCATAAACGTTAGAGGTGCAAGAGGGCTAATGTGAACCACCTGATTTGAACCAAATTTGCTACAGCTTTAGGGATACATAGGGACACCTCAATGGCGTAGTTTGTGATGATGTCATCCAACCCAGTTCAGGATGGCAGACGCATAAATGTCTGAGGTACAAGTGGGCTAACTTGTGAACTGTCTAACCAATTTGAACCAAATTTGCTACAGATGTAGGAACACATAGGGACACTTCAAATGCAGTTTGTGATGATGACATCCACCCCAATTCAAGATGGCAGACACATCAATGTTTGAGGTGCTAGTGGGCTAACTTGTAAACTGCCTAACTGATTTGGACCAAATGTAGTCCAGTTGTAAGGATAGTGAAAGGAAAGTAGGCAGATTAGTTCTTACTAGAACTTGATTTTATTTGTTATGATGACTGATAATTCTGTTTCTCAGAATGTTTTCCTCTTTGGATTTCTGTAAGTAGATTTGAATGACCTTTTCTTCCTTTAGGAGTTATGCAGTTATAATCAGTTTCCTTTTTAAAGGCTTATTCAAGCCCACATTTGTTGTCATAATTTTTAAATTTTAATTTCGAATTTACATAAGAACATAAGAACAGCCATGCTGGATCAGGCCCGAGGCCCATCTAGTCCAGCATCCTGTTTTGCACAGTGGCCCACCAGATGCCATTGGAAGCCACAGGCAGGAGTTGAGGGCATGCCCTCTCTCCTGCTGTTACTCCCCTGCAACTGGTACTCAGAGGCATCCTGCCTTTGAGGCTGGAGGTGACCCACAGCCCTCCAACTAGTAGCTGTTGAAAGACCTCTCCTCCATGAAGTTATCCAAACCCTTCTTAAAGCCATCCAGGTTGTTGGCTGTCACCACATCTGGTGGCAGAGAATGCCACAAGTTGATTATGCATTGTGTGAAAAAGTACTTCCATTTGTTGGTCTTGGATTTCCCGGCAATCAATTTCATGGGATGACCCCTGGTTCTAGTGTTATGTGAGAGGGAGAAGAATTTCTCTCTATCTACTTTCTCCACACCATGCATGATTTTATAGACCTCTATCATGTCTCCCCGCAGTTGTCTTTTTTCTAAACTAAAAAGCCCCAGGTGTTGTAGCCTTGCTTCATCAGAAAGGTGCTCTGGGCCCCTGATAATCTTGGTTGCCCTCTTCTGCACCTTTTCCAGTTCTACAATGTCGTTTTTTAGATGTGGTGACCAGAATTGTACACAGTACTCCAAGTGTGGTCGCACCATAGTTTTGTATAAGGGCATTATAATATTAGCCATTTTATTTTCAATCCCCTTCCTAATTATCGCTAGCATGAAATTGGCCTTTTTCACAGCTGCCAAACATTGAGTCGACACTTTCAATGAGCTGTCCAGCACTACCCCAAGATCCCTCTCCTGGTCAGTCACCAATACCTCAGATTCCATCAGCGTATACTTGAAGTTGGGGTTTTTCGTCCCAATGTGCATCACCTTACACTTGCCAACACTGAACCGCATTTACCACTTTGTCGCCCTCCCCAAGTTTGGAGAGATCCTTTTGGAGCTCCTCACAATCTGTTTTGGATTTCACTACCTGAAAGAGTTTGGTATCATCTGTAAATTTGGCCACCTCACTGCTCACCCCTACTTCTTGATCATTTATGAATAAATTAAAAAGCACTGGTCCCAGTACAGATCCCTGGGGGACCCCACTTCTTACTTCCCTCCATTGTGAAAACTCTCCATTGATCGCTACCCTCTTTTTCCTGTCTTTCAACCCGTTAGCAATCCACACATGTACTTGTCCCCTTATCCCATGACCGCTAAGTTTCCTCAGGAGTCTTTGATGAGGAACTTTGTCAAAAGATTTTTGGAAATCCAGGTATACTATGCCAACTGGATCACCTTGATCCACACACTTGTTGACACTCTCAAAGAACTCCAAAAGGTTGGTGAGGCAAGATTTACCTTTGCGGAAGCCATGCTGGTTCTCTCCCAGCAGGGCCTGTTCTTCTATGTGCTTTACAATTTTATCCTTGAGGATGCTTTCCATCAATTTGCCTGGAACGGACGTTAAGCTAACCAGCCTGTAATTTCCTGGATCGCCCCTGGATCCCTTTTTGAAAATCAGTGTTACATTTGCTACTTTCCAGTCCTCTGGTACAGAGCCTGATTTCAGGGATAAGTTATATATCCTGGCAAGGAGGTCAGCAATTTCACGTTTGAATTCTTTGAACTCCCAATTGTCAAAAAGTCACCTTTAATAAGATACAGGAAAAGTAACAAACACTAAAATAATGGAGGAAGAGAGTCATTCTAAAAAGACTTATTTATTCTGTCAGTATTAGATGAAATTGTATTACATTTCATGATTTCCTTCTCCTGTAATAATAGCAAGATCCAGTCTGACAACTGTATCTAATTTTGTTTTCTTTATGTGCTGACATTTAAATCTATAAAATTCAGTACCACTGCTTCCACTACTTCTGAATCAAGTCATTAAAAAAAAAAAGTGTATGCTTCCTGCCAAGCAACAGCCAAAAATGCACCCAAACATTTCTTTCCTGTCCACGAGCAGGAAAAAAAAGGTGCATGCTCCTTTGTTTGCTCCTCTTGGCTCCTTGCACAGTCAAGATGTTCCAGGAGGCTTGGAAGTGCAGGGTCATGAACCCAACTTTGCAGGCACCAGTGCCAGGGCCAGACACAGATCTCTCTGGGGATGAGGCAGCACAGCGGGACCTAGATCCCATGGAGCGACTGCCTTAGTCATGACCTGAGAATTCACTATTGCTCTTCTCCGAGTCAGGGGATGAAGCAAAATAATGGGCTGCAGACCTGTTAGAGCTGCCACATCCGCTACATCCAGAGTATGTACCATTGCCTCAAGTCAGAGCCTTGACCCTCTCCAGCGGAGATGCACAATCGCGCACACATACAACCTGGGCATAGGAGCCTATGCCTATGGAATAGGTACCTGCCTTTTTAAGCTTCAGCATCTCCTGGAGGACAGGGTAGCAGACAAGTACTGCTCAGAACTATTTAAGCCTCAGTCTGAGTAAACTGTTGCTGAAGCAACATCCAGTTCTCCTGAGTGGATATGTGGGATTAGGTATGTGCAGAATGTTTCAACATCAAAATGTTTCGACTCGAAACGGGTCATTTTGAGCTTGAAACAAAACACCTTCTAAATACAGGGCCTGTTTCAAGTTTGGATCAAAACCCTGTTTCTATTGAAACGTATTATTGTTTTGAGTGCCATTTTGGAGGCCTGTTTTCCCCTTGCTGATTGTTTTTTCTTGCACTAGCTTCTGAATGGTTTGTGATCTCCTTGCATCTTGGTTGGCTTGTTATCATACAAATCAAGTCATGGACAACTGTGCCCCCACTGGCTGGGGAAGAGAGAGGGGGACACAAAAAGAGAGAATTTAAAAATGTATTTAAAGGAATTAAATAGAGTCCTTGCAGTGTACCTCTCTTGAAGAGGATACATCAGGAGGAAAGGAAATTGAGGAAGGTTTGATTTTGTGGTTTTCTTTTCTCATTACTGAATATAATATGCTGTGCTGTTGCTGCTATAACTCTCTGGATTTGCTAGATCTCAGATTGAAAAAGGCAGAACTTGGGTGCCTGCCTTCCTTGAGTTGTGGTTTGTTGTATTTGTGAGAATTGTGTTATGGCAAGAAATGGATGGTGGCAGCTCTATCTCTGTGTAATATTTCTTGGTGATTGCTGTGATGAGCTCCATGTCTGGCCTTGAGACTAACATGTGCTTCACTCACTGCTCTGGTCTGCTCTGCAATCTACACTGCAAGATGTACTCAGTCAAAATGTGGCTGAAATTATTCTAGTTGAGCATATGGCTATGCTTGCTGCTAAGGATGTTGTTGTGGCAGCTGTTGCAATGCTAGGAAGTAATGAGTCATAACTGTGTGAGAGAGAGCAACTTGTGCCAATGATGTTACTGTAGCACAGGCACTGAGGCTGGCAGTGGATTCTGGGTCAGTGATTGCTTTTTAGCCATTTTTGTACTGTGTTTGAAATGTGTGTTCTGTGCTGGGAGGGATAGATTCCCTTTCACTGTGTGCTTCTGCAGTGTTTTTCTAGGCAGGGTTGTAAAATGCATTGCAAATTGCAATGCAAGCCTTGTGTGTGCAGCTTGTTCTGGCCATAAGGAATAATGGGGAAACTCGAAACACCTTATTGTTTCCCATGGGTAGCTCCTAAGGCCATTAAAGTGGATTGGAAGGACATGACGGGAACTATCTACCACCCAACCCACAAAAGAAATGGGTAAATGATGCGATTTTAAACAAATTTTTAACCTTTCCCCCCCAAACCCCCATAGGATCCTGTATTTTTTTAAAAGGAAGCCTGTGGTCCAGGTTCCACACAATCGCACTTATGTGGAGGGCCTGGTTTACACTGGAGACTATCAACATAGTATATGGGAAGGGACTGTGATGCTCCTCCATCATGTGAGTTTAGTGCAGTTACCAGGTCAACGCATGAACCCGGACTAAGGGACTGGATATTGCCTTAATGAGGCATGTCTGCCAATTTTCATGTGTTGTAAATAGAGACAATTCAGAAGACAATGAATTAGAACACTGAAGTGTTCTAGCTATATAACAGGATATAAATGTATATGCAACCACTTATTTTAAAACCATAGTTCTCAAAGTGTGAGTTGAGAACCAAGAAAGAGAAGCAGATGGACTTCTTAAGAGAGCAACATCTCCACAACCTATCCCGACACAGTTTTTAAAGCATCTCCTAGCAGTGTCAGCTTCTAATCAATAAAACACAGACAGCTATGTAGATCATATAATATCATATCATTTCTTATAATATCAGCATAATGCTTGGGTTCTCTAGCTTGGTGTGGCAACTGGGTTGGGAGAAGCTCTTTGCCCCATAACTGCTTGCCTATTACTTGCTCAATGGAGCCAAAGTGGCTATTTCCATGTTACGAGGAGGTTCAGCTCCCAAACTATTGCTGCAGTTCTGCTTTCCAATTAGAAGTTTTTTTAAAAAGTAAAATAAAAAAAATGAAAGGAACTTGTTAACTCAATGCCAACATGGCTCAGAATCCCTGAAATCTCCTGTGATTATCTGCGTTCAGAAGATTCCCATTCAACAGAAATGCAATACAAATACTGTAGTTATTTAAGAACAGAGGAGTTTAGAATACATTTGTAATCCTGCCCCCACCTTTCAAACACAATGGGATATTGTTATGAGAGGACATCCATGTTAAAAGCACCCTCACTCTGGCAAAGCATTGGAACCCAGCAAGTAGTCAGCTGACCTACTCCCCTGCTTAAGAGTGTGCGCAAATGAAACCTAAGACAGACAGTTCTATGCTGAAGTCAGACAAGCAGACTATCCTGACGCCAAATCAAGTTGAGATAAGGAACATACTGCGGAACACTGGTTACTGTGCCCATTAATGCCATTAGTTTTTAGACAAGTACACAGCATGGGAAGTAGCTTCATCTGTTGTTGCCAAGTGGACTTTTTTCAGGAAGTTAAAAACAAAAAAAAAACAAAAAAAACCCACCCCTGGCCTTTAAAATCTGGGAAAGAAAATCACTCTCTTCTTTTTACAATGGCTTAATTCCCTCTTTATTCTCCTTTCCTGTTAGCAAAATAGGATAAAGAAGCAGGGATGTCATGCAAGTGAAAAGTATAATGGCCTTTAGACAAGTTCTGTCTAGTTAAAAGGCCATTATGGCTTGATTAACTCCACTCTTTTAGGATTTCTGAGGGCCATTCTCTTTCCTTCTCTGAAGAAAACAAAATATTATCTTTCAGCCTGTTAGTATGCTAGAGTCTCTCCAGAATTCTTAAATTTCTAGAGTTCTAGAATTCTTAAATTTCAAATGCAAACATTTGAGCAAACGTTGTCTTCTGTTATTACTAAAAAGAAATACCTGCTAATTTAACATTAGCAAGGAAAAAAACTGGGGTGGGGGTTAACAAAAACACAGCACAAGGAAAAAAGGAGTTGAACGCAACACATGCAGTGTACAGTTAATACTAAAATTATTGTAAAAATGTCCTCTGTATAAGTCCAATGCATTTTAGTACAATTACTTTCTTAAGGAGCTTTGCAATAAGCCAAAGGAAAAATATAAAATATTCATCATCAAATATGTATGCATATTTATACATTTTATTATGTGTATTTATATAATTTTTTCTTCTAACTGAAGACGGCAATTGTGCTGCAAAAATGTTGGCTAATACACAGGTCATTTTTACAACAGATGGCAAAATGAATCAGTTCTGACATAACATGGAGCCAGGATTGAATCACAGTTTTGTACAATGTCTCCCCTAGTCTTGGATATGTGCACTATCCCTCCCCTTCACAAGGTGGTGGTGTTCTAGTTTCAATCCTAACTTAGAAAAAGCCAGGATCCCTCATTACATTAAAATTGGGCAATCCTAGGTTATTCTAAGGATGTTGTAAATATTGGTTGTGGACTGCAATAAAGTTATTGCTGTTAACCAGTAATATGTTTCTAGCCAGACTGTATCCCAAGTTCACATCCTATATTCTGAAATTGGCTCAAATAATCCAAGATCACCTGATTCTGATGTAACAAGAGATCTTGGCTTGTTCTAAGTAGAAGTAGAATACTTCCTCCCCTTTCATACAAAGTTGTGGGGAACATCAGCCCGAGGCTGGGGAACGTCACATGAAACCCAGTTCAATCCTGGCACTGCATTATGTCTGAACTGGGCCATTTTTTTGGTAGACTCTGTCGTTTCTCTTCCATTTCTTCTGCCAAGTTAACATCACAACATTATTAAATTCTCTTACTTTATCATGTAGCTGCTGCTACTGCTAACAGAGGTAGCAGTGAAATTTACAGTAAAAAGTAAGAGACTGTAAAATAAGAATAGCAATCATGAAAACAAATGAGGGGGGATTAAATCAAGACCCTTCAAATAAGACCCAAAAGGAATGGGAGATGACCCAAATGGACCTGGTGAATGAAATGGGCTCTCCCAAAACAAACTGAATTCCCAAAACAAGAATTTATACAGGATACTTGTCCAAAGGTTACCGTACAAAGTGGCAGCTTTTACATTTGTCATAGCTGCTTCTAAAAAGAGGCAAGATGTAATTAATTAAATGTATGTCAGAATTTCCCAAGGCACAATTAGGAGATACCAATAAAATTAGGTGAATACAGGGCAGCTACCCAAGGTAAATGCAAGAAATGCTCAATTGCATGTCAAAGCCTATAGTTTAATTTAAACTGGCTTCCGGGCTGGCTATGGGGTGGAGACTGCCTTGGTCGGCCTGATGGATGATCTCCAATTGGCAATTGACAGAGGAAGTGTAACTCTTTTGGTCCTTTTAGACCTCTCGACGGCTTTCAATACTATCAACCATAGTATCCTTCTGGAGCGTCTGAGGGGGTTGGGAGTTGGAGGCACTGCTTTGCAGTGGTTCTGCTCCTACCTCTCGGGCAGGTTCCAGATGGTGTCCCTTGGAGACTGCTGTTCTTCAAAATCTGAACTTTTGTATGGTGTTCCCCAGGGCTCCATATTGTCTCCAATGTTGTTTAATATCTACATGGAACCGCTGGGAGAGATCATCAGGAGATTTGGTGCAGGGTGCTATCAGTATGCTGATGACACCCAAATCTATTTTTCCATGTCAGCATCATCGGGAGAGGGCATAACCTCCCTAAATGCCTGCCTGGAGGCGGTGATGAGCTGGATGAGGGATAACAAACTGAGACTAAATCCGGCTAAGACAGAGGTAGTCATTGTGCGGGGTCAGAACTCAAGAGATTATTTTGATCTGCCTGTTCTGGATGAGGTCACACTTCCCCAGAAGGAACAGGTACACAGTCTAGGGGTCCTTCCGGATCCAAGCCTCTCCCTGGTGTCCCAGGTTGAGGCGGTGGCCAGAAGTGCCTTCTATCAGCTTCGACTGATATGCCAGCTGCGTCCGTTTCTTGAGGTGAATGACCTCAAAACAGTGGTACATCTGCTGGTAACCTCCAGACTGGATTACTGTAATGCGCTCTATGTGGGGCTGCCCTTGTACATAGTCCGGAAACTACAGCTGGTCCAGAATGCGGCAGCCAGGCTGGTCTCTGGGTCATCTCGGAGAGACCATATAACTCCTGTACTGAAGGAGCTACACTGGCTGCCGATATGTTTCCGGGCAAAATACAAGGTGCTGGTTATAACCTATAAAGCCCTAAACAGTTTGGGCCCTGGGTATTTAAGGGAACACCTTCTTCGGCATGAACCCCACCGCCCACTGAGATCTGCTGGAGAGGTCCGTCTGCAGCTGCCACCGGCTCGTCTGGTGGCCTCTCAGGGACGGGCCTTCTCCGCTGCTGCCCCAAGGCTTTGGAATGCGCTCCCTAGTGAAATAAGAGCCTCCCCATCTCTGACAGCTTTTAAAAAGTCTTTAAAAACACATCTCTTCACTTAGGCTTTTAAATAATGTTGTTTTAATGGTTTTAATGCTGTTTTAAAATATTATTTTAAAATTTTTAAATTGTTGTAAAATGTGTGTCACCCCCCCTCCCCCATTTTTGTCTTAACGAATGTTTTACTTCGTTTTTATTCTGCTGTAAACCGCCCAGAGACGTAAGTTTTGGGTGGTATAAAAATGTTTAGATAGATAGATAGATAGGTATTTGACCAGGGGTTCTACCTTTATCATAGCAAACATGTTTAAAATAATACTTTTTTAAAAAGTATGATAAAGAAGCAGATCTCTGTAATGCTTCTTTCCACTTACCATCATCTGTGTCAGCCAAAATGATCACTTTGGTGCTGGGAAATGCTTTCCCGATTTGCCCACCCATTGGCATACTTAGCGTGACATTGAAAGTTTCATCTTCCTCATAAAGAGAATCGTCAATAATGATGACACGACAGGCTTTCTCTGCCTCGTCTTTATCAAAGCGAATGAGACTGGTATGGTCTTCAGCACGAGAGATATAGTCAGAATAAGACAAGACAGTAGAAGGAATCGTACCAGTGGCAGATCCTAAAAGGAGAGGGGGAAATGAACGAGAAGCATTAGAATAATGTGATAAATAATCTGGAGGCCTGGCAGCAAAATAATTCCTTCTCCTCTCCCCAAATCTCCCCTTCCCCCTAAGGAAACAACAGTTATGAAACTACAGAAATGGAAGAAGCCCTGTGGGGATGAAAAAGAGGTTGGAAACTTGTTGTGCCTCTTCCTTCTTCTACAGCGCAGCAGCAATGGAGGAGGAAAACGCTTCATCCATTGTTGTAACACTGTGGTGACTGTCAGCCAATATTTCACTGTACCATTCAGAGAATAAATATTTCACGTTCCTCTCCCACCTTTAGGCACAATAACTTGGTCCAGATTATTCATGGACTTGAGCCTAAGGGGCTCTGAGCTTGCAGGCCCCCCATTCCTCTTTCCTCAATGCATAGCTGCATCCCAAACATCCTGGCCAGTTAAGCTCCAACTCTGCATGTTGTCTGAATCCAGGAGCTGTAGTTTAAATGCCATTTACAAGCCAGATTATGAAGCCAGGATCAGATCATGACTTCATATCTTGGTTTGTAAACCATAGTAAAACTACAGTTTGCTGATTCGGATGACACACTGAACTGTAGTTTAACTAACCAGCTGGACATGCAAAGGGAGAAGGGATCATACCTCAGTGCCCCCTAAACACTCACAATACAACAAATAGGAACATAAGAACAGCCTTGCTGGATCAGGCACAAGACCCATCTAGTCCAGCATCCTGTTTCACACAGTGGCCCACCAGATGCCTCTGGGGAGCCCACAGGCAAGAGGTATGTGCATGCCCTCTCTCCTGCTGTTGCTACCCTGCAACTGGTATTGAGAGGCATCATGCCTCTGAGGCTGGAGATGGCCTACTGCCTTCGGACCAGTAGCCATTGATAGACCTGTCCACTATAAATCTGTCTAAACCCCTTTTAAAGCAATCCAAGCTGGTGGCCATCACCATATCCCATGGCAAAGAATTCCATAAATTATGTGCTGTGTGAAAAAGTACTTCCGCTTATCGGCCCTAAATTTCCCAACCTTCAGTTTTATGGGGTGACCCCTGGTTCTAGTGTTGTGAGAGAGGGAGGAAAATTTCTCTCTGTCTACCCTCTCCACTCCATGCATAATTTTATACACTTCGATCATGTCTCCCCTTAGTCGCCTCTTTTTCAAGATAAAGAGCTCCAGATGCTGTAGCCTAGCTTCATAAGGAAGGTGCTCCAGGCCCCTGATCATTTTGGTTCTCCTCTTCTGCACCTTTTCCAGTTCTACAATATCCTTCTTAAGATATGATGACCAAAGCTGTACGCAGTACTCCAGATGTGGCCGCACCATAGATTTGTATAAAAGCATTATAATATTAGCATTTTTATTTTCAATCCCCTTCCTAATGATTCCTAGCATGGAATTAGTTTTTTTCACAGCTGTCTCGCACTGAGACAACACTTTAAATGAGCTGTCCACCATGACCCCAAGATCTCTCTCCTGGTCAGTCACTAACAGCTCAGATCCCATCAGTGTATATGTGAAGTTGGGGGTTTTTGCCCCAATGTGCATCACTTTATACTTGCTTACATTGAACCACATTTGCCATTTTGTCGCCCACTCGCCCAGTTTGGAGAGATCTTTTTGGAGTTCCTCACAATCCATTGTGGATTTCACTACCCGAAAGAGATTAGTGTCATCTGAAAATCTGACCACTCCACTGGTCACCCAATGTCTAGATCATTTATGAACAAGTTAAAGAGCACTGGTCCCAATACTGATCCCTGGGGGACCCCACTTCCTACCTACCTCCATTGTGAAAACTGTCCATTTATTCCTACTCTCTGTTTCCTGTCCTTCAACCAGTTACCAATCCACACATGAACCTGTCCCCTTACTCCACGACTGCTAAGTTTACTTGAGAGCCTTTGGTGGGGAACTTTATCAAAAGCTTTTTGGAAGTCCAAGTATTCTATGTAAACCGGATCACCTTTATCCACATGCCTGTTGACACCCTCAAACTCCAAAAGGTTAGTGAGGCAAGACTTTCCCTTGCAGAAGCCATGCTGGTTCTCCTTCAACAAGGCCTGTTCTTCTATATGTTTAACAATTTTGTCCTTAAGTATGCTTTCCATCAATTTACCCAGCACTGATGTTAAGCTGACCGGCCTATAATTTCCTGGATACTCCCTGGATCCCTTCTTGAAAATTGGAGTTACATTGGCTACATTCCAATCCTCTGGTACAGAGCCTGATTGCAAGGACAAGTTATATATTTTTGCTAGGAGATCAGCAATTTCACATTTGAGTTCCTTCAAAACTCTTTCTTGGGTAGATGCCATCTGGCCCTGGTGATTTGCTAATGTTAGCTTTTCAAGACAGTTTAGAACATCTTCCCTTGTCACCTCAAATTCACCTCAGCCTCTAAACCTGAAAAACTGAATTCTGGAGAGAGTATATGGTCAGTATCCTCCGCCGTGAAGACAGATGCAAAGAACTCATTCAGCTTCGCTGCAGTCTCCTTATCCTCCTTAATAATCCCTTTGACATCCTCATCC
The DNA here is from genome assembly GCF_027244095.1 of Hemicordylus capensis. Taxonomy (NCBI): domain Eukaryota; kingdom Metazoa; phylum Chordata; class Lepidosauria; order Squamata; family Cordylidae; genus Hemicordylus; species Hemicordylus capensis. The sequence continues at coordinate 59,790,668 of NC_069661.1, forward strand.
TTAATAATCCCTTTCACACCCTCACCTTCTAAGGGTCCAACCGCCTCCTTGGCAGGTTTTCTACTTATGATATATTTAAAGAAGTTTTTGTTATTCCCCTTAACACTTTTAGCTATATGCTCCTCAAACCCTCTCTTTGCATCCCTTATTGTGTCCTTGCATTTCTTTTGCCAGAGTTTATGTTCCTTCCTGTTCTCTTTAGTTGGGCAGGACTTCCCTGAGGGAATATTTATTTATTTATTTATTTATTTATTACATTTTATATCCCGCTCTTCCTCCAAGGAGTCCAGAGCAGTGTACTACATACTTAGGTTTCTCCTCACAACAACCCTGTGAAGTAGGTTAGGCTGAGAGAGAAGTGACTGGCCCAGAGTCACCCAGCAAGTATCATGGCTGAGTGGGGATTTGAACTCAGGTCTACCCAGCCCTAGTCCAGCACTCTAACCACTACACCACGCTGGTGTGGTTGGCTCATTGTCTGAACTAAGCAAATGAAAGACTACAACTAGGAGTTTCCACAATCATGTAATGCTTGATAAAAACAGTGAAAATTTGTAAACTCCACATACATAAAGTGCAATTTAAAATCACATTGTGTGCGTGTTTGAGAGGGGGGGGTCTATGTATGAATTAAGGTGGGTGGCAACTACAGCAGATAAAGGACCTTACTGCTGTGGAACCCAGCTTTTAGAACACACACGAGATTTACTTCATGTGGTGTCTTTATCTTTTAGGGATGAAGTTAAAAGTATTTTATTCTCCTAATCATTTGGTGTGTGATTGATTTACTGCTCTTTTATCACCACTTCTCCTTTCATATGTTTGGAATGTATATCTGGATGTTTAAGTTAAGTTTATTGGCTGACATCTCGACTAAATTACTTGACAGATGTCCCATTGAAATTAAGTAGCCCTTGGAATAACTAAGTAGTAACACTGAGTAACTTAGTCTGGATGTCAGCCATTATTTGTAACCTGCCTTGCATATTGGATAAGCAGAAAAATGGATTTTTAGGTTTTAATGTATATATTTCACAAATATAATTTTATAAATAAATGAATAAATAAATAAATACACACACACACACACACACATACACAGAGAGAGAGAGAGCATTAAGGGAGTCATAACGTTTGAAATATATTTAATATATTTCTAATTCATACATATTGCATTTGAATTGTAGACTGGAATCTGGACAACTGTCGTGATTTTCAGCTTTTAACTTGCAGTGTCAAAGGCATGCCCAGCATAAAAAGTGGACATCATAATGACAAGCACACACCATAAGACTTTCAAGTTCAGCTTTTATCCTTTATGAGAATAGATCACAGAGCATGCTGACAACATGGGGGCATTTGACTCATTTAATTCAGCAAGTGGTGGCACAGGGCAATGTAACAACTAGGATCACTGCATCTGTGTAGGAGTAAATGCTTAGTTTTGTTTAAGCCAAGAGAGTTGACAGCTTACAAGGATGCAAAATTTCAAGCCACTCTTAAAGTTTTTCTGTGCCCCAGTACACAACAAAAGCTTATGGTGGAGGGGAGGAACAAATGTATTGAAGCCCTTTAATAACTCACTGATTAAAGAGCATATGACCTTTAAATTCTTGACTTTCAAAAGATTCCTGCCAGGCACTGAGGGCTTTTGACTGTGACAGCCAAGGTAATGGGGAATGCAAAACTAGAAAACATAATAATATATTTTTTATAAATGTACTACCATATTTACATTTTACCATTCCAAGTAAACACTGATATATTTGAAAAATTAATTTATATGTTGCCCTTCCTCTTATTAAATCTATTATGCTAATTATTTTCATGTTAAAAATCAAAAAATGGCTGACTTATTTTATAATAGTTGCCTATACTGTATAAGAACTTAATACCATATAATAACTTCTATGACACTCCACATCTATTCTATTTACAGTACAACTAACTCCCAGATAATAGCCTATCTCACACCAAAGCAAACCTGTGTGGTACAGCACCACTTCAGGTGGAAGGTAAGAGCTTAAATGACTAAATGTTTGCCATACTAAAAATTCCCTCCACACAGAAGTCAGGGAGAAGGTTCTAGACTTGACTTATTTCTGACATGCTAGTTTCCTACATTCAAGACCATTTTTTTAAATGGCAGAACATTCCACTACAGGTTGAGTGGCACCACCCAGACGCAGGTTTATCATCTCAATGACCACTAGCCGATATCATTTCCGCAATGCAAACATACGTACATTAACAGAACATAAAAGCTCTCTGATCAACTATATGTGTATGCGTATGTGTGGGCATACGTGTGTGTGGGCATACGTGTGTGTGTGTGTGTGAGAGAGAGAGGGGGGGGGATTTCCTTTTTTGAAAAACAACAGCTTCCTTGTGTTTCAAATGAAACTATATCCTTTCAGGTGTCGGAAGTGGCTTCTGATGGGCATGAGGGGAGCTGCTTCTTAAACAGAATCGTGCATTTGCATTTTGCTATAAACAACTCTTAATCTGAATCAAAACTCCTTATTTTGTCAATGGAGAAAAATAAGAATTTTTTTCTAAGTAAGTAATGAGAAAGTAGTTAAAAAAAAAAAAAAAGCTTAAATCCCCCCTCAAGCTTAAATGTAATTGTAAAGAATCCTGTTTTGTTTTGCTTTCCCCTCAGCCATACTTGAGAATGCTTCATCGGTTTTTAAACCCTGACTTTAGTGGGCTCACTATGACAAAATCTAAACAAACTGTAATCTAGCACTTAGCCTTTATCTCTGAGAAAACTGCAGCAAAGCTGAATATTTTTCTATAATATGTTATACAAAATGCATAATATATAACATAGTTATGCATAATCTTTTTTTCCTTAAAACAACAACACCTCTCTGATCGCTGCCACCCCATCCCATTCCCAAATCCAATGTGGAGGCAAAATCTTCATTTCTTGTATTTGGGGAGCACATGGAGTTGGGCAAGAAATGTCAGGAATGTAAAGAAGAGCGGTTATCTCTAGAAAGGGCAAACACACAAAGCAAGGAATTTATTTGAAGCAGTTGGTTTTCTGTTCAATTAAAACAGAATTAGATTAAGGTGCCTGGAAAACAAAGATAGTACAACATTCTGTAAAAAATGGCAAAACAAGCCATCTGTCTTGCATGGTGTCTATTAGATAGAACTGAAGTCAAAGCCTCGGTTCCAAATGCTTAAATGCTTTGTGTTGATATTTACAGAAAAACCTGTTTTATCAATTTTAGTTAAGGACTGAAAAGTAACCACAACCCATGCTGAGCACCAACAGCCTGGGAAGGTTCGAACATGGAGGAAACCTTTCCATTTCTTTCTTTGATACCATCTACTCTGACCTTTCAGAAGGCTACTGTACTTTCCAATACAAAAAGAAATCACAATATAGAAATGAAATAACTATGAAATTAATCAGCAAGCTTGTAACACCTCTATAAAGCCCACCAAGCAAGCCTCAGCATAAACTTTGGAGAAGCCAAAGCAATCTAATCTCTGTTAGAAGTGTCTATGGACCTGTTTTAATACTTTCATCTTCCTATTACATCCCACAGCTGTGCTGACATAACATCTGAGTCTGACCAAGCAGCTGTCATGCTTCAGAAGCACAACTTGACTAGCTGTCTAACCCATGGGGGCATAAATCTTTCAGCATGTACACCATGCAGAAGAGAGTGCTTCCTAAAAAGGCAACAAAGAATTTTTTAAAAGTCATCTAATATACATTTTCCACCAGCCCTCCCACTAAGGTACGAGTAAACTGAAGAAAAAAGATAAGATATATACACACTGAAATATACATATTGGATTATGCCAGAATATCCAGGAAAATTTTCTGCACTTAATTTTACATCATTTGTTCTTGGTACTTGGCAGTTCACTTTCAAAACCATTATTTTCATAAATAACTTTACAGCTACATAAGCAATCCAATCTTGTGCATTTCTACTCAGAAATAAGTCCCACTAAGTTCAATGAGGCTTATTCTCAAGTAGCATGATCAGGATCACATTCCTAGAAAAATCTACAGACACAAGTCTCAAGGAAATATAGACACACAAGACTTTTGACTAGAATACTTTAAATGAACATGAAATCTAATGTTTTTAACTGCCTAGTGATGTGCCCATAAATAATCTAACTGGGAATATGAAGATATTTTTTACTGTTATGATTTGTTTATCTATTCTCTATCAAAAAGAAGTGTGGACCTTGTGCAGGAAAGGGAAAATAAAAATGCTTAGTTTAACAAGACTACATTCCATAGTAAATGCGAGCAACTGAGCACTTCACAGATATTCTTGGGGAACATATCTCATCAATTTTAAAACAACTCCACAAGCTGCTGGTTCATTTCTGTGCATAATTCAGAGTGCACGTTTTTATTCTATAGTTGAACAGAAGTCCCATAACCAGGGCGCCAACCAAGATACCTGAGTGCCATGCAAATGCGAACACTGCTATTTAGTACAAGTATTTTGAAACTGTAGAGACCCCATCACAGCTGAGTGTAGAAACATCCTACCTTGATTTGTGAAACAAATGACCATTAATTCGTGGCTAACGTCTCCGGATCTCCTGACAGGAATGAGAAGCTCACCCACATCTTCCTCTATTCTGTACTCTGACCCAGGAATGTAAACAGTAGATTCTGAGGAGGGAAATAGAAGAATGATTTTTAAATATATATCTCTGAGTTAAACTATGAGATATAGTAATTTAAGATTAATGGACTTAGGGGCGATTCTCACGATCGCACCAAAGGGCTTACCTTCCCCACTGACTATCCAAGGATTTGTGGTGGGAGTGCTCTGCGTTCCCACATGAGCAGCACAGAGAACTGAAGCACAGAGAAGGGCAGAGGGATCCACAGCCAGAACTTGTTGGTCTGGACCCCTGGGATCCCACAATGCACCGCATGAGTGCACAGTGCATTGTGGAGATCCCCCCAGCAACAGGTGGGCGCCCGTCAGTGCTTCAGGACTGGCTGAAAGTAGCCAGCTCTGGCACATGGTTAATAAATGGGGTTAAGGGAGCACTGACTCACTCCCTTAACCTCACTTAAGAGGTGGGCTCCCTAGGCGGGTTTGCTGCTGAAGCACCACCGGGAGCTTTTCACCTTCCACCGGTTCTCACGGGTAGCCAAGCCTGTTCTTGGCTGCCCCAGTCTAGTCTTAGCAGCTCATGAGAACAGCCTCCTTGCACTGAGCTCCTGGTGGCGCAGTGGTAAAACTGCCGCCCTGTAACCAGAAGGTTACAAGTTCGATCCTGACCAGAGGCTCAAGGTTGGCTCAGCCTTCCATCCTTCCAAGGTCGGTAAAATGAGTACCCAGAATGTTGGGGGCAATATGCTAAAATCATTGTAAACCGCTTAGAGAGCTTCCAGCTATAGAGCGGTATATAAATGTAAGTGCTATTGCTATTGCTACTGCTATTTATATTCTATTAATACAAATATTCCATACAGGATTAAAGCTCCATTCCAATCAATGGGAACAAGATTATGAGGGTCATTAGGTTTATGACAGAATTATGAAGGCTTTTACAGGAAAGATGAGCAAGAAATAATAAGCAACTACTGCATCACGTACCATCACCTGGATCCACAATTTCAACTGTTGCCCTTTCTGGAAATTCTAGGGCAGCCATAACAGGATCTGACAAAATAATCTGGAACATTTCTGATTCTTCATATTCATTATCTACTATTATTCTGACTTGCCAAGTAGCCATGGTCTGTCCTGGATTAAACTGGACCTGTTTCTGGGCTTTCCCTTTGAAATCTTTATCCTTTTCTGCCGTTCCATCCTTTGTCCCAATGCCTGAGTAAATATTTGGAAGAAACAACAAAAAGGGAATAAGAAAAGATTTGTTTTCCAAAAAAGAGAGAAAAGATTCTGTATTTGAAAAGTATCTTGTTGAAACATTAGAAACTCCATATAAACATATTCAAATGTATCACAATCACCAGAAAAACCCTTCTAAGATTATTATTGCTGCCTCAGACATTATTGAGGGGCAGTAAAGCTGTTTTCCTGTCTAAATGTATAGGATCTATTGTGTGAAGGGCTAGACACTGAAAGGGCTGGACATCCAGGCCAATGAAGTGCTTGCATAACGAGCAAAGTTGCACCAGTTCAAAAAGATCACTTAGCTGCATTAAAAACAGAGATATGAAGAATTGCACTTTTGTTCTTCTGAAAAAAAAACCCAAAAACATCCTTTAAAACAAATGAGGAGTGCCACATTTGAAACGTCCTTCCACAAGTGCTCCGTTGCTCTGGATGTCAGCCACTGAGGAGCTACGAACATCCCTTATTATGCATTATGATTATAATGAGAAGGAAGTTTAACATGACAAAGAAGTTCTATTTCACCTCAGGAAAATTTATTCCTGGTCAGATAGATGTATTGTGGACAATTATTTTAAGTGCAGCCTTAGCTGACTTGCCTCACTCTAACAAAAACCACCACAGTGGGGCTATTCCCATGATCAGGCAAAATCGGGCTAGGGGAGCCCGGTAGCTCCCAGGCGGTTAACCCGCCTAACCCTAAAAGCGGGATTACGGAGCGAGCACTCCACAAACCCGGTTTTTTTGGTCGTGAGTAGCCATAGCGTGGCTCTGCGCCATGGCTACTCACGAGGAGACCCTCGGAGGGGAAGCGAAAAGCCACCTCCCGGCTCCAGAGATCTCGCCAGCATGCCCTGCCCTTGCACAGGGCATGCTGGAGCTTCCGGGGGCCAATCAGCCCCCACTTCCCCCAGCCCCTGCCGGCTCCATCACGGGCTCCCGCCCTACTTGTGTCCTCAACCAAACTTCTCAGATTTTTATTTGCATAGAGAAAATACATATGAGTGAGTGGGGAGAGCTTAGCCCGCTCTCCCCACTTACTCTCCAAAACCAGGTCTCACTGATCGTGAGAACCGGCTCAGTGTGTATTTCCAACATTGTGATGATGTCTATCCACATTTTGGAAAATCAGAATTATTCTTGCAAATTCACATTCTCTGTTAGTGAATATTTCTCAATGTACACACTGGAAAAATCTGTGGGAAAATTAAAAATTACCTTTAGATTAGTGCACTGTACATCCAGTTTGCGGGGTGGGGGGGGTGGGGAGAAAGTCTGGCCTCATTCTGACAATAATCAAAACCAACATTTAGATCACTGTTCTTTATTGTAAGTCCTGGGAGCCAGTTGTGGCTCCCTGATTAACTGTTGTTAAAGGAAAGGAAAGATTGTGCCGTTGAGTCGGTGTCGACTCCTGGTGACCACAGAACCATGCAGTTTTCTTTGGTAGAATACAGGAGGGGTTTACCATTGCCATCTCCCGCGCAGTATGAGATGATGCCTTTCAGCATCTTCCTATATTGCTGCTGCCCAATATAGGTGTTTCCCGTAGTCTAGAAAACATACCAGCAGGGATTCGAACTGACAGTCTCTTGCTCCCTAGGCAAGTTGCTTCCCCACTGTGCCATTAGGTGGCTGTGACTAATGGTTAGGCCTGTGCAAAGCTTCAGCTGAAATGGAATACTCTACAGAGTCTGCTTAGCACTGTGCAGAGTCAACTGTTCCCACCATGCAGAGCTGTACTCTGCCCAGACTCAGTTGGGCACCTTTAAGGGAAACAGAGTCTTCTCAATCACCAGCACCATCTTGGAAGTGCTAGCAAATGTAGTCCTTCCCAGTGCCTTCTCCATAGAGTTCTACGGGGAAAGCTCTGGGAAGAACTATGCTTCCTAGCGCACACTTTCCAAGATGGTGCTGGAGCATGACAGGGCTGTGTCTCTCTGTGTCCCCCTCCCCCTGTAGGGTTGCCATATTCTGGCTTTCCAAATGCGGGTACCTAATTTTGCATATTATGTAAATTGGCTTGAAAATAATTTTTGAGCAGAACAGTGACCACACGTTTTGCTCCATAACTCCGCTTCTACAAGGGCTAGAGCTTAGCTTAAAGGAAAAAAAAGAAATCTTGGCGAATCTTGGTGGGCTAAACAATCTAGGTGAGATGCTTAAAGTCCGGGTGAAACCCAGAATTTCAGGGGGCATGGCAACTCTATCACTCTGTCACTGGGGGAAACGGAATATGAGCTTTTTGCCAAGGTGGTTCCTTCCCACTTGAAAAACAGCGAAGCTCATTGGTTTCAGATGTTCACAAACAAGCTACTATAAGCCTCAAATGCATCTTCACTTGCTACCCCTTCCCTCGCCGCCACCTCCAAACTCAAGAAGAGAGTGAGTGGAAGTTTCTGCATGCACTTTGAAAATAAACTACAGTTCTGCATTATCTATGAACTTGGGTGACTGCAGTTTGATAATGGACTAAAATTAGAACCAGCTAGGATATCAAACCAGAAAGGCAGGAGGCCACAGCTCACTGTGGTTTTGATGATCAGCTGAACTAGGCCAATGTCTTCAAAACTCTTATTTAATAAAGTTGATAATCCGTTGAGAAGCAATCATCATAGAAAATGTAAAAGAAGGGCTTTACCCATGCTCTATGAAATTAAATATTTCTGGGGAGTGGTAATTTTTCTTCACCATTCTGTGTACATAAACTCTAAGCATGGAATATTTCACCTGCCTAGTCATCTGGAAGATAAATCTGAATTTAGATTTAATCTCCTTTTCCATCTCCAGTTTGTTTATTTTCTGGCATCAGTTGAAGCCCTGGCTTTTTCACATGCCTTCTAGTTTTGTGCTTTTCTTTTTCTGGGTCTCAGGTGTTTTGGATTGCTTTTTCTGCTTTATTGGTTTTATTATTTAGTTTATTGAATTTGATTGTTGTCATTTTTATCCGTCTGTGAACCATCTTGACATACCTGTCAAATGGAGAACTGGGATATACATTTTCTAAAATAAAATAAAAAATAAGAAGCAAAGTAGAATAGCATAGACAGAGAACCTGGCCACAGTTATCCATGCTCTGATAACTGGATTATACTGCTGTTATGCATTGTACCTTGAAGACTATCTGGAAACTACAGTTAATTCAACATATAGCAGCAAGGCTATATACAAGGCTATATACTGCAACTGGGACCAGACACTGGGAACCTATCTTGCCAGCACTGTAAGAGCTACACTGGCTCACAGTCAATTTCTGGACACAATACAATGTGGTGGAGCATACCTTAAAAGCCCCACATGGTTTCTGAGTAGGGAACATAGGAAGCTGCCATATACTGAGTCAAACCATTGGTCTATCTAGCTCAGTATTGTTTACACAGACTGGCAGCGGCTTCTCCGAGGTTGCAGGCAGGAATCTCTCTCAGCCCTATCTTGGAGATACCAGGGAGGGAACTTGAAACCTAGATGCTCTTTCCAGAGCAGCTCCATTCCTTAAGGGGAATATCTTACAGTACTTACACATATAGTCTCCCATTCATATGCAACCAGGATGGACCCTGCTTAGCTAAGGGGACAAATCAATCTTCCTACCACAAGACCGGCTCTACTCTCCTACTTGAAGGAACACATCTCTCAAGAGCAATCTGTTAGAAGAAGGTAAATCATTGGGGGCCCTCCTCGGGCCCCCCCCATCTTAAATGAGGTGGATGGTGACTGAGAAGAGGGCTTTCTCAGCTGTGACACCTTGGTTTCATGGAGGCCTAGCACTTACACTGCTATCCTTTCAGCACTAGACAGAAATGCCTGAGAATGTTTATTCTTCCAAGCATTATCGGCTGTTTTATTGCTTCTTTAACTTCTGTTCTAACTTTTCTTTCCTCATTGTTTAAAATGCTACCTTTTGTGATTTTGCTTTTATTCTTTATTATGTTTTAATGATGTTTTGTATACCACCCTAGGAAGACAGTCAGATGGCAGTATAAGAATGTTAAGATAAGAATAAATATAAGCACACAAGCACCTGATTAGGGGCAGAGTATAAGGACATATTGGGTGCAAAGGAGAGGAAAGAAATGGATTCCTGCACACTAGGAGGAACTCCCAGGTATGCAAGGGAAAAGGTCCCCGCAAAGCCTTGGCCGTGCGGGATATGAGTTTCAGATCTTTGAGCACAATCCGTCCCCTTAGATCCTTTAAGCAGCAATGAGGACCTCTCCAGCTTAATAGATCACAACGGGAGGAGGCTTAGGGAATATGCATAATAAGTGGTGCCTCCCCTGAATTCAGATCATCGTCTTAGATCCGTCTTAGATCCTTAAAGCTGCAGTGATAGTTCTCTCATAGTTTCAAAGACCCCAAAGGGGTTAAATTGACCTTGAAGCAAATCCCCTCCCACAGGAATATGCCACTGCATTTCCTGCATACAGAGAAGCTCAGTTGTATCATTCAATGACTAGCAGGTTCCAAAATAAGGAAATGTGCAAGTGAGAAGGAAGAGAGGGGAGAGAGGGAAAGAAAGTGAGCTGAGAAGGGATTGGCTATAGCACTGTCCTTTGTCTCTGTCCCCCTCCCGTAAAATTTTATAGGAGATCCATACCTGTTGCATATATATAAAACAATTATATATCACAATATTGGTATTATTGAACACATTTAAAACACATATTCCTTCTGTGCATATCCATTTGGCACACAAATGCAACACAGAGACATATGATGAAACCCTTCTTTTTCCAAAGTTATTTTATCCCCAGGCCTCTCTACTAAAAAAGGCTCCTAGAATCTAAACTTCAGTTTGATAACTGAAGGTTGACAACAGCTATAGCTTAATGTTACTATTTTGATCTTCAAAAAGGAACTCAATATTTCAGTAGTTCTTGACTCTATTCCTATCTTTGACGCAAGCTTCAGTTTAGCAATATAAAAACTGGTCTAAGCTTATACTGTGGCTGTGGCATACAACCACGTTAATTCTGATTAAATGACTGTGACCAACATCAGTGAGATAATGAGAACCCATGTGTGGCAGGAATCCTGTTTAAGCTTATTTTTATTTATATTATATATTATTATTATTATTATTATTATTATTATTTAGTACCCTGGACCCAAGCCACTGAGGGCTTTATAGGTAATAACCAGCACGTGCTGCTGCTTTAACAAGGATATTTCATCTAGGTTCCAAAAGATCTTGGCTAGTCACCTGGCCGAATGTCCTAACTAAGATCCCTTGGTCATGAGAATCCATGTCCCACTCCAATCCTGGCTAACTGCACATGCTGCACCTTTACCTGTACACTGCCCAGATGTCTAGGCCAGAGTGGACCATGCCAACTGATGCTCTAGCCTCCTGCTCACACTACCTGGACATGCGGACACAATGTATTTGGCTGCATTCTGCCTTGCAAGACACCACATTATCCAAAGCTGCAACACTCACCTACACCTGCTCCAACATCCACACTATCACTCCTTCAAGTTACAACACAGAATGCCATGGTCAGCAGCCCCACACTCCAGACAGATGCCAGCAACAATACCTAGCCACTCATGTGACAGCAACCAGGTCCACTTCCTGTGGGACCAGTGGCATGAGATGTTGCATAGCCATTTGGGGGCATCGGGGATGTGTGTGTGTGTGCTTGTGCAACATAGGAACAGGGAGAGCCATGGACAGGAAGGGTTGCACAGGAGGCTCCTGGACACCCCCTCCCCATGGGTGCCCCAGTCTGAAGAGGCTTTCCTTTTTTATTACTATTCTTCACCCTTGGGAGTCGGAGGCCAAAATCCCCTTTCAAGATTTGTAAACCCCCTTCCAAAAATTGTACTTCCTGTTATAACGTCAGGGACAGCATCAATTTAATGATTAATTTTGCTGGAGCAGGAAGGACACACCAAGTTGATGGGGAGGTGGAAATATATGTGTGGGCATATCCTCCCTGCTAACCCAGATGGAGAGCACTGGGTCTCTGAGGGAGATGCTTCCTGTCTAACATGGTGGCCGGCTGCAGGGAACAGTTCCTTCCTGCCCTCCCCTCGGGATGCCCATCTGCCCATCCTGGGCTCAGGCAGTGACCCCTTGTATGGTGGCAGACATTGTGAATTGTGCTGTCCAAGATGCTCTGGGGTGATCAGATTTGAGTAATCCAACCTCGGGGTTCAGGCAGGGCTGTCTGATTGCACAGACTGCCTATCCATCCACTCGGTGCCTGCTAGAGTGATCTGGGGGACAATCCAGGTGATCACCTTGTGGCAAGGAAGAGGTGGATGAGGCCGTTGCTCACTTTGTGGCTCCCCTGCCTCCCTGTGCTACCTGAGCAGCTCTGAAGCACTTGGAGCTGCAACAGCCGCCTACTCTAGCATCAGAGCCAATGGGAGCATGACTGATGATGTGATGAAGGTTTTCCAGTGTGAAGGCAGTGCAAAGGCTGCTGGGATTCCATCCAAGTTCCTTGAGGTTAATCTGCTCCTCCGGAGCCACTAACAAGGATCATGTGAGCACTGCACCACAGCAATTCAGGAACAATAGTGATAGAGTGCCAAGCTCACCTGCCAATGCTGGCTAATATCAGGGGACAGAAGAGCAATTGTGTGAAAACAGCTTGTGTTGGCAATGCAAGTTGTAATGAGTTGTATGGTGCTTTAAAATCCATGTAAGAATCAAATAATTTCATTAAACATGAAAGGGTGTCATATTCATGTCTACCAACGTATCTTCATACTCAAGAAAGGTATTTCATTTACATCCTAAACATCCCCATTCTGACTTGTAGCCATAAAAATCTTATTTCATTGTTGTCTGCAATTTATACAAAGGGAGAAAGTGAGCACAGTCTAAATTTAATGCAATATCAATGAAGTCGGATTTTGAGTTCATTAATGTCTAGTATTTCTACTCGGCTTCAGCTCAAATAAGTGAACTATTTTGTTTAATTTATAGTCTGACACCATCAGTTAGGAAACATTAGCACCCTGTGTGAGAATAATAAACCTTTGTCGTGTTGAGTCCCTCACCTGGGCCTGAGAGAATCTGATATCTTTCAAGAAGCTCCTGAAAGCTGTGAAGTGTGAAACTATTTGCAAATTAGGACCCCCAGTACTTAAACTTTAGACTCCTATAGTAATGCTTGATGTAATAGTCAGGGGGACCTGATTCGGTAAGCCTGCCCCACCAAGATTATTCTTATGTACCTGGTCAGTTAATAGTTTTGGGTTTTTTAAGTGTCAAAATTATTTAAGGGGAAGAGGGAAACTTGGCAAAGGAAACACTTTCTGACTTACAATTTTCATTCTGTGCTGCCCCGACTATAATATGTATGTATGTATGTATGTATGTATGTATTTACACAGTCAGACAGGTGTTATTGACTGGTTTGTTGTATCCAGACATCGAGTCCTTCCCAAGGACCTGGGATGGCTGAATTTTATTGTCAATGTTGTTGCTGTTGTTATAGATATTGTTGCAGAATATAGTCTGTTGTTGTGAACCAGGCCTGATTTGTATACTAAATATAGGCCTGTGACATCAGTGTCACAAAGTGACCAGTTCTTTTATATAGTGACCATGTAGGATCTGGGCACAAGGAAGAAAGGAGATTAAACCAATCCTAAATGATTCAATGGGCTTTACTGAGTATAAAAGAATAAGAACATCAATCTAACTGAGCAGAAAGCAGAACATTCTATCAGTATTACTAACAATATTTCAACCCTAGCCAGCAGCAATATTCACCCAGTGTCCTAACTAACATATGTGTGTGTATTAAATCTTCCTAGAGCCTAACAGAATTCAGATATAGACAGAAAAGGAGGGGGCGATAAGGAAGGTTGAGGACTGGCATGGGTTGGGGAGATCAGGAATTAGTAGAGGGAAGGGGGGGGAGGAGAAGGCGGGGAAAGGATGGAGGGATCCAAGGCTTGTGTGGTGGCATATTACCAGGGTCAGAGGCTTGAGAACGGTGGATCTTTCAGCTGAAGGAGCGAGGCTATGGCTGGAGATAGGAGCTTTTAGAGCAATGATCAAGCAGGCAGTTTGCTCAGAGCAGGACTGAGAGTCAGAGCACCATGGCTGGGGAAGTCTTGACTTCTCACTGCACAGCAGAAGTCACAGAGTTCCTGTCCATGGACAGAGATCTCGCTTGTTGCCCCACAGCTTAGCAGCAAACTCTGGGATGGCTCCTGAGCAAGTATGCTTGTTAGGCAAGACTGCTAGCTCTCTGTCCGGTAAGCCTCATTCTTTATAGTTGTATCTTCCTTTGATCCCCACAGACTCTATTCAAAATATCCTCATCCTTCCTGGGTCCCCAGAAAGGTGACAGTTTGCTGTTACCTTCTGGATAATGTCTTTTAATTATTCAGGATATTAGCTCAGTCCAGGGAGATCTGAATCCCATCTTCTGTTAGCTGTAGGCTTAGAAGGGGAGGGGGGACATTGCCCAAAGCAAATCTGCATCTCTGAGTTGCAAATGAGCACCTTTTCTTGTTCCAGATTTGCCAGCCTGGTCCCATGAGGTGTTAAGAGGTGTTAGTACAAGGATTAAATCTACAGGTGTTTTCCTAGAGTGGGCTTTCTATAACAACAATTGAGTATCCCCTTCGGACATAGCAGAGCAATCACTGACAAGGATTAACATAGACCTTGCAGGAGGAAGTGAGAGCTCAGCTTCTCACTTCTTCCAGACATTATCTGATAATGGGTTAGATTTTAACATTTGGATCATTCTGGCCTGGATTTTGTGCTTCTTTGAGTACCCATATCACAATACAATGCTGGATCGCCTCTTCCTTCACAGAGCAGTTCATGAGGCAGGCCTGAGACCTGGGTGTGACTTCACCTTGAGTTCAGGCATTTAATTGAACTCTTAATATAAAATGAAATCAGACACAGGCATAAATCCTACACAATTCTGGGTTGCTATTCTGGGTTTAACGTGGGGGGGGGGGCATCCCCAACACTGTTCCCAGTAAAGTTGCTTTTTGTAATTGACTGATGGTGATTTCTGTGGCCCCTATTGTGTTGAGGTGCTCTTCAAGGTCTTTTGGAACTGCACCCAGGGCTCCAATTACCACTGGGATTATTTTGGTCTTCTTCTGCCACAGCCTTTCAATTTCAATTTGTAGATCTTTGTCTTTTGTGATCTTTTCCCTATTTCTTTTTCTTCTATTCTGCTATCCCCTGGTATTGCTATGTTGATTATTTTAACTTGTTTTTCTTTCTTCTCGACTACAGTTATATCTGGAGTATTGTGTGGCAGATGTTTGTCTGTTTGTAGTCGGAAGTCCCATAAAATTTTTACATCTTCAATTTCTTCAACTTTTTCAATTTTATGGTCCCACCAATGTTTGGCTACAGGTAGCTTGTATTTTTTGCAGATGTTCCAGTGTATCATCTCTGCTACCTTGTCATGCCTTTGTTTGTAGTCAGTCTGTGTGATCTTTTTACAACAGCTGATTAGGTGGTCCACGGTTTCATCTGCTTCTTGACAAAGGCGACACTTGCTGTTTGTTGTTGACTTTTCTACTTTTGCTCTTATTGCATTTGTTCTTAGTGCCTGTTCTTGTGCAGCCAGTATTAAAGCCTCTGTTTCTTTCTTCAAGTTGCCATTCTTAAGCCATTGCCAGGTCTTGGTAATGTCTGATTTTCCACTTATATTGTGCAAATATTGACCATGCAGTGGCTTATTTTTCCATTTTTCTGCTCGGTTCTTGACTTGTTCTTTCTTGTAGGCCTGCTTTGTTTCATTGGTGGTGAACAGTTTCTCATTATTGACCATCTGAAGTGCATCTTCTTCACTGTCCTTGATATATTCTGCAAGGCCTCTTTTCTCCTCCTCTACTGTTTGATGGACTTGCAGCATTCCTCTTCCGTCTGAGCTGCGAGGGAGCTATAGCCTATCTACATCACTGTGGGGGTGCACAGCATGATTGATGGTCATTATTTTCCTGGTCTTACGATCTAGCGTCTCTAGCTCTGCCTGGGTCCAGTTTATTATTCCTGCAGTGTATCTGATAACAGGTATAGCCCAGGTGTTGATGGCTTGTATGGTGTTCCCGCCATTGAGTTTGGACTTTAGGGTTTTTCTAACTCTCCTGATGTATTCACTTCCAATTTTTCTTTTAACTTCAGTGTGTGCCATGTTATCAGCCTGGAGAATGCCCAAGTATTTGTAATGTTCTTTCTCTTCCAGGTTCTTGATCTTGCTTCCATTGGGCAGTTCGGTTCCTTCTGTTTTTGTTGTTTTTCCTCTGTTCATTCTTAATGCAGCACACTTGTCTAGTCCAAACTCCATTGCTATATCACTACTGAATATACGGACAGTGTTTAGCAGTGATTTTATTTCTGACTGGGACTTTCCATACAACTTCAGATCGTCCATGTACAGCAGATGGTTGATTTGACTTGATGTTTTAGATGTTTGGTATCCGAGGCCTGTTTTGTTTAGTATTTGTGAAAGTGGGGACATGGCGATTACCAACAACAGAGGAGATAATGAGTCCCCTTGGAAAATGCCTCTTCTAATGCTAACCTGTCCAAATGTCTCACCATTGATTGTTAACTGTGTACTCCACATGCTCATTGCTTTTTTAAAATAAATAGCTGAATGTTTTTGCTGACACCAGTTGTTTTTAAACATTTTAGTATCCATGTGTGAGACAATGAGTCGAAGACTTTCTTGTAGTCAATCCATGCAACACTTAGATTTGTTTTTCTTCTCTTGCAGTTTTCTAAAATCATTTTGTCAATCAGCAGCTGGTCTTTTGTGCCTCTGGTGTTCGGGCAAATTCCTTTCTGTTCAACTGGAAGCTGTTTGTTAGTTAATAAGTGTTGCATTTCTTCATCTGCTATTATTGTTTTTTAGTAACTGTTTTTAGAACTGGAAGTTGAACCCTGGTGGTTGTTTGGTTCATGTGCTCAGTTATTTTGTGCTTTAGTTCTTGTTGCTTTTCTGTTAAATGTCATTCAGGTTTTTGAGGTGAAGGCAAAGGGGAGGTTGCCTGGTTTTGATTTTGAAACAGTTCAGCAACAGTGGCATCCTCCATTTCCAACACCTCCTCCACCTGCGCCTGAGCAACTTCTTCAGTTGGTGGTAATTCTTCTTCCATATCTTGAGCCTGTGTTGCTCTTTGCAGTTCTTCCAGCTCAACTCCTGTGAATACTTTATTTCTTATTATGAATCTTCTCTGGTCTGCTAGCCTTTGTTCTGTTATTTCTGTATCTGGATGCTTCTCTTTCCAAATTTGGTACATTCTTTTTAAATAACCTCTTCTAGTTGGGCTAGACTTGTAATAGCGGATCATTATTTCCTTGTTGGCATTTTTCGTGGGTTTTTTTTGGTTAAATGACGTTTCTTCCAGTAACCTTGCAGTCTCCAGCCCTGGTTGCTCAACTGAAGATCCTGAGTCCTGTTGCCCACTTGCCACCAGATGTCCAGGGACTCCAGCACCTGGCATGGTCCTTGTTGACCCGGGCGACGACCGATCCGGTATAGATTTATTAAAGTTACATCTCACCATATTGTTGATGGGAGAGGCACTCTTTGTCTGGCTCTTCTGGTGAGACCTGTCCAGCATGGTTGGACCTCTGGCATAGCTCTCACCTTCCTCAGAGCACACAATCCCCACAACCACGTCAAGGTAGTGCCTCACTGGGGGAATTATTATTATTATTATTTTGATTTCTATACCACCCTTCCAAAAATGGCTCAGGGCGGTTTACACAGAGAAATAACAAACAAATAAGATGGAATCCTGTCCCCAAAAGGCTCACATTCTAAAGAGAAACACAAGATAGACACTAGCAACAGTCACTGGGAGTACTGTGCTGGGGGTGGATAGGGCCAGTTACTCTCCCCCTGCTATATAAAGAGAATCACCACTTAAAAGGTGCCTCTTTGCCCAGTTAGCATGGATATTAATGAAGTAGTAGCTATGAAGACTGTTTCTGGCCTGTGCAAAGACATCAAGGGCAAATAGCATTGCTTCCTTCCCCACCGCCTTTGGCTGTATGCTTTGCTATAGTTTACAGGTTATCTCTTTCCCAATGGCTAGCTAGAACAGCAGTAAGGGGTGGAGAAATTTAGTGTCAGATAGGGGGTGAAGCAGTCCCTCCCCCTACCAGTCCCCCATTCAAACACAAAGCCACCTGTGGCTACTTTGCATTTTTGAAAAAATGAGGAAAAAGAATAATAAAACCACATGTAGTTTGGCCATGACTCTAGAGTCCCTCAAAACCATCTCCCCCAGATTTCCAGGTATCTACTGAATTTTAAAAAGTAAAGTGTTCCGTCGAGTTGGTGTCGGCTCCTGGCGACCACAGAGCCCTGTGGTTGTCTTTGGTAGAATACAGTGAAATGACTTGACTAGCAAGCCATACATAGGTTGCCGGTTCTTCTTCCAAGTGTATCCTCCATTTCTTTTTCCGGTTCTTTTTCCAAGCGTATCCTCCATTGTTGGAGCGAAATGCCTATCATGGCAGCAGGCCATAAAAAGAGACCCCATTTGGAAATATTTTAATGAGGTTTCTGTACCTGTGGGTAAGAAAGGCATGCATGCAAAGGCGAACACTGCAAAAACTAAATGCAAGGCCTGGCTGCCTGAATGAAACAGCATTATGAGAAACGTGTTATTATAGTGTACCTTCTAAAAAAGGCACTACCTTCTAAAAATGAAACCTACATCTATCTCTAAATATGTATTAAGGTTATATAAGACAACAAGAATGTACTTTTATAGAAAATGATGATTAAATAGAATCTTCCAGAGTAGTAATTTAAATTGTGATTTAAACCATTAAAATTGAGAGTCCTTCTGTGAAGCAATTTAAATAGTGATTTAAATCATAATTTAAATCAACTTGATTTAAATCAAATCAACTCTAGTGTATTTTTTGCTGCTATTAGTATCTCAAACTTAGTGTAAGGTAAAATTGTTCCATTCAGTTGGTGTCGACTCCTGGTGACCACAGAGCCCTGTGGTTGTCTTTGGTAGAATACAGGAGGGGTTTACCATTGTCATATCCCACGCAGTATGAGATGATGCCTTTCAGCATCTTCCTATATCACTGCTGCCCGATACAGGTGTATCCCATAGTCTGGGAAATATACCAGTGGGGATTCAAACCACCAACCTGTTGCTCCCTAGGCAAGTCATTTCCCCACTGAGCCATTAGATGGCTATAAAACTTAGTGTAGTCTTCATTTATTTTCTATAGATATTGTGTTTTGTGTCTCTGTGTGTTTTTAATTTTGCTTTAAGCCACTGTGAATTCTTCCTGCCCCCTGCTCTTTTCCAGCCTATACTAGTATTTTAAATCAAAAGGAGTCATTTTGGAGTTACATTTTAGGTTCTTATCTCAAGATCTAAATGGTGATCATGGCAAGGCTCAAGCAAGAAAGCCTTAATCCCTAGCACTAGTTTTGTAGGGTCAGTTGTAGAATTTAGTGGTAATGAAAATACACTCAGCACTGCTCCTCAACATGAGCTTTGATTTGGTACCTTCACCAATCTTATCTGGTATCTTCACCTTCACCAGTAAATAGCATATTTAAATTAGCATATTTAAACCAATAAATAGCATAATTATTCACCAATAAATAACATATTCTGGTATTGGAAAATGAAGTGGGGTGGTAGTCTGCAGGTAGTGAGGAATCCATGACAGCACTACACAAAGCTTATTAGACAAGGTTAAAAACTGAACTTGTGTATTAGAAAGAGTTAGATATAAAGGCTGGGTGTTAAATGATCAGGTAAAGAGATCCTATTGGAGGACCACACTATCTATAGAGCAAATACAAGTCGTCTGGACAGTGCATAAGCTACACAATTTGCATAATATGAAAATTTGCAAGCTAATTTGCATAACATGCAAATAACATGCAACAAGCTAATTTGCATAACAAATTTGCATAACATGCAAATTAGGGTGCCCGGATTTTAAGAGCTTGAAGATGGCAACCCTATCTAAGACAGCATACATAGGGAGGAACTGCAGTGAGATTTCCTGCCCAACTAAACAATTCCTTGATGCAGGATCCTACACAACAGTCTTCAAATCTACCTTTTGGTTTTTTGTGGCTTGTTTGCTAAAAATTCAATCATAGTATTTGATTTAATAAATGAAGGGTTAGGGATGGACCTACCTTCTTCTCAGAAAATGACCGATTCTCCCTCAGTAGAGTGGATCGCTGGACGAGGCCCAGCCTCCAGGAATCCCAAAATGCAGTGCATGATGAGCACGGTGCATTGGGAGGATTCCCCCAGGAGTCCAAGCATACACAAGATCCCGGTGCTGGGGTTAAGGGCACCCTTAACCTTGGCTAAAAGTCTCATTATCAGAGGTTCCGTTATCGGTGGTTGTGGCTGAGAACGGAAGCCCTGTAGATAAGGAGGGCCACCTGTATAGAATAATGTCCATTTATCAAATATTCTGCACATGATATGCCGTTCCTCCTGCAGAGATCAACTCTATCAGTTCATCCATCTCAGCAATGTCGAGCACTTTGAATAACTATTAATTTACAGAAGGCATTAGAGTCTCTTTCTAACACCTGTTCAAAACAATTTTAGTAGCAACTATAAGGTTCCCTAAAAACAGTCTTGCATAGTCTTAACTGCAATCAGAATATATATATTTTTGAAATGGACACACACATTCATACACTAAAATATTTATACCTAAGCTCCACATTTCTACACCCCGACACTTAACAACAACAGTGTTTTGAAATCACTCTTTGCCCTATGTACTATCCAGTGGCAGATTGGAATGTTCCACTTCATATTTCTCGAACTACTTTCCAAAAGGATCTGATAAAGACACTTTGGTGTTTCTTATTGACTTTGTTTTCTCTGTTTGTTAGAGGAATTCATTGAGCTACAATCAAACAAAGGCAGTTGAAATATTTTGCTGAAGCAGGGAAAGCTCATTGATTTTTGTGAAATGTTAAACATTAACAATTAGCTGGCTACAAACATGTCTGTAAACATACTATCTCTCTTACTCAGAGTTTATTATAGCTGCTTAAGATCTTTTGTGTCAGTTTTTAAAGAGCCCACAAAATAGGGCAGAACAGCCACAGTTTGGTAGTATCCAAATGTTCCTTTTGCTAGATCAGAAACATTCTCTGCCAACACAACTGGTGTAGTAACCAACAAAATCAACAATTATGGGAATGCATGTATTTCCTAAAATATATAAATGAAAAACACCTACCTTCCCCGCAGACAAGGGTTGATTCTCTTTTGGGCACGCCACCATGCCCACATGATCCATGCTGCTCCCGGCAGCATGGATCACTGGAGGCCAGGACGAGTCCCTGGCCTTCAGGAATCCCAAAATGCACTGTGCGACAAGGGTGGTGCATTGGGGGATTCCTCTGAGAGTTGAGTGCTCTAGGCACTTGATTCTGTGTATGCTCTTGCTGCATGCAGCCCAAGCATGCACACAACTCTGGCACCGAGGTTAAGGGTGCACTCACGCCCATAACCCTGGCTAAAGGCTGCGGTAAAAGTTGAGCTACCCGCAAGGGCAGCCCTGGGATCGGGATCGATCCCAGCAGTGCACATGGGCAACCAAACCTAGGCGGGGCTGCCCTAGCCTGGGTTTGGCTGCTTGTGTGCATAGCCTTAATGATTAACCAACAGCAAAATACAAAAGTTGTTTTAACACACTCTTTACTGTATTGCATTGCGAAAATATATTTGTGGAGTATCAACATCCCCATGATGTTTTTGGTGTGATATGTGCTACAACAAAGTTGTATAGTTTCATGCCTAATATTCAGATGGATAAAAAATATACTCACTAACAAATGATGTCTCTCCCAGATATCCTCTGCGCTTCAGAGTTATCTCCAGAACCCTGGAGTCCTCATCTACAATGTAGTATTCCTTTTCCAAAGAAATCCATGCCCAGTTCAAACGGAATGGTTGGCTCTTCAATTTGTTTCCTCCTAAATGTCATTGGAATAAAATAAGTGTTGGCATACAGAATATGTAATACACAAAACATCAGAATTATTTAAATATGTAACACAAATACACTCACACACACAGGGCACACAAAAACATTTTTAAGGGTTTTGGAACTTCCAGTCATATCATTATAACGATAAAATTATTAAAGTTTTAAAAATGTATTAAAAATACACTTCATGGGCAAAAATCTGAAGTCTGCAGCAGTAGGCGACAAACTGAAGGAGCACAGCAGGACAGCCACAGAGTAGCTACAAAAGGGGCTACCACCAAAATCTATCCCTTTTAAAACTCTAGAAGGTTCTGAACTGGTCTCTGTGCAGGTGCAAATCCAATGTGTGTGTGATGCAGAGACCACGAAGAAGAATCAACGTTTCTTGTGATCAGAGTTTCATAAACTCCAGGCGCGAAACCAGCTGAACAGCAGCTTCGGTCCGGCCCCACCCGGCGACTCCTCTAGCGACGTTCCATGAGCATGACATCACATGCATGGGGCATGGCTCAGGCTCCAGAAGAGCCCCAAGCGAACTCCCCCCGCCCGCAACTGAGCTCTGGAGAGCCCCGCACGAGCTCTCCCCTGTCCTTTTCAGGCAGCTTTTGCTGCCTGAGAGCAAAAGGACAGGGGAGAGCTTGAGCAGGGCTCTCCAGAGCCCGGGCTTGGGGAGTTTGACATCACATGCAAAAGGGGAGTGGTCTCAAGCTCTGGAGAGCCCGAGCGAGTTCTCCCCTGTCATTTCAGGCAGCACTTGCTTCCTGAAAGCATCTGTTTCCCCATCTCTCCCTCGCTGGAGGGAGAGAAAGGGAAATAGATGCTTTCAGGAAGCAAGGGCTGCCTAAAAAGGCCAGGGAAGAGCTTGCTCGGGACTCTCTGGAGTCCAGGCATGGGGAGTTTGCTCAGGGCTCTTCCTGCGGGCTTCAGCAGCCCTTTCCATTGGCAGCTCTTTTCTTTGAACCTGTTCGCACAGTGGTGGTTCTGCCCCTGATAAACCCTCTCTTCTTATCTGAATCTGAGGACTGTTTCACATGTAACAGATTTAAGAGCTGAACTAGATGTTATCTCAACAAATGTGTTTTCTCAAGCTTGCACTTGCCAGGAATGGTGGTGAGGGGCCATCTCCTCTAATATATGGGAAGGAGAACAGTGGTGTGAGGGAGGAATGCTTAACTCTTCCAATGCCTGCAATTCTCCACTGCAAATGCCCTCAGCTGTTTTCCCTTACTTCGTTTTGGAGCTCAGCTGTGAGAGGTGGAAATATACTAAAAGTGTCATAATATCTGCACAGGAGAAACAGTGGGTGAAGGAAGAGTCTTCCCTGATAAATACCCTCCATGTCATGTTTCTAATAGCACTGGTCGTGCACTTTTTCTTGTGCAAGCCTCCTGCACCAAAACGTACTGTGAACCTATATTTGCACTTATACAGACGTAATATAAGTATAAATTTATATTATCCTGCACCCAGACGTACTGTAATCTTTTGATATCAGAAATCAGGAGGTTGTCTTAAATTCAGACTCCTATTCCTTTCGAGTAAATGCAGGTATAACCTGTATTTAACCTCTGCTTTTAAAGGTGGGGGCGTGCTTTAAATTCAGAGTCATCTTTGATTTGGATAAATACGGTAAGCATTACAAGAGAAACAAGAGATTGGGACATACAGTGTAATGTCAAGTTTGAAGGAGCTAAATCCATGTATTTCAATGCATGTATACTGTAACTATGTCAGGGAATCATGGACAATTGCAGCCTCTTGCTTACATCTCTCCCTAGCTGCTTCAACATAATAACATTCATTGTGGAAACGTATGCTTACACTTAGTTTACCACGTTACTACAGAATGTATGAAGCTGCCCTCAGCAAATATAGGTTCATATATAGACATCAGATATTCCAAAGTGCCAAATCTTCATTAATTTCAAAGTGCACAGGAAAGAGTAAAAATACTTTAAAGCTGTTTCTTTAAAATGTTCAAAACTCTAACTAGGTACACTGGGATGTTATGTGTACATATTCTCAAACTATTTAAATCATGTATAGGAAATTTTAGGCACACAAAATATCAGTCCGAATTATCTCTTCTAATTGTTTTCAACAAAGGCAAAATGCCAAAGAACAAGCACTGCATGTAGCTCAATGCAAAATACTCATCATCTGCATTTTTACCAAAAAGGACAACAGCACTTGGTAATTAGTGAATCACCATGCACTGTTATCTTGGTGAAATTACCAGTAGAAATTGCACAAATTAGCACAGATGACAGCTGCATAACCCTTATTAAATGAGACTCTTTACTGAGCTATTATGGTTAATAAGGCCTGTGACTCTTACACAGTGGAGCCACAAGGCCTCTGTCAGCATAATATATGCCTCCTAGGGATGACAGATGTTGTAAGCTTCTCATGACAAGTTGTCTCCATGCTCATGACAAGTTGTCTGCATTTTTCCCCTCTTTCAAAAGGAGAACTTTTGTGGGAAAAGTCATCTTGAACTTCAGGGAAAGCAAACACAAGCGCACTTATTTTTCAGGGTCGTCTTTACACTACTCTCCTAGTTTTCTCTCCCTCCCCCTTTCTTGCCTGTCTTTCGAAAGACAGATGTCAGATCAGCGTAGTTAAAGAGGATTATAGCAGAAAGAAACTGATCCTACTCTTTTGTTTTTAAATCTGATTAAAAGGTATCAGATATTTTAACTAGTTTTTATTTATAAAAGGCAAACCAAAATATACTGGCTGACATCCAGAATAACAATGCTCTAGTGCAAACATGTTGCAGTAGTGTGAGGATGTTGAATTAGCTAGTTTGCTAAGCTGGGAGTTTGTATTCCAGACTAGTGTTGCACTCACACTGGCACAACAGGGTTCATTTGCGCAACTTGTGGCATACCTCCTGCTGTGAAACTTCCTCCTCAGTCCACATATGTTGCAGGGAGTGATGCAAAGCTATACACTATCCTTGTTGCACTAGGGCAATGCTTGCACAACCCAGAGCATCTGCTCAGCTACGCAACCTTCTTGCATGTGTGCATCTTTGTTGCACTAGTGCAGCGTTAATCTGAGTGTCAACCACTATATTCCTTTCAAATGACAAACAGATTAATCAGTAATGGTTGTCAACCTATAACCATTAACAGAATATCAACTGTAAGTTTAAGATTAGTGGCTGACTTACTGACTAATGAAGTGCTTGTGGAAGGAAGCACTAGTGCAAAGCTGTTGTGCTATGTCTGGAGAGTGTGTTCCAGACTAGTGTTGCGCTACCACAAGAATGCCTGTGCTTGCCCAATAGCAACACATCTCTTTTAACAGGAACATTTCCCTTTTCCCTGTTGTGCAATTATGCAAACCCATTTGTAGTGCAACTGTGTGATCTTCTTCCACTAGTGCAACTTTGCTTGTTATGCAAGTGCTTTGTTTAGGATGTCAGCCAGTGATAGAAATTTAAAGGGGAAACTATTGTGGAAAAAACAGTGACAACATAGTCTATGGGCATTCATTGAAATTTGGTTCCAATGAGGATACATGTATATTTAGTTTGTGTATGTCTATATATGAGCAGCATCCAGATTAAATTACTCCTGAGTAGTCCTACTGATATTAAGTAATCCTACAAAGTAACTTCTGAATATTACAACTGAGTAACTTCAGCTCATATCCCTGTAATCTGAAGAGGAACACAGACAATATGAAGCGCTTGATATGGCGAAATTATGGTAGGTTTTTAAAAAGCAGCAGTAAATGGAGCACTGTCAATCAAATGAATGTGACTGATGTCATCCAAGAAGCTGAATGGGAACAGATACTTAAATTCTCAAGTAGCCTTCAAGTAAATAGGATAAGCTTTCCCCGCTCGTGTTAATTTTAAAGTGTTCACATTTGGGTTAACATCTTCAGTACCATTCTACAACAGGACTACTGAGGGAAGAAAAGAAGGAAAACAAATTGTAGTTCTAATGTGCATTAGGACTGTCACAAGAGCTTCAAGCCAGTGAATGAATGGTAGACATAAATGACCATTCATTCAACTGACACTTCAAAACCTGTAAGAGACATGCTTCCACTTCCCAAACCCCACTAGTAGACTAGGTGGCTGAACCCATATAGACAATCAAACTATCCTGAGGTGGACTTTCTCACCCCCAAGATAGCTTGATGACCTGTATCATAGCTCAGTGGGTAGAACACCTAGTTTGTGTGCAGAAAGTCCTAGGTTCAATTTCCAGTTAAAAGCATCTCTGTGGTAGCAGGGCTGGGAAAGAGCCCTCTCTCTGCCTGAGGCCTTGGAGATCTGCTTAGGGGTGTGCATGTTCCGGAGCCCCCCCGGACCGGCACCGGGGGGGCCTGTTACTTTAAGCGGGGGGGGTTGTACTTACCCCCCCCGCGCCGCTCTTCCCCCTCCGGCGCTGGTCCGTTCAAATGTCTTCTGGGGGCGGCAGGGTTCCTCCCTGCCGTCCCTGCCCCCGTCGTTGTTAGTTTAGGAGCCAGAGTCTTGGACTGAGCAGAAAACTGGAAGAGAGACGAGCGCTGCAAAGCCTTTTAAAAAGAGACTTGAGGAGGTTAAACGTTTGTAAAAGAGACGAGTGGCTTGCCGAGCGCTAGCGGCGCGCATGCGCCCTGCACAGCGCGCGCGCTCGTCTCTGACGCTGCCGCGCGCGCTACACATACGTATGCGGTGCGGCAGCGTCAGAGACGAGCGCGCGCGCCGTGCAGGGCGCATGCGCGCCGCTAGCGCTCGGCAAGCCACTCGTCTCTTTTACAAACGTTTAACCTCCTCAAGTCTCTTTTTAAAAGGCTTTGCAGCGCTCGTCTCTCTTCCAGTTTTCTGCTCAGTCCAAGACTCTGGCTCCTAAACTAACAACGACGGGGGCAGGGACGGCAGGGAGGAACCCTGCCGCCCCCAGAAGACATTTGAACGGACCAGCGCCGGAGGGGGAAGAGCGGCGCGGGGGGGGGGTAAGTACAACCCCCCCCGCTTAAAGTTACAGCCCCCCGACCCCCCGAACCTCCGGACCGCCGGACTTCTGAACCGGTCCGGCGGTCATACCAATGGCCCCGAACCAAAACCATGCACACTACTAGATCTGCTGCCAGTAGACCGTACTGGTTTCAGTGGACCCATGGTGTGACTCAGGGTAAGGCAGGTTCATTTAATTGTTGATTGTTTCTAGGAAGCTACTTATCTTTAAAGACCTCATGTGCAGGAGTTACATGATAATGCTTGTTACCTTAACAAGACTAAAAGTTCTGTCTTCCAAGCGCTGGCAGGGAGTTATGTGTTGGAGATGGAGTTCCAGTGCATCACCTTTTGTACCAACTATCCTAATGACCACTTGGGGCATTGGGAGCAGAGTTAGCTAGTGAGGGTCTCCTTACCTGTCCCTGCTTTCCTCTGCTCTATGACCCCTGCCTTGACTCCTCAGGTACTTCCTGTAGTGAGTCAGTCTTCTTCCTTTCCTCCTAGAGAAAAGATGGAAACGTCTCTCTCTCCCCCTACCTATTCATTATGTAGCTGATAGATAGGCTAGGTCTTTCCTATCCCAAATGTATTTCTATTTAGTTTAGACTCTACAGTGTTCTCCATGCTGCAACAACTAAACTCTGCACTCTGTAACTGGAGTGGGAGCTTAGTTGGTGCTTTGCTAAATAATCACAAACCCCAACATTATGCTGCTGGTGTGGGCGCCACCAGGGGGTGGCAGCAAGAGGCACCTTTAAGCATAAATTAGTAGGTGCTTACCTCTGCTCCAGCCACACCTGCAAGTTGCTCTGAGCAACACTGTGCCGCACAGCACTCCCCACAGCGGGAGATCGGCTCTGCCACTCACTTGGCTTCCACAGAGATGATCCCCCACTGGCAGCCAGGTGAGTGGTGGACCTGATCCCCCACCACAGGGCGTGCTGGGCAGTGCACTGTTGCTCAGAGCAGCTTTCAGGTGTGGCTGGAGCAAAGTAAGCACCTACTAATTTATGCTTAAAGGTACCTCTTGCCGCCCCGCAGTGGCACCCATACCAACCACTACTGGCTGCCATCCCAGTGTCTTTGAGAACCTGCCCATGCAACAGGCCTGAAACTGAATCTGTGGGACATGTTCTCTTGTTTTATTACTTCTCTGCTGAGGTCAGAAAACAATTAATAGTCCCTTTACTGGACACATTTCCTGGTAGAACCATGGATGATTACATTAATGACTTATTAGCTGACAGGCCTCCTGAGCTCTCCTTGACAGTAGCTAAGTTTCTGGTGGTAGCTGTTAAAGACGGCAGCTGATTATGTAACTTGTAAGGAATAAACTTTGGGGGCTGTCCAGGGCCAGGTTGCTTATGTAGTTCTTTTGTTGTTGGTACTGCTCCCTGCAAAGTTTTGTACTTAATTATTTCTGTTATCGTTTTTGTTAAATCTAGTCTATTGACTGTAGAAAACAATTACTTACACTGTATCATTCTGCTGAACAATAAGAAGGATTTCACCACACTTTGGGTGTGATAAACTGTGGCAAAATTGTTATCTATATTCACTTTCTGTAAGATTTTTGACAGAATAAGATATTTTAACACCAATACTCCTGAATTCAAGGATTATTTTGCTGCAGCAGTGGAGAGGTGCAAGACAGGCTGCTTTGTAGAGCAAGAAACTAGAGAGAGAAATTAATGGGAGAGAAAGTAAGAGCAAATCTGAGCACTCGAAGACAAATGTATTACAAATGATGCATCCATGCCCCTAGTCAGACAGCCAATCAGATCTGCAGTACTGACTGCAAGGGAGAGAACAGAAGAACAAGTGCCAATGCCTAGTGAGTTACTTGGGGGGGGGGCGGTTATCTTTAAGCAGGAGGGAGGGTGCTCCCCCCCCCGGGCGCTGTGCCAAAAATCGCTGGTGCAGGGTGGCAGCGTACCTTCGTACCATCCCGTTCAGCGTCAGACTGGAAGTGGCTGGTGCGCATGTGCACATCATGTATGCACACCGGCCACTTCCGGTCTGACGCTGACTGCGTGGCAAGAGGGTACACTGCCACCCCATGCCAGTGATTTTCAGCCCAGTGCCGGCGGGATAAATGTGGCCAGGGGGATAAGAGCAGCCTCTCTTCTGCTTAAAGGTAACACGCCCCCCACCCCCCGCGCTGCTGTCGCACCGGCCATCTGCTGGTTCATGCACATCCCTAATGTACACTAGGATACATTAACAATGGTAAATAACCACCTGTAGTTGCTGGGCAAATACAGGGGAAAATTATTTTTTAGGATTGTAGAAAAGCATACTGATTGATAGGCTTTGCCTCAACTTTATCAGAAGCCTGTTCTTTTCATACTGTTCTTTCACACTATGCCATACAATTTTCAAAGTAGAATGAGGATAACAACTTTTCATATGACTTATGCGTTTCTTTGGCAGTAACTTGGACAGGTTAAACAGATGACATTCCCATCACATTTTCTCTCACCCTTCCTGTCACACTGGAGACTCCAGCCATTGTTAGTATAATAAATCACACTGTTCTGGAGAAATAGAA
This sequence comes from Hemicordylus capensis, assembly GCF_027244095.1. Taxonomy (NCBI): domain Eukaryota; kingdom Metazoa; phylum Chordata; class Lepidosauria; order Squamata; family Cordylidae; genus Hemicordylus; species Hemicordylus capensis. The sequence continues at coordinate 59,820,010 of NC_069661.1, forward strand.
TTTCTATAGATATTAGTTACACTTCAATCTGCTATTTAACAATTTTCTTAATTAATACAAGTCAGCACAAAGTCTAGGAGAAACATCAACCTATTTTTCATATAGGAAGATTAGATCCCGGAAGATTCCCAAGTACACAGATTCCAGTTATACTAGGAATTCCAAACTAATAATACACTCACTCTCTAAACATTAAAATAGCTGGCTTCACTTGGCAAACCAAAACAAATTGATGCAATTAGTTATAACATTCCATTCAGATAAAGCCATTCCTCTGATAGTGCTCAGATTCAAAAATACAGAATGGATAATATATCGGATGAATCTTGACTGACCAATCATATTTCTAAAAGCAAGTCTTTGCAGTACTCTAACGGAGTGATATTTAAAATTTTTTAAATAGTACGGGATTTTCACTGGTCAAAAATTAACTGGTGAGAACTTCTATCATAGGCATTTCAGAGACCTGATATCCTCCTTTAACTAATATTACAACATATGGACCATTATATATAGCTGTATACACAAAAGTTCTGCCCAGACATTAGGAGTCTCCATTGCTCCTAATCTACCACATTATTTTAACACTGTTCACAGCCGTTCACAGTCACTGTTAAATGTTAGTAGCTTAGCATATTCATTCACAGTAGTTGGCATAACACATTCCCTTTGCACTTCAGCTATGCTGTGAAACAGTGAAGAAGAGTTATTGTTTGTTTTGATAGTAGCAAACTGTGCATGTAGTATAAACTATGGCCCTGGGTTAAAGAACAGTGTTAAAGTTATCATGCCTCCATATTTTAAATTTACACAGTGACATAATGTTTTTCTGATAGGCCAGAAGTTAACTGGAAAATATGTCATCTGAGATTGAAGAGCCAGTGCATGCAACAATGTACGTCAGTCTGCAAGTCAGAAAGCACAGATTCCATATGATCTCTGCTCAGTAAATATCTCATTGCTTAAAAAAATAAAATAAAATAAAATCTGAGGGTTGCACTTCGTCAATTTAACAAAAACTGCAAAGTACCTGTAAATAAATCTGCATAATAGATTGTAGCAGCATTCTTTCTGATAACAGTATTAATTCGTTAATATCTTCTATCCCATCACTTAAATATCCTGTTTGCCATATTTTATTTCTACTTAAAGAAACACACATATTTAACAATTTCTCCTATACTGTCTCCTTCAAGTTCCCATTTTAACTATTAGTTTTCATATCCCAGAGCATGGTCTGAGGACAAATGAAACAACCAACTTGCTGAAAATAAGCAGATCTAACACTGGTCAGTACCTGGAGCCTGGTTTTATTTTGTTTCTTTGTTTGAACATTTAGATCCCGCTCTTCCCAAAAGGCTCAGAGTGGATTAAAGCATTCTTTAGAATTAATAATCTTGTCCCAAAAGGGCTCACAATCTTTTTACAAACAGAAGTGGGACCCCTGTGAAAGAATATAAATGAATTAAAATAAACTAGATTAACCCACACAGAGCATCTGTGTGCTAGTAACTGATTGCTCCCCTCACATCCTGCCACAGCTCCCCTCACCTCAGAGATCTCACCTGAGCTGCACTCCTGCTCCTTCTCCTCCATCCCGTTGCTTCCATCCCCCTCACCCCTCTTGGTCACTCCTCCATCCCTTTACTCCATACCCTTCACCCCTCTTGGTCAGGGCTGCAGCATTGCTGCCACCTATTGGCTAAGCTGCAGCCCCCTATCCCCAGAGACCTCCCCACCCTCACCCCAGCCCTGTTCCTGCTCCTCCCCACAGGAGCAGCAGTTGACCGGGCCAGTCCTCGCTGCTGCCACCACCATGGCCACTCGTTCCCTTCAGGCTGCTGACAGGCTCAGGGCCGTCTTTCTGTCTCTCTTCCCCCTCCCTTCTTTTTCTCTCTTTCTCTCTCCTGCACTTGCTCTTCCCCACTCTTTCTTCCCCCTCCCTTCATGTTTTCTCTCTCCCTCCCTGAGTTAACAGATCTCGCCCATCTTGTTTCCTCATCTAATTCACACAACAGCAGCCTCCTTCTCCTGAAGGGGCTCTTTCCTCCCTCACAGCCCCTCTCTTCGCAGACTCCTGCCTGCTATCCTTTTATATAGAGACAGATTTTTATTTTTTATTTATTTATTTTTGCATTTATATACCGCCTTTCGTTAAAAAGATAACCCCAAGGCGGGGGTTCCTCTCCTCTACAATCAAGAACATTTTCCGACCAGTAACAGTTGCATTCCAACTGACCTTAACCATCACAGGTTCTTCCTCCTTATCTACATATGGAATTCCCACTGCCCAATCACCACAGTACCACAGGCTCCTCCTCCCTATCTGGAATCCCCACTGCCCAATCACCATGGTGCTTCTGCTCTCACAGGCGCCTTCTCCCTATCTGCATAAGGAATCCCCACTGCCCAATCAGTGCTTCTACTTGCGAACTCTGTCAGCCAATAGCCTCCTCCCCCTCTGTCAGCCAATCGCCTCCTTTCTGCCACATCCCCATGCATCCCATCTTGGAGAATTAATTATATAGGTAGATAGAAGATATTCAGCAGAACACACAAAATAACATAAAAAGAAAGAACAAATTAAAGCCATACTTGCAGATCATATTAAGTATATAGTGTAGTTCTTATTTGTAATGGTCAACATTCTTACTAACAGTGTGTCTGTGCATCTTACAAAAGTGTGCATGCAGCAGTAGCTTCCCCACTTTTGGAATGCAAATGCTCTTGCACAAGAGCACAATCATTTTTGCCATTCTCTACTTGCTCCAGAAACCCTCATGCAACTGGATAGTAGGGATGTGCAAAAAATTTCGGGCACAGAACAATCTGTGCCCGAAACGAACAATTTCGGGTGATTCGGGGCCGAACCAAATCACCCCCGATGTCCCCCGATATTTTTCACTTTTTCACACTCTCTATTACTATGAATAATATGAGGAAGTAATCAATTTAGCACACTTCACCTTATGAAGACAAATCTCATAAAAATAAATTCACCAAAATTCACCCCTCTGCCCAATCACTCTTAAATTGGGGATGGGTGGTAGCCTCCACCCATTAGGCACTATCTACCAGCCCACCCCACTCCTTTGGGGCAGATCCACTTTCTGCCCCCAATCTGCCCCAAAGACACCCAAACTTCAAATATTCCCAAAAAATCAGCCCTCTGCCCAATCCCCCTGAAATTGGGGTGGTAGCCTCCACCCATTAGGCACTACCACCCCACCCCACTCTTTTGGGGCAGATCCACTTTCTGCCCCCAAACTGCCCCAAAGTCACTAAAACTTCAAAAATTCTCAAAAAATCACCCCTTTGTCCAAACCCCCTGAAATTGGGGTGGTAGACTCTACCCATTGGGCACTACCACCCCACCCCACTATTCTGCCCCAGGCCCCACTTTCTGCCCCAATCTGCCCCAAAAACATGAAAATTTCAGAAATTTACCAAAAATCAGCCCTTTGCCCAATCCCCCTGAAATTGGGGTGGTAGCCTGCACCCATTAGGCACTACCACCCCACCCCACTCCTTTTGCCCAGATCCCATGCTATGCCCCCGAACTGCCCCAAAGTAACTAAAACTTCAAAAATTCGCCAAAAATCAGGACTTTGCCCAATCCCCCTGAAATTGGGGTGGTAGACTCTACCCATTGGGCACTACCACCCCACCCCAAAAATTTGCCCCTGGGCCCCTTTTTACCCCCCGAATCGATTCAGATTCGGATTAAATCCGAATCCGAACCAAATCAAGGGTGATTCGGGTGACCCAGATTCGGGCACAAATCAGAACAGGGGTGATTCGGTTCGGGTCCAAGCCGAATCACCCGAAAACCCGAATTGCATACCCCTACTGGATAGGTATTTTGATAACTACAGAATCACCAGTGTTCTGCAACTGAACAGAAGTCTAGCAGGATGGACTTGCCCCATTTGGATGTTGTGAGATGCTGCTGTAGCTACACTGACACAAACCTTTCCATACACCATCACAGCTACATACATCAATAGGATCAAGGTCCTGAGCATTTGGTGTAGGAAGTGTGCTGCACTGATTATTCTAATCTCTAGTAAATAAAATGATAGTACTTTATCTTTAACTTTACTGTTCCATTTATTTTACACATGAATCACCTGCCTCCCTTCCCAAACTGATCAGTTTAGTTAAGGACATCACACTCTAAGTTCCTATTAACCAATAAAATATAGTTGGAGCATTAATATTTTGCTACTTTTTGCAAATGATTTAATCCGGCAGCTGTCTAAGGTATGATTAGTTCTGTATCTTCAGTCAACATCATCAATTTTATATTACCAACATGTAACATTAATGGATCAAAAGATATATCCAATCATCTCTTCAATATACTGTACTTCAATATTTGAGACCAATAAATACATATTTTTGGATACGTCCCCAAAATAAGGAGATTTGGAATATGGAATATTGCTCCTATATTTCCACAATTCTAACAAATATCATCATATTTATTGCATTTTTATACTGCCAAATTATAAAATCTTGTGGAGGTTTTTAACAAAAAAACCTAGCAATTAAAAAAACGGAGACAATTAAAATCAATTAAACCCTCAATCTCTGGTTAAACAATGTATTTTTAGGCCTTCCTGAAAGCCAAAGAGATGTTAGGCCTCTTACTTTGATAGGGAGTGTGTTCTAAAGGTTGGGAGGGCTACAGAGAAGGCTCAATCTCAAGATGCTGCCAGATGTTGGATAGATATGTAACACACAGAGGGCCAGTTCGGATGAACATTGGCTCGCAGTAGCCCCTACATGCAATAATGTTGGAGCGATGCTGACACAATCTTGGCACATCCTTTAATCATGTGTGAGAGGTGATAATCTGAATTCCCCCTCAATTCACACTCCAAAATCCTGGGTTTGGGAGTGCATGTAGAGGCACGATTCGGATGATCATCCATCACACGATTAAAGGTTATGCTGAGATCATGTTGGCATGTTCTTGAGTGACCTCAGAGTGGGTGCATTCACGCCACAGTCCCAACTTTATTGTATGTAGGGAATGCTGCAGCCTGATGATCATCTGAACTGGCCAATCAGTATCTAACCATATGTTTGTCTTATGGACACACATGCACAAACACAAGGATGAGTGCCTCTGAGAGTGTGCTTGAAGGCCTGTAAAAATATGACAAATGCCCTCTGTAGGTGCCAGCACAGTGTATTCAAGTGAAATGAATACAGGATGTAAAAATAAACCTGCTATAAGAATAGATAGCTATTCATAAGATTCTAAAGATCCTGCCAGTACTCTGGAAGAGTTCCAAGAGCTTTGACAGAAATATAAGTTCCTCCACATGCCAGGGAATCATTTGCTAGATAGCATCCCCTTCAATGAGGGGACAATGAAGGAAAAGACAAGGAAAGACAAGATTTTTCATTTTCCTTTGACTCTTATAGCCTAATTGGCATCTGTTGGCGACACTGTCACGAAGTCCGACACTAATTGTTATTCTGGCAAAGGTTGCTGGCAGAACAACAGTCTCAGTCTCTGTTTCCTTTCTGTGCGCTTACAGTTTCTCTGGTCCTATTTGTACATTGGCTGCTTTGAACAACATTCCACCCTGCTAATTAATTAGTTCACCATTTTTCTATTCTTGTACGAACAAGATACAAATGAATGTTACACCTGAGCTTACTGATGACAAATACAGTACTTAGAATGTATATAGCAATTTTCTTAAGTACCCAAAGTGCTTAACATACATTATATCAATAATTCTTAAAATGTTGGCTGCAATCCTAAACATACTTAATAGGGAGTAATCCCCACTGAACACACTGGGGATTACTTCTGAGTAAACATATATAAGTTTGCACTAGTTGTAGATAAGTATATTATTCTTATATAAAGGGTTTGGAAAATGGGATTAAATTTCAAAGTGTGTACCTCACCTGAAGGCAATCACTGAGTTGAGCTCTGAACTACAGTACACCAGCACCAAAAGCATTTCCCCCCACAATCATGTTTTGCACAATCACTTGTCATCACCTACACAGCCATAAAATCTATCTATCCTTCTTAACCATTTTTACATCTTCCATTTTCTAATAGATGATACATTCATGCTCCATGTGCTACCCCTCAGGATAAATGTTTCTATATCACATCAACCCCAGGCTCTGTGAAGGTTCAAAGCAACGTATGAGAAAATCACATTTTAAATCCTCATCGTGTATGTAATATCCAAATTGCTGGACCTACAGTCTATTGAGCTCAGGATGTAGCCTTGTTCAGGTGCTGGGAAAAAAGGACACTATACTCATGTACAGTGTCCCAAAAGCAAGCTGGCAAGCCCCACCTCCACAGTGATGTGCCAATAAACCTCATACTGCTGCACCCCCCACACATACGACTTTTGTCTGAAGGGGTAAACGCCATCAGCATGAAGGTGGTTGCTTCTACAATCAGAAGGTTGGGGCACCCAGTTTCAATAATGGAAGCAAAAGCCACCACATTTGCCTCTTCAGAAAAATGCTGTAAATGTGGAATAGCATTTGGAGAGGGATGCTTCTTGGTGTGTCAGCACTGAGGCAGGACTTCGAGGTGTGCTCTCAGGACACTGTACGCGAGTACGTCACAGCTTTACTGAACAGGACTTTTGTCACTGGTCAAATCCAAATGCTTCAAGAAACTCTTAATAGCAAAAATTGCTGTCAAAGCTCCTACCAGAGCCAGAGGGGAGGGGGAGAAGACTTATTTCAGGCCTTCCTTATCCCTTCCCTTTCCTGCACTTCTCCAGGTTTATGGGGGTTAATTATTGACAGTAAGGGATTCACAGTTGGCTGTCGCCATCTACTTTATTTTGATGTAGGGAAAAACCACTCTCTATACGATTTCTGGGGGGATTAAAGTGGCAAGATCCTCCCTAGAAGGAGCAGAGCATCCTTAGGCTTCCAAAGGCATGTGACTAAGGCAGACTGAAAATGAAGAGTAGCACACTTCACCAACAAGGGTGTATTATCACATTAGAAGAAAAAGGCAGGCAATAAAAACAATTGTCTTTTTCATAGAGCAGACTGTAAGAGAGAGAGAGGGACAGAAGTTTTCCATTAACCAAGCAACTCAGATTCATGCAACACAATAAAGGAAAACACTTCTCTCATGCAGCTAACTGAACGGGTCCCTATCCTATTACTCACAGGCAAGCATCTTCCTGCTGTCTCCAGCCTCCAGGCTGTGGCCTCCCATTTCCCCAGCAGTTTCTCAGCCAACTGCTTCCTCAGGGAACTCTTGCGACAGAACCAACAAAAACACTTTATCTTCTTCTGCAGGTAGCTTGACATAGACCGCGCACAATCCTCTGGATTGGTCCTTTTTATTTTCCCAGGCTTTTCCCCTTATTAGGAAAGGCCCACCCTCCCAACTGTTGCTCTAAGTAAGGCCCATTCCTCCCTCAAATCCTTACTATCACTACAATTGCTAAGACAGTTTTAGGAGTGATTTAGGATTTTGTCCAATTAGTATTGATCAAAGGGAAATAAGGGTTTCAAAGAAAACTTCCTTTTAAAGAAATTTCATCTGCTTGGACCATTTTTTAATGTTGGCTATTTGCAAGCTACTTTTAAAATCACCTGTTAAAAGTTCTCCCCCTCCCCCTTGCTAATACTATTTAGCAATAAGTAGAATGATGTGACAAGCAAGCCAGAGGTGGTTGTTTCGAATCCCGCCCTGTATGTTTCCCAGACAATGGGAACTACAGGTTACTCACATGTAACGTTGGTTCTTCTAGTGGTCATCTGTATTTCTACACAAATGGGCTATGCGCCTGCGTGGAGACCACATCGGAATCTAACAAGCTCGATTTCTTCTGCTTTTGGCGGTAACTCCGCCTCAGCCGAAATATACGGCTGCACCACTCCTCATCTCCTCAATCAGAATCAAGCTTCAGCGACCCAAGCGGGGAGGCCAGGAGGGCATGTAGAAGTACAGATGACCACTAGAAGAACCAACGTTACAGGTGAGCAACCTGTAGTTCTTTGACGTAGTCTCTGTCTTCTACACAAATGGGCGCATAACAAGCAAGCACCCAAGAAGGAGGGAAAAACAGAGGCAATAGGTAAATAACCAAGAAAATCTTTATTTCAGGACTGGCAAATCAACTGAAAATGGACTGTAGGACACTCTTGCCAAATACAGCATCATTACGTGCTCTAACATCAATAGCATAATGCTGAATAAATGAATGGGGAGAAGCCCAAGTAGCTGCTTGGCTTTATAGTGTCCATTGGGACTGCCCGGTCAAAGGCCACAGAGGCTGCCACAGACCTCACAGAGTGAGCTTTGACAGTAGAAGGCAACTGCTTATGTGCCAACTAGTAACACAACGCAATATTTTTCCACCTGGACTATCCACCTGGACATGGACTGGGCTGATACTTGAAGTTCCTTTCTAGGCCTGTCATACAGAACAAACAAGGAGGGCCACTTCCTCCACTCAGCAGATCTCTGAACGTAAAAGGACACAGCCCTACGTACATCCAAACAGTGTAACTGCTTCTCCGCATCCGATGAAGGAATTGGAAAGAACACAGGTAAAGTGAGGGGGATGAGCGGTGAAACATGGACACCACTTTAGGCAAGGACTTGACATCCGTCCTGAGTACAACCTTGTCTTTATGGAACTGCAGGTACGGTTGGTCAGCCCTCAGGGCCCGCAACTCACTAACCGAGCTGGCGGAAGTAACTGCCACCAAAAAGGCAAGCTTCCAAGTAAACAGACGAGGGTCAACAGAAGCCAAAGGCTCAAAGGGAGGCCCGAGAAGACCAGCCAGAACTATAGACAGATCCCAGGCCAGGGCCATAACAGAGTCATCTGGATACAAGTGTTGCAAATCTTTAAGGAAACTTTTAACCACCGGCTCTCTAAGCCAAGAGGCCCCATCCGAGGGGGAATGTGCCACAATGGCAGCCAAATATACCTTAAGAGAAGCAAGCTTCAAACGAGACTCTTTAAAAGATAGAAAATAATTACAAAATGTCCTGAATGGACGGATTGTCTACATCAAAACCCTGCAGATCAGCAAAGGATCTGAATCGTGTCCACTTCTGGTCATAGAACTTCCATGTGGAAGGCTTTCTAGCCGCCACCAACACCTCCTATAGTCTCAAGGGGAAGTCTGGAGGATCCTCCATGCAGTCAAGTAGAGGGATTGAACGTCTGGGTGCAACACCCTCCCCTGTTCCTGTGACAACAGGTCCGTCTGAACAGGTAGATGCCTTCAATCCAGCGCCATGCATGTCAGAGCTGGAAACCAGGGCCTCCTGGGCCACCACGGGCCATCAGGATAGCCCTGGCCCGATTGTTCAGGACCTTGGGAATGAGAGGGAATGGTGGAAACATATACAGGAGAGAGCCCGTCCAGGACCCAACAAAAGCATCCCCCGAAAGACTCTTCTCCCAAGCACCCCCTGGAGCAATACAGGGGGCACCGAGTATTGTCCTGAGAAGCAAACATGTCCAGAGCCGGAATACCCCAGTCTGCAAAGATGTCCCTCAAAACACCCCGATGCAGCATCCACTTGTGGGAGACCACGGTCTGCCTTCTCAGAGCATCGGCCTGAACATTCAGGACACCCTAAATATGCACCATCTGTGGCGACAGGCATCAAAACCACAGGTCTAGGGCTAGCACCAGAAGGCCCCTCGAGGAGGTACCACCCTGACAGTTCACGTAGGCTTTCGCTGTTGTATTGTCGGTCTAGACCAGAACCAACCTCCCTTGCAAGAGGGCCAGAAACCCTTTGAGCACATTGAAAATTGCCAACAGCTCCAAGTAATTGATGTGATGGCTCCACTCCTCTGGAGACCAGTGTCCACTCAGATGAAGGCCATCCAGGTGAGCACCCCAACCAAGCTCTGATGCATCCGTCGTGGAGTGAGGGGGCACCTGGAAAGGGGCACCAATGCTTAGGTGCCAGACACTCATCCACCACCAAGCTGTCGCCCTCACCCAAGGAGAGGGTGAATGCTGGAGATGACCTGGATCTCAAAGAGGACTGAACACGTCCAGAAACCACCACTGAATGATTCTCATCCGAAGACGGGCATGAGGCAAAACATAAACGCTGAATGCCATGTGGCCCAACAGGCGCTGCACTGAGCACATAGTTTGTGGGCCACCAGCCAAAAAGGTGACTACCAGCTTTGAGAGAGTCATGATGCGGACCATGGGAAGGAAGAACTTTTCCAGAGTCGTGTAGAAAATCAGTCCAAGGAACTGAATTTGCCGGGTAGGCTCCAAATGAGACTTTTTGAAATTTATTTGGAACCCCAAACTCTGAAGGGTGTCGACCACAAATCCCAGGGTGTTCCGAGCCGCCTGCAGGGTATTTGCTGCTATCAACCAATCGTCGAGATATGGCAGGACTTGTAGGCTGTGTTCTTGAAGGAATGCCACCACTGGAGCCAGGCACTTTGTGAATACGTGAGGCGCCATGGTGAGGCCAAATGGTAGCACTTTGAATTGATAGGTGATCCCACCTATCTGAAACCTCAGGAAGCGCCGATGTTGAGGCCTTATGGACTCATGATAATACACATCATTTAAGTCCAACGAGACAATCCCTGTGGGATGAGACAGGTCCCTGTGGAGGACGGCCATGATGTTCGGTACCAACAGCATTTGAAATTGTTTGTAAACGAGATGCCAGTTTAGAGCCCTTAAGTCCAAGATAGGGCGCTGACCCCCATCAGATTTCAGTACTAGAAAATACCGGGAATAGAACCCGGGGCTGTTCAGATTCGACACAACCTCTACCATGTCCTTCTCTAGAAGAGCAGTGACCTCTTGAACCAATTCTGCTGTGCGAGGGGTCACCACAGTCCCATATACCGGATGCAGCCCTTGAAATTCCAAGGCATAGCCCATGCGTATTATTGTCAGGACCCACTGATCTGTGGTCACGCTCTCCCCAGTCTCTGAGAAGGAGCTCAGGCGAGTTCCAAATCGCTCCAAGTCATTGCTTCTTAGGCTTCTGGAAAGCCTGCTGTCCGCCCAACTTGAATTTGATGAGGAACCTGTTGGCCCGAAAGGACCACTCTGAGGATGGATGACAGTACGCCTGGGGCTTGTGAGCCTGATGAGGCGACTACGCGGGAGCCTTCTGTGGCTTAGGCAACTGAGAAGTGTAGGACATGGAACGTGTTGTTTTCCTCAACTTTTGCACCTTCTGGAGTGTATCATCGGTCTGCTCCGAGAACAGGTTTGATCCCTTAAAAGGCAAGTCCTCCACCCTGACACAGGCCTCAAAATGCAGGCCTGAAGACCGAAGCCAAGTGTGACATCTCAGTGCCACCATTGTAGCCATGACTTTAGCCGCACACTCCACAGAGCGACGGGCAGAGTAGAGTTCCTGTTTGGACATTTGAATTGCCTCCTGATGGAAGGACATCTCAGCATCCCGTTTGTCCTGGGGAAGGAGATCCAAGAAGGGACTCACCTTCTCCCACAAAAAGTGGCTATACTGGGCATTGCGCTTGGTAATTGCCCACCCTAGAATGTAAGGCCGCAGCAGAATAAAGTCTTCTCCCAAAGGAGTCCAATTTTTTGCCTTCTTTATCACCCAGGGTGGATTGGCAGTGTCCCTGATAACGCTACAGAGAAGCCTCCACCATAATAGAGTTAGGGACCGGGTGACTTTTCAAAAAGGCTGTGTCCTCTTGAAACTGAACCCTGTAAAAAATTTCCAGGAGCCAATTAGGCTGAGAAAGCATATTAAGTTTTTCCCCAATGTGCTTTCACCATCTTCAATAGCGCAGGGTTAAACGGCAAAGCCGCTGGGACCTTGGCCTCAGAGTCAATCAGGTTAAACAGAGGGTCCAATTCACCCTCTTGCGGGTTACCAAGTTCACCCCCAAAGTGGAAGCCATACGAGTCACATAGGCTGTACTGAGTTTTAGGTCCTCTGAGGGGGATACCGGCTTCGAATCCAAGTGGATATTGAGGGGTGATGATTCAAGGGAAACATCCTCTGAATCTGAGGAACTGTCCTCACTATCCGATTTGAACAAAGTAAAGGAAGAGACAGCTCCTGGGTCATGGGGGATGAGCCCAGGGAAGAACCAGGCTCCGCTAACAGCACCAACTCCCAGTGCTACATTGATGCAGGTAAAGCCAATGCTTCTCAATCCCCTTGATCCTAAGGGGAATGATGTGGAGAGCGGGAATGTGGGCGAGCCACCGAGTGCGAAGGAGGGGCCCTCTCTGGTCTAGGAATCGAGGGCTGACCGTAAGCGCGGTCCTCTGAAGAGCATGGTCCATATCGTGGCCTGGTGTAGCCTGCATGATCTGACACACTGTCCAATCAGTATCGGTCGCATGAACTGGAGTCCAGATGCCAAAAGTTAAACGCATGCTCTGTGGCCATCAAAGGCCACAGTCCAAAGTTCGGTACCGATCCCCACAATCCCAGGAAACATCCTGGTGGTAAGGCAAGGGGCGATCTTCTTGATATCAACACCGCGGGGGGAGGGGGATTGGCAACGCGGCAGCCACGAAGAGTGTTCATCAAACTGGGGGGGGGGATATACGTGTCCTCTCCCAAAGAACCATCGTCCTGATCCCCTGCTGTCACTGCATTCAAGGCTTCCGACGGTTTGGGGAAAACAGGGGCCTCTTTTGTGGTTGATCCTGCTGGAGGGCTCTAGCCTTTTTATGGGCTGAAGCCGAGGAAACCGAAGCGCCCGACGCTTTCCTCTTTGGAGGAGGAGGCTGCTCCGGGTCCTTCGATGAACGCTTGGTCACCTTAGACCATTTCTTCTTCGGTTTTGGCTGTGGTTCCGATGAGGGCGAAGTTCGGGAAGTCACTTGCGGCTGATAGGAGAAGAGCTACTCTGAGCACGCCCTGTCTTCTGACACTGAAGCTGTGTGAGCGACTGACATAGCCGGTCCCGGAACCAGGATCGAAGATTCGATTCCTCCAGCAGAGATAGCCGGTCAGTCCACCGATACTGAGGTAGCCATTCCAAGGGACTGTTTAAGTTGTAAGGCTTCCAAAGAACGGAGTGCCAAATCCCACAGAGCCGCACACAAGCGAGAGGCCCTATTACGTTGAGCCTGCTTAGTAAACTTCTGGCAATGCAGGCAGGTCTCGACTACGTGGGACTCCCCTAAGCACAGGAGGTACTCCAAGTATGTGTCTGGGGAGGGGACTTTAGCTCCACAAGTAATGTACTTCTTAAAGTTTTTCATGCCTGGCATGCATGCTGAAGGCCAGCCGGCCACCATGCTCTGTCCCCGCCGGGGACGGAGCTTGAGGGAAGAACCGAGGAAATAAAAGGCAATGCACAGAAAAACACCACTGCACGATCAAAAATAACTTAACTAAAAGGAAAAAACAGGAGAAAAAACAACCAGGATAGACCTAATCCAACAGGTTGTTGAGCTAGAAGACTCATGATGTTCGTTGAAGCATGGAGGAAGAAAGACTGAGGGGATGAGGAGTGGTGCAGCCGAAAATAGTCGCTGAAAGTGGGGTTACTGCCAAAAGCAGGAGAAATCGAGCTTATTAGATTCCAACGCGTTCTCTGCGCAGGCGCATAACCCATTTGTGTAGTCGAAGAAACACCACATCGAAGAAACACCTATATTGAGCAGCAGCAATATAGGAAGATTCTGAAAGGCATCATCTCATAATGCGTGGGAGGAGGCAATGATAAACCCCTCCAGTATTCTACCAAAGACAACCACGGGGCTCTGTGGTCGCCAGGAATTAACACTGACTCAACGACACACTACCTTTACTAGAAAGATGTTAAAACAAAAACATGGTGCCTTCAGAGTCTCATATCCATCCATATTATAAACATTTTTTGAAACAGCTACTCATGAAAGAAGCCCAACCAAAACAGATAGATATTCACAAAAAGGTTAGAATGAATTAATCGAGATGACCAACATCCACGAGAACTAAAAAAATTGTTTGCTCCTCCCTACCTGCAGATGTATTACATAAGGTAGTATTTCCTTCCTGCCAGTTCCTTAATATGCATTAAAAGTGGTTAGGATGGATATAATGATTTCTCTAACTGATTACTTAATGCATAATGCATTACATTTTAACTTAACTGCTGTGAAAGCAGCAGTCACAAGTACAACACTCTTTCTTGTTGGCTCAATGTCAAATCCATTTTCTTGCTAAGGTTTTCTATAGAAACAAACTCTAGCCATTCATTCCCTTTTACATTTCTGAGGATGAGGTTAATGAGCCTTTGCTTGGACATTGTTCTACCCATTTATTTGGTTAATGTTCAGTGGCTCTAGATACTACTGCATAATTAGAAAATGAATATTTTTACAGAGCAAAAGAGAAATTAGTATTTTAAATAATTATTGGGCATTCTCAGTTGCCTAGCAATACTTTCAAGAGCATAAGATCACAGTGAGGCTGTTCTCATGGTCTTGGCTGTGCGTGAGAAGCAGCCAGGGGTGAGCGGCTGCCAGCAGCGCTGCGGTGGCTAACGGCAGAGCATGCCTCTTAAATGGGGTTCAGAGAGTGAGTGCTCCCTTAGCCCTGTTTGTGTGGCTGTTTGCCAGCACCAGCTGCTTGCAGCACCAATCATCTGCCAGTGCCAGGGCTGAGAGACTGTGGGGCTCATGGCCGGCACTGGGGAGATCCCCACAATGCAACCTGCACTCGCATGGTGCATTATGGGATTTCCAGGGGCTGGGATGATGCATCCTAGCCCCCGACCCTCACGCTGCCTGGGATTGCAGAGGATCATCTGGGTGTGTGATGCATGCACCCATCAAGGATGGAGGCATTGTCCGCGGGTAAGGTGAGTTTTAGCAGCTCGTTCGTGAGAAACTCGTTCGTTTTAGCAGCTCGTTCGTGAGTTTTACCGTTCGTGAGAAAGGGCTCAGTATGTAGGGGTCATAGCTATGCTGAAATCAGTTACTTAACTGGTGCAGTGCACAAAAGCAGTTGGATAATGGTATGGTATAGCAGGAAATCATTTATGGTATACCATATTTTATGGACTATAAGACTCACTTTTTTCCTCAAAAAATATCCGCCAAAATTCAGGAGCGTCTTATACGTTTTAACAGTTTAATATGTTAAAACTCTGAAAAACTGGATTAAAATTAAGGTGCGTCTTATAGTCCGTAGCGTCTTATAGTCCGTAAAATACGGTAGCAGAAAATCAAGCGCACACACCCCCCAATCTTGTGGCATGTTGAAGATTAACATTTATTATGGCTTAGGTTTTCATGGAGTCTAAGTGGGACTCGTGAGTCTTTGTTTTTATTTTGTTGCTGTAACAAACAAACATGGCTTCCCCCCAATATATGTCACAATATATTACCTAGAGATCTTCCACTGATCTAAACAAAGACAAGGGGAAATAACTTGCTCTATGCTAAAACCAAGTTGACAACACTTTTGAGTTCATAAAGAGGAATTTCTGAACCATATCTTGTTCACTGTTTTAGAATGACTGCACTCAAGTTGAAGAGTCATGGAGTAGCTGTTAATTCTTTAGGTAGTAATGATGCAGTGAAGGCTAAAACCACTGCTGATACTGTTTACAGTCACCAACAAAGCATCTACACTAGTAACGGACATTTCAGTCTTTTGTTTGGAATTCCATGTACCTGTGCAAACAATGCACAACTGACTTACAGCACTATACACATTGCATAAAAGGGCCCATGTGAGTATGCTCTTCCAAGTCTGAATGGATATCTCTCATTTATCGCTCAGAAAAATAAAATAAAAATTATAAAATACTTTGAACAGTGGGAAATACTATAGAAATGTTAACTAACAGCAACAGCTTAAATAGAGTCAACTAAATCCTTAACAAATAATATAAGTTAACATTCTAACTGATCTAGATTAATCATGAGAATCAGTTGTGCCTGCAGTGGATAGCCAAGAGGAAGAACAGGAGATCCACAGAGAAAGGCAATGAAAATATTCCAATCTGGTGTAAAGTTAAAAGCAGATGTTGCTGACAGCCATTTATCATCCTGTCTGCTAGATAACCCAGGGAGGCTGGAGGAACAAATAGCCACAGATGATGTAAGTCAATCTCACAGCTCAAAACCATTCCAATTTGGGGTGTGTGCTGACAACCCATCCCCACAGAGGACTGCCTATTATTTAAAACCCCAAGTCCTTCAGCCCCCAAGTAGGGTTTAAACATTTGCCAAAAACTCACGACTACTTGCTGCTAAGCCATAATCTTTTTGGCCCAATGCCAAAGTGCCAATTGTGACAATGGAATGAAATTAGTCCATATCATCTGGACAAGGCAAAACCCGTGTCAATCCTAGCCTAAGTGTACAGTAAAAAAATTTCCTGGCTCCATTAACCATATAAAAGGTCCAATTTCCAACAAACATAGTAAGATTCAGTGGTACATCCAGAGGTCAAAGTGGATGGTCCATTAGGTGAAGAACTGAGAAACACTACTTGGAACCTTTAAATAGGCTCTTGGCAGACCAGAGAGAAGCAGCCCGCAACCCACACGTTCCAACCCCCACTCAGCAAGCTCTATACAACACAGAAGGCAATGCAGCTGTCAGCCAAACTCACACAGTGAGGCTGTTCACACACGCAGCAAAGATCTGGCTTGGCTGCCTAAGCTCGATCTTTGCTGCGCATGTAAACTGCTGGGAGCTGTGCAGCTCCTGGTGGCAAACCCTGTAGGGAGCACCGGCTGTTTGCCAGGGTTAAAGGTGTAAGCACTCTCTTACCCCTCACTAACTGATTGTATGTCAGTGCCACACAGCTCCACATGGCACCTGCACAGGAGTATCTTCCTAGCCTGCCTCGAGAGATTCCCCATAAAACACCACACACTCATGCAGTGCATTATGGGAGTTCTGCCGACCTCCATGTTTCCAGAAGCAGCCAGTAGTCATCTGGGCAGGCGATCTGCCACCCAGCAATGGCAGGGAGATTGTCTGTGGCATTTCAAGGCTTCCTCCTCTCGCCCCTTTTGAGCCCTTTCTCCTGATCGCGAGAGTTCAGTAAGTCACTACTAGCCTTCGTACCACCCATACCCTCATGCAACCTGTAATAAGCACAGTCCCATTGCCTGTCCAAATCCAGGGCCCTTTTACTGTCATTTAACTTTTTGCAACATTTATCCAAATATTAGGAGATCAGATTTGTTATTAAATACATAATTTTAGTTATTTGAAGAAAGGCAGCTGATGTTTACAGCATTAGTTGACATGGACTACTCACCCTTTACTTTATAATTTAAAATGTGCCAAAATACAGAATCACAAATATGTATTTTATGTATACAAGTGGCCCTAATTATTCGCGGGGGTTCATTTCATGCCTATAAGTGTGAATACGGAAACTGTAAATAATGAAATCTTGAGTCAATGGGAATTTGGGGGTTAGATTCCTAACCAAAAAAAAGAAGAGGGGAGCAAGGGGGCAGAAATAAGGGGGGAAGGACAGTACATTATTCTCCAAGTCTCCAGCAATGCCTCCCAACGTCCAAAACGGTTGAATTTGGGTGGATATTCACCTCACAAAAAATGTTTAAGAACCACAAAATGGCTCTCTGCTGGAAAATGCTGGCCAGAAATGACATCAGAAGTCAATTCCAGGTCGTTTCCTGCCACACAAAACCGCAGCTAGACAATCTTTGCCTATTTTTCTACCCACAGATAATGCAACTGGGTCTCCAAGACCCAATTGCGGATACGTGAAACCGTGATTCACAAGTCTGCAGATAACGAGGGACACCTGTATATTCTGCAAACAACATGCATTATAAAATACTGCTCCAATTAGGCCATAAATAACTGTACAGGGCCTAAAACATTTATAAAAGGATTAAGACATGATAAATTACCTAGTCGCCCTAACAATTTTCTCATGCAATCATATATTTCAAGTTTGACAAACTCAGAATACAAGTGATGCAACTATTTAAGGATTACTATATTTTAGAATTGTCCATTTTAAAGAGGGGGGAAATTTGACAAAGCTTTCTTCTTTTTTTAACAACTGGAGGCATGATATAAAAATATAACATGGATAGATTTATTCAGTGACAGTATTCGATTCATATACATATCTGCAATATATTTTAGCATATTTTTTGCATTTACATTTTGAGCAGGTACTAAATATATCCTGAGTCTTGAAATGGTACCAAAAAAATGTATTTTATCACCTGACCTGTAAAGGGTACAACAAGGCCACCTAATGGTGCAGAAGGGAAGCAACCTGTCTTGAAAGCAGGAGGCTGTTGATTTGAATCCCCCCTGGTGTGTTTCCAAGAATATGGGAAACTTCTATATCAAGCAGCAGCAATATAGGGAGGTGCTAAAAGGCATCATCTCATACTGCGTGGGAGAAGGCAATGGTTAACCACTCCTGAATTCTACCAAGAACATGGTTCTGTGGTGTCAACACTGACTTGACAACACAAACTTTCCTAAAGTGTAATATTTTTGTTTTTATGGCTTGAAATTATTTCAGCCAGTACAGCTGGAACCTTACAGTGTCATAATTCTTCAAAATTCTTGCAATTTAGGTTTCTAGGGTGTCTCTTCACTATTTCCCAATTAAATGATTCCTTTAGGGCAGGGCTGTGTAATTTGTACTTCCTGCAGATATTGGACTACAACTCTCATAATCCCAGTTGGCCATTGTGGCTGAGGATTATGTAAATTGTAGTCCAAAAACAGCTGGAGGGCCTTAGGGGGTAAGGTTAGGGTCATACAGAAGACATCTAAATTATCTAGGCAGGTGAAGGCAGTGCTGGTCTATATATAAGTAGCTCAGAGTCCTGGAAATGTCCCCATCATCACTACTGCTTAAAGGTGGAGAAGCAAAAAGGAATGGCACTGTCCAAGAACTGATCACTTGTTCACAATATTTGAGAGGTAGGAGCCTCAGGTAGCTTTAAATACATCTTCTAAGTCCCACATAGACAGGCAGTTTCCCAAGGCCACAATAAATCACACTCAGACAATCTAACTAATTAAAGATCAAATTTTCAGAGAAGAGCCTGGAACAAAAAGTCTTGAATCTAGATTTCACATTCTACACTGAGAGGTATGTTATAAAAACCATTCGTGTTTCACAAATATGACTCAAAAAGGCGCCTAATCCTACAACTAATCAGAAAAGAGGATATGTCCTCAGCATTCTGCAGAAAGGGCCAAAATGACAGTGCAGTCAGTCAGAAGTTGTCATGGTATATAAATCAAATCTGTGAGTGCATGCCTTGGGTAAGATCACTGCAGTAGTGAAAAAAAACCTAAACATACCACGAGGAAAGCATGTGAATATCCACAATCATAAAGCCAGCTTTTAACACTTGCTTTACTCTGATGAACTAAGTCCTATTTGTGCCAACTCATGTTCGTCGTATATTTCTGGGTGGCCATCAGTGCAATGGTCTTCTTATAAATTCTGAAGCCCTAATAACCATAACAGTAGTTTTACTGAAAGCACAGAAATTGATTTGACATCTTGCTTGAAACACTAATGGCCTTGGAGCAAGCTGTAACGTGTTAATTAGAGAGAACCAGCAACAACATTTTAGTCAAGTATTTAACAAGCTTTGGTACCTAACAAACTGCTAGAAATGTATCTTTTATTTGATTGTCATAGTTTTACAATGATATATAGACAAAGACTGCACAGTGTATGTTCTCTAACTAGTGAAACAGAGGGTGTCTAAAACCAATCAAAATACTTGAAGAGAAGCAAAGACAAGCATTTCCTGCATATTACTTAGCTTTACAAAAAATTATCCCGCAAAATACTTAAATATTAGCATCCAGGAAGATTAAAGCAGAGACTAAATTCAACTATGCTGATCAGTTTTCCTATCACAGAAAAGCACTTCTGTGTAGGGTTCCCTTGAATCAGGTTTACTAAAAATGTGAACTGAAGATGAAAAACTAAGTGGTGTGTGTGTGTGTGTGTGTGTGTGTGTGTGTGTGTGTGTGTGTGTGTGTGTGTAAATTGAGGTAATTGTGGGTGAAACTATCCACTATAATCCTACAATATCTAGATGGTGATTTGTATCCATGGCACTATCACAACAAAAGTATTGCTAAAACTGGACATGGCTTTTAAAACATGCCAAAGCAATCCAAAACCATCAAAGTTAAGCACATTTTAACATTCATTAAAACCAGAATCTGAAACTATAATTAAAATGCTTGCAACAAACAGTCCCCCCAACCCCGGAACATTTTCAAAAATGTACTTGGATATTCAGTACTTGTTGAACTCTTAAATAACTTTAAAGTAATTGTGTACACAATAATAGAAACAAGAGAAGTAATACCAGTGCCAACCAATGCCTATAAAAACAGTATTGTAATAGTCTGAGAATAAAAGACTTTTAAAGTATGTGATTACATTTAATTCTTCCATATATTTCTCATCTGGTATGCAACTCTCAAAAAACCCATATCAATGTGTCTTGGAAACTAGCCTACTAATATCAGTGAGGCAATTTGATAAAACATTATGTAGTATACACTTTTCTTTTCTTTTGGCAATACTTCAAATGTTATCTGAAGGAATAATATGTTTGACAATATTATTCCAAAGAAGGTATTGAAAATGAACTAGTCTTTCCTAAAGAAGTCTTTCAGGACATCAACAGAACAGTCAATTGCCTTTCATGTTACTAAGCTTTGATTACTCTTCAGGTAACAACAACTGAAAAGAAGTTTGGGCAACAGAAACTGGGAATGGTTAAAAATCAAGGAAAAAGAGAACCTGATATTCAGTTATTTACACAGAACACCACTAAGTAGATCAAAATGTAATGATGCATTATAGTTGTGCTGTTAAAATGAACAATACAAATGACTGTTTATTAAATAAACATATGGGTATGTCACAAAGCATACATTTGGGGGTCTTTGGGGCAAAAATATGAAGTAAGAGGTGTGGAATTAAAATAGCAAAATACTGTGGCTCTAGTGTAAATTGCACCCTCTAATCATCTCAGAGGTTGAAGTGCTAAAACAAAGAATTTCTCATAAAGTTCCACTGAATCAGAACCAGGAATACCTACAGCCACTGCTGAGATGTGTCCAGCTACTTTGCTACCTTCTTTGTGTTTGCCTACCTCTGGAAGGTGAATATAAATGGGCCAGTGGGTTGGTGCTGACAAGTAAGATAACATGCCAGCAGGAAGTCTGAGGAAGGAAATGCCAGCAGAGCCAATATCCTATATTTTACGGTCCAGTTATGTGGTGAGGCAGGGGGATTAGAGAGAGAGATCTTGTGAGTGTGGTGGTCTATTACTGCGCAGCAGAAGATTTCCTGATTGCCTGATGAGTCATTACAGAATTGGAAGAACTGAATAAGGAGGGTGGGTTCTGTACAGACTGTAGTCTTAACAAAACGACGTTTTGACATTTGTAGTATCAAGATGCATGAGATATTGGCTTTGCTTAAAGAAAATGGCACCTATAATGTATTTCTATGCCAATGTATTCCAAGTTGCTTTGTTACACAGATCTGGGAACAGCTATATTAATAAAGGCATCACCACTTTTTAGCATTCTACAATTATAAAGCATGTTAGATCGAATCCCTGCTGGTGTACTTCCCAGACTGTGCCTAGTAAATATATATTTGTAGTCTCTATATCAGGCAGCAGTATATAGGAAGGTGCTGGAAGCAGATGCTCACTTCAGCGACAACAGCAAAGGCATCGTCTTATGCTGTAAAGGAGGAAGACAGTGGTAAACCACTCCTGTATTCTACCAAGAAAACCAAATGGCTCTGTGGTCGCCAGGAGTCAACATCGGCTTGATGGCACAATCTTTCCTGTCCTTTATGTTCCATACAAAATCAATACAGCTTCTCCTAGCAATACACTGCTGCAAAAAATCTACGTAGCGTAGAAGCATTCCACATTTTAAAGAAATCAGAAGGAAAAATGGCTGTGTTAATACAAATATTTTAATTGGAAAAGTGCTTTTCAGAGAGGTTTTTTTTAAACTATGTTGCCCTATTTAGTGTCCTGTTTACACTAAATGTATAGTACATTAAATGAAGCCTGAATTCAAAAATCCAATTGGAGTGCATCTTTTATTGGCTTCGGAAATATTTGTTGAGTAATTTTAAACTTTTAAAAAGTTCCTGTTTTATCCAGTGAAGATATGTGGGCAAGTTGTAAAAGGCAGGTAGACAATGGCTGACAACCAGAGTAATGCTCTGCATGCACTACAGAGGTGGGGTAGTTTTTGCCAATTTTTCCTGCCCTTTGGCCCTCAGGCAGATAGTTTTGGGAGGCACTGCATAACGAAGCGGAGATTGGTGAACACTGCCGCTCTTCTGCAGCACATTGTGTAGAGTTAGGATGTCAGCCAGTGAAGCTAGTCAGAGTAGGAAGCGTGCGAAGAGTGGCAGTGCACATGACTCCTATCACAGAATTTTAAATTAACCATCATACCACTGACTGATGAGAAAGGCAAGCAGCAAGCAAGGAGATGGTGGAGGAGGAGGGTGGGCAAAGGCAGATGTAGCCAACAGAGGGGTGTGTCTGTTAGGAGGAACTTTCACTTACAGTTCCCATGCTTTTTTGTGCATGAGTACATTTGTAAAATCCTTGTGGTAGCAAGCATGACTTGTCCCCTTTGCTAAGCAGGGTCCATCCTGGTTGCATATGAATGGGAGACTAGAAGTGTGAGCACTGCAAGATATTCCCCTCAGGGGATGAAGCTGCTCTCTGAGAAGTATTGTCTCAGTATTGTATACACTGACTGAAAATGGCTCTTCAAGGTTTCAGAGAGCGATCTTTCACAGCCCTATTTGGAGATGCCAGAGATGCCAGAGATTGAAGGAGATGCTCTACCACTGAGCTATGGCCCCACCCTCAGGTGATTCTGATTAAAAAAGAAAATGTCTTCCTGACTTCTAACAACTTGGGAGCAGTTATTCCCACATAGCACATCCAACCCTTCCAAAAGATGGATAAGTGGGAAGGCATTTTCTGAATGACAGCAGTCGGCTTTGGGCCCTCCCCTTTTATTTCCTGGGAGCATACTGGAAGGGTCTGACTTTCTGTTAAGCCTGCCCCCAACCAAATGCCGCCCCTCCACCCACCAGTAGACAACACAGAGTGATATCTGTCCAATTTTAGGCACACCTAGGATCAGAATGACCAGGCACGTTTCCATACTGGCCATACCAGCCTAACTTCTCTAGTTCTCCTCACACTGAGCACACCTGAATCTCCATCTGATGTTGAAAGCAGTTCTTACACACGTGACAAGCAAAAACTCCCATATGAAGTATGGAAACTATTTTGAATAGCCAGACACAGTTGTAAGGCATAGTGGCTAGTATTCGTTGCAAAATTTATTTTGTGGAATACTGTAAAGTCTTCTATTCCTTACTGGAATATAGACTGGAGGTATCTAATTTTTTAAAAAATCTTTGTTTATAATACTATTGCACAACTCTGCTGGATTTCTTCCCTTATAAGGTAGAGGTTCTATGATCTCATCCAACTTTGGAAACTATTTCCATTGTTTAAATACATTTATTTCAACATACTTCACAGGTTTTTAAAGCAAGCAAAAAACTAAATATATCAAAGCGTATAATTGGATAGACTATTTTTAAAAGTACTCATGTGTATTTCAAAAGGAATGAATCAAAATGAATTATAGCCTGATTGCATATACAGTGCAATCTATTCAGTACAGTACACACACAAAATGTCTATCTACTCGGATATGTAAATACAGAATACAATACTTTAAATATCTCCAAAAGACAACTCTGCTCACTGAACACCAACTTTCTCAATCAGTGTTAGCACAAAACATATGTACACTATCACCTTAACCTAAAAAAACAGGGGCACAACAGAAAACTGCGCATACCACATGCTTTGAACTTGCAGTAACAGTAGCTGACATCCTGAGCAACAAATCACTTGGGGAAGGACCTATGCTAGTGCAGCACTAGCTAGTCGCACTAAGTCTGGAGCTTGTGTCCAATCTAACGTTGCAGTATCACAAGCATGCTTGCAACTGCACAACAGCTTCATCAATGGGAACTTTGTACAAGAGCACTATAGTGCAATAGCGCTCTTGTGCAAACACCATTTTAGTGCAACTAAGACATTCTCTTGAACTAAAACAACAGAGCTCATTCCACATGTGGTCTCTCTCTCTGGATATATGCCACTGTGCATCTTAGAACCTTGAACACAGGCTTATAAATTGGTTGTTCATGCAGTTCAGCATGCAGTGCTGCAGTGCTGGTAGTTTTGTGAACCTAATATGATATGTGAAAGCAATTTTCCATATGTGAAGAGCATCCTCTGGATAGGAGAATGTAGCTAATACACTGCCTGTTAGTTTATTTAATACTGTTGTTACTTTTGCAGATTGGTGAACAGAAATACTTCTACCATAACTGTATACTATTATCCAACTCTTTAATTGTGTACATGTTTTTGTGAACCTGAATCTATAAGGAACACAACTGCCATCTGTTCAGCTCAGTCCTAAGCCACTTAATCAGCACCATTTGATTCACCAAGACTCACTTCCCACACAATTTGTTCGTTCAGCATGTGCGTCTTCTGCAATATGCTTAGTTTGCATAGGTACAGCAATGAATACCTTGTGTACCTAATCTACCTACTTGCAAAATAAAACATGATAATCCAAAATGACATTTGAATATAAGGGTATTTACAGCATCGTCTCCTGCATAGTTAGACAGTGTTTGCTAAAATAACTGAGAATGCACACTTAGCCTCACCTAAATAAATAATTCTATTTGATGTTTAACTACATCTGTACAAAAAGTTACCGAATGAAACAGAAAATAATTGGCTCAAGGCAATTTTTTTCTTTCAGTCCACTTTGTTCCAGCTGGCCTGGGTTCAATGTTTTCCTTTCGTTGCTACCAGAGGAAGTGCAGGCCAAAGGCCATTTGCACTGTCACAGCTTTGTCTATTGATTATGATATTGGCTTCATTCTAAAAAGGATGATCCTTCCAGCTGTAAGATTGCCAGAGATTCAAAAGTGCCAGCTGCATGACATGGCTCAGAGCATTATTTGATTAATCAAGCAGATGCATTCTTATGCCTTGAAATCCAAGGCAAGGAAATCTCAATGAAGCCATATAAACTGGAGAGGAAGATTTGTTGTTTGTTTCCCCCATCTTGTCACTACATCTTTCTTGAATGAGGAAATAAGATCTTTGCATCCTGAAATCAGGAGAAACTTGGTGCAGAGGAAGCAAAATGCATTGTCTTTAACTACAGTACTCTGCCTTCTAACACCCATATATGGCATTTTACAAATTCAAACTATATAGATTCATATACTTGGAATGTACACTAAGCCCAGCTTCACCACCTTGAAGGCCCTTTCCCCAGAGGTGCCACCACCCACTGCCACCTCAGCCAGCAGAGGCACCTGGATAAGAGCCTCCAAACATTGTCTCAGTGTACTGACACGCTGATGTAGAAGCAGGTTAATCCTTCAGTTATCCTGGTCCAAAGCCACGTAGGTCTTTAAAGGGGAAAAAAGAGCAGTTTGAATTGTGCCCAGAAATGAACTGGGAGCTAGTACAGCTGTTTAAGCACTAACAAGACTAGGCTCTAGAAATCTAGCAGCCATGTTTTGAACAGCCTTCAAGGGCAGCCCCATATACAGTACATTATATTAGTCTAGAACAGGGCTGCACAGCTCTGGCCCTATTGCAGATGTTGAACTACAACTCCCATCATAACTGGCTATTGGCCATGGTGGCTGGAGATAATGGGGGTTGTAGTCCAGAAACAGCTGGAGGGCCAAAGCTGTGCAACCCTAGTTTCAGAAATTAGCAGAATATTGATAACTGTGACCAGGATCCTTCTGTTGAGAAGTGGTCACAGTTGGCGAACCATCTTCAGCTGGTAAAAGGCATTCCACACCACTCAGGCCTTCAGTGACTATGCTGGATCAATGAGCATGCCCAGACTGTGAATGTAGTCCTTCAAGGGTAGTATAACCCATGCCCATCCAGAACAAACTGAACGCCACCTGTCGGAACACAGGCCACCCACCAACAGCACCTCAGTTTTAGCTAGATTTGGCTTCTGTTTATTGGCCCTTGTCCAGTCCATACTGAATCTAAACACGGGTTCACCACTTCCGCTGCTTCACCTGACCCAGATGTAAAGGTGATACAGAGTTAGGCATCACCAATATACTGATGATACCTCCCTCCAAATCCCTGGATGATCTCACTCAGAGGTTTCACTGAGATGTTAAGAAACACTGGAGAAAAGATAGAACCCTTTGTAAAAAGATAGGCTCTACTGTGTGATATCACAGAGTCAGCACCATTTTCTGGAATTGGTCCTCCAAGTAGGAGCAGAACTACCAAAGTGTAGTGCCCCCAATCCCCAGTCCAGACAATTTATCCAGAAGGACAGCATGGTTGATGGTATCAAAAACCACCAAGAGGTCCAAGAGAAGTAATGGGGTTGAACTCCCCCTATCTGTCTTCCAGCACAGGTAATTCATCAGGGCAATATTTCTGTAATCTTTCACTTTGGAGAATAAAATGAAAATTTTGAATAATTTCTGTTCAGTCCAATCCTATGCTGCAATATTTCTGTTCCTGCACTATTTAAGTATCAGAATAGTGCATTTATGCAGTGCAGAAATATGCTGCCTCCTCTGCAGTGAAAAATAATATGTAAAAGGATGCCTACTTGCTACTTTTCCAGTAAACCAGAAGGTATCATGAAATTTTTTTACGTATGTAGCATCCATATATTCCCACTCATGTCACAAGTGTATCCAGCTTCTAATAAGAAATGTTACACAGATTATTACCTACTATTAGTTTCAGTATCACCTCATCAATTATATTCACAGGACTCAGATTCATTACAGGACTTCTGATGTGATTTTGTTCCACACTGTCCCAGTTATTAACTATTCAAACTCAGTGAGTTCTAGTACCATGCCTATGAAAGCAACACTAAATTTAAAAAAATTAGTGTCACTGATGTACTTTCACTAAGTTCACAAATATCTACCAGCTGAGAATACAAACTAAATAAACAGCATTTTTTATATACACACTTGAGATAATGTTGCAGATCTCTTATCTCTGGTTTTGCTTTCAAGCCTATCAATGAACAGCAAAAAATACTTAGCTATGTTCTAAGGCTAATTTCAGTTATGTAGACCTCAAATAGGTCTTCAGAAAATCTCCATGCAGCCAGGCAGCTGACACAGACTTACACAGGTAGAGCACATTCTTTTTCTGTACAACATTCAATGCAATGCAATCTCCACCCACATTAGTGACCTGAAGCACTACAGCTATTGCATTGCTAATGGCGAAACAACAATAAAACCTTTGCCTGTGGATGTAAACAGCCATAAAAACAGAGATAAGGAAAGTTCACTTCCTTCTCCACGTATTGTGTAATTGTATTACAACTTCTTAGTTTACTTTTGCGATCTAGAAATATAATAAAGATAACACCTGCTGGAGCTATTCTTACAACCGTGCGAGAAGGCAGGAATGTGCGGGGGGGGGGCTGCGAAACGTTCCCCCCCGCACCATGATGCTTTGAATGCTGCTGGGAGGGCAGAGCACACTCCCAGACGAACAGCACTGCACCAAGCAGCACAGAGCTCTGGAGGCCAAGACAACGGGTCCTGGTCTCCCAGGTATCCCGCTGATCACAGTGCATTGGGGGATTCCTCTGTGCATCCCAAGGAGACACATGATTCCAGCAGCCGGGTTAAGGGAGTCCTCGCTCCCTTAACCTCC
This sequence comes from Hemicordylus capensis, assembly GCF_027244095.1. Taxonomy (NCBI): domain Eukaryota; kingdom Metazoa; phylum Chordata; class Lepidosauria; order Squamata; family Cordylidae; genus Hemicordylus; species Hemicordylus capensis. The sequence goes on from NC_069661.1 coordinate 59,847,810, forward strand.
ACTAAGAGCTGGGCTTAAAAGTGAGGTTTGGTTGGGCGGGAGTACTGGGATCTGCACGGCACTAGCCTGCACTAGTCTAGGCTAGGCTGATCGTGAGACTAGCCTCCCTATCTTTATCCTCCCAAAACTCTTCACTAAATATAACGAAGTTGGCCCCTACAATTACAAGCTATATACACTACTACAACTACATTTTTTTTAATTAACTGAACGTTTCTCATTTAAATTAGCAAAAGGAGCAGTCTGATTTGTAAGTGTTATTCCACTCGTCTGATTTGTAATTTGTATTCCAGCGTTAGTGCATCCTCCTATTGTTTTGGTTACCACTGAAAGGATCAACGATTGTGAAAATAAGGACCCAAGATAAATGTTTATGTTTTGAAAGCTGGACTGCAACCCGTAGAAGGCTTTACAAAACTGTCATTCTGAGGGGGGAAAACACCACAGAATAATCTTTTGGCCTGCTTTCATTATTCAACAGTGGACTTTGAGTTACTACTACAGTTCACGTGCGAACATGTTTAATATTTTGGCGTTCTTCGGAACTCCTCCTTTCTTGTTTTTTTAATCTCTTCTGATGGTAAAGAGCAGGGTTCTGTTCAACTTCTCCTTTAAAACACCATCAAAAGCCAGTAGCGGCTTGGGGGGGGGGCGCGGTGAGAGGCGCCTTTAAAAATAAACTAACAGGTACTTACCAGCGTTAGGGCAGCAGCTGCAAGTAGCCTCAATCAGCAGCACTACGCCTGGGATCCCATGCAGGGCCACGGCATGACCCTAGCCTCAGAGATTGTACGGAGCCTCCATGTACACACAGAGGCCAGGTCCATGCCACTGCCTCGCAGGGATCTCTGGGGGAGCACCACGGCTTGAGGCTACTGGCAGGTGCTGTCCTAACATTGGTAAGCATCAGTTAATTTATTTTTAAAGGTGCCTCTCGACACCCGCCCACCCCCGGCGCTGCCCTTACCGGCCTCTACTGCTGAAAGCACTATATATTTTTAGCAGTCACCCTTACCCCATAACAAAGAACAAGATGCATAGAAGTTTGTAGCATTAACTACCGAGTTATGAGAGGTGTTATACCAAGCAATGAGCATTTAGGATGAGGTGTGTTGTATAAGGGCACCTTCAGAAGAACTAATATAGCCAAATGACTGGCTAGTCTTTATGCCAAAGCTGCAGTTAGATACACTTGGAAATTTTTAGGGTATTAAAGTGGCCCCAGCTTAAAGGAGCAATTAATGAACACTCCACATTTTTAATCTCGCAGGTAAACTGCTTACTATATGAAAGCGTTCTGAAGTCCAGGTCTGACATTTGAAGGCACAGGATAAAGTCCTCGCAAAATGAACATAGAGAGGTCATTCACACAATCAAAAACTGTGATCTACCCGGGTTTGGGAGCTGCGTGTGCTCCCAATTTTTGGTTGTGTGGAAGAAAGGTAAGAAGAAAATCTGGATAGAAGTGACTGAGTCGGGTCCACGATCAGCTAGACCTGGTTTTGGAGGGAGCAGGGAGTGATCTGTGATCTACACGAGCGGGGAGGGAGCCCTGGCCAGCTGGATCGGCCACCCACACGATTGCCGGCTCCGTGACGGAGACAGTGGGGGCTGGGGAGCTTGGGGGCTGCGCGCCCCACGGAAGCTCCAGTATGCCCTGCGCAAGCGCACAGGGCATACTGGGGAGACCCCGAAGCTGGGAAGCAGCTTTTCGCCTCCCCTCTGGGGGTCTACTCGTGAGTAACCGCGGTGCAGCGCCGCACCACAGCTACTCACGATCTGCAAAACCAGGTTTGAGGAGCGCTCGCTCCGAAAACCTGGTTTTAGGGCAGGGGTACTTAGGCGGGTTACCCGCCTAGGAACCACCGGGCTTGCAGCCAAGCCCGGTGGTTTACACGATGGGGCGAAATTGGGCTAGCCTTTGCTAGCCCGATTTCGCCCCATCGTGTGTATAGCCTCATTGTGTGGAAGCAAGTTAGGAGGAAAACCTGGGTAGCTTTTAAAATCAGTTCCCTTGATTTTAATAGAATTGGATTACACCCAATGGCCCAATACTGCATCCCCAAACACATCCCACAAGAAGGTTTTGGGGAATGGGGGATCCCTCATATCAAGAAGCCTAGTTCTCCCCTCAAGTGTTAGCTCCTTCAGAATGCTGTTGTCAGCCAGGGTTAAAAGGAGCCCAGGTATACTCCTCAACTTACTTTGAGAACCTGGCTACAGTTAATTCAGCTAGAAATTGTGGTGTGAGAAGCACACATTGCAGCCCACTCGAGACTCCTAAACAGCAGTTAATCATACACCAGCACCATGCCAAAAATCCAAATACTAAAATCTATTCAGGCTGCAATCCTATGCAAAGGGGGCAACCCCATTGTACACAGGGGAATTCTCTTGTAAATAAACATGCGTCAGATTGGGCTGTGAATAAAATATATATGCAATGAGGTTATTCTCATAAGCAGCCTAGCCTAGGGCAGACTAGCCTGGGCTAGGCTGCTCATGTGGAGTGCCAGGATTCACGCGGACCCTGGAGCTCCCACCTAGCCTAACCCCGCTCCTAAACATGGCTCTTAGCTGATGTTAAGGGAGCAAGTGCTCCCTTTATCCGGCTGCCGGGATTGTGTGTCTCCTCAGACTGCACTCAGCCCAAGGAGACACAGAGATAGACGCCTAGAGTGCCAGTCTGATGGGGGATCTCATCAACCCCACAGCCCACTGAGCTCATCAGGAGAGGTCCGTCTACATTTGCCACCAGCTCGTCTGGTGGCTACTCAGGGACGGGCCTTCTCCGTTGCTGCCCCGAGGCTTTGGAATGCGCTCCCTAGTGAAATAAGAGCCTCCCCATCTCTGACATCTTTTAAAGAGTCTTCATCCAGACTTTTAACTGATATTGTTTTGATTGTTTTAATGTTGTTTTTAGAATATTGTTTTAAAATTTTAAATTGTTTTAAATTTCTTGCTTTTAATTTTTTTTAAAAAAATTAATGTTTTACTTTTTAATCTTGTTGTAAACCACCCAGAGATGTAAGTTTTGGGCGATGTAAAAATAAGATAGATAGATAGATAGATAGATAGATAGATAGATAGATAGATAGATAGATAGATTAAAATGCCCACTTTATCTGTGTTCCATGCATTGAGGGATATCTTGAGCCCAGGATGAGTCATCCTGGCCTCCAGAACTCCGCACTGCGTGGCACAGAGTGGATCATCTGGGAGAACAGTCAGCACTCCCAGCAGCATTTCTGTGATCATCTGTGGGGATGGTGAGATGGAATAGCCTTCCCCCGGCACCCGCCCATTTGTGTGAATGGCTCCAATATGTGTTACTGGCAAGATTTAACCTAAATTGTAACAAATTTCACAATAAACTAACGAACTCTAATTCCAATAGTCTGGGTTAATTTTAAGATACTCTTCTATTAGAAATGTATTATCTTACCACTGTCTTCAATTGAGAAGTAGAAGATATCACTAGTAGCATTTCCACCTTCCTTCAAGACATAGCAGATTTTCATGTCGTCAATATCAGCTGATGGGGGGAGGGAATGATATGAATTACTGAATAACTGAAGTACTGACACCAAAGCCTCAATATACAGTTTGAAATTAAATCTAAAAAAACACATACTTGAGGTTATACCCACAGATTTCAAATGTAGAAACAGAGGTTAATAATGCTTTAACTCACATGGATGAAATGCAATTGCCATACAGAATTTAGTGGGAAATAAGACCCATTCCCATCACTGCTGTACTGGGACTTATTTTTGCTATTATAAAAGGCTTAGTAAACTAACTTGAAGAATAACTTTCAGCTTAGAAATAAAGTCTAGGTCTTTTAAATCCATTCTGTTGTTCAGTGTGATTTAATTTACAATTCCAGCATTCATTGCCTTCGCAGTATAACTGGCACACTAATGAAAGTGACCGATATCCACTTAAACTGCATCTTCAGAAAAAAGTCTGGTCGGGATCCAAACTGCTACTTTAGGCATGCCCAATGGGATTCTTTAAGATTTTCCTTTGAAAACCAGACAACCATGCTACACTACAAATAGCATTTAAGAGTCCCATCTGTTCCAAAAGTAGTTTACTATGCTGCATCAAAGCCGGGGGCAGGCTGCTGTTCAAGAAATGCAAAGCCAAACCACTTTCAGTGAACAGAACTAGTTGTGTGGTTCTTTCGAAACTAGTCCAAAGAATGTTCATTATCCCTCTGCCCACCCAAAAGGGACTCATATGGCCTATACAGCTGGTAGATTGTGGGAATAGCTACGTGACAGGCTTATGCCATTGTTGTACTACATGGAGGGAAGAAGTCCCAAGTAATACTGATACTTGACACTTCAATTGTTTAAAGTGCTTGGCACAGTCAGTAGTCTTTATCTCATCCCTGTAAAACAGGCCATATTATTACCTCCATATTGCATTGAGGACTGAAGCTGAGAATAGCTTCTCGATGGATGCTAATGGCTGGTGCAAACTTAACACTCCCAATCCATTAACCATGGTTAAGAAAGCAGGAGTAGACCTGGTTGACCACATGCGCTCTCCTGCTTAACCATGACTAAAGCTTGCATCAGCACCAGCCTTAGCCATGGTTAATGCTAACCAGACTTCATTGTTAATCAGGACTTGAAACCAGGACTGAAACTGAACCCTAGTTAACAGCAAACCCTGGTTAGTGTAGCACATGAGATTGTTATTTAGATGACATTTGAACCAGGGCTCTCGCAGGTCACAGCTCACACTCTACTCCATTTCTCTACTCATATTGAACTTCTTCAACTACAAGAGAACCCACATTTCGTCTGCACATCTCAAGCTTTTGAACATGGATAAACAGGTCAAGTCTGTTCATCTGTGGTTTGAAGCACATAAAACTTTTTTAAAAACCTTGTTGTTAAAAGTAGTAAACAAACAAAACTACAGTTCCTTTTTGGATGCAAAGCAAATGCATAAGACATCAATAGTCTTTTTCATATGTTTGGAATCCATGTAGAAACAACACATGCAGTGAGGAGCAGGACTCCATCTGCTGCTCTTAGCCCCAACCTCTTTGTGTCAATCGCTGACATGTGTACAATGCTGACAACCAGATATGCTGTACTCCCATAAACTTCATGAACGCAGAGCCAATCAGCATATGGAGACTGGAGATGGGGACAGGAGACACAGTCCTGCTCGACACTCCACATGTTGAGTCTACACAGATTCCAAACACCTGAAAGGGCCAGTGTTTTCTCACTCTGTCAAATAAGCTACACCAGGAATTAGATATTATTCAAAGCAATTATACTCAACTGATCCATGGATTTCATCCTGTGATACAAAATACTATGAGTTCTTAGAATGGGAGAGAGCAAAGCTGGGATAAATCTACAATTTTTGAATTGTAACCACTGTATCATACATATTAGGATGTTAACAAATTTAGACATATATAACAAGCTTCTAGAATTTAAGATTTTTAAAAATCAGATTATAAAGCTATTTAAATAATTATAAAGCTACTTCTCAAAGGGTCTGATAAAGTCATATGGCAAAGACTTTAACTCTATTATCGTTTTACAGATATGCCTATTTATTTTATTATTTCATCCAAAAGTAACTTTGTAGAGCATAATAACAAAGTAAGTGTGCTTTGTGGACTAGGTCTGTGAAAGATGCAAAATATTGAAACAATATTTTAAACAGTTACAACTATTTTTATGAAATTAAAATCCTGCATCAAATAGAATGTTCCTATCACTTTGTTTTTTGCTAGATCCTAAATAAACAAATAAATTAGGTGGAAATCATTTAATACTGACCTTGTGTAAAGGCTTTAATGCTTCCATTTCCTAGGCCGGTATTAATGAGGAGTCCGTGCTTGGGCCCATCTGTGATCTTGTACTTTAGTAGTTTGTGTGCGCTGTCTCTATCTTCTGCCTTCAGAGACTTGCTGGTAATTAAGAAGCCTAGATGCCCAACTGGAGTATTTCTCAGGGTAGAAGCACCCTTATTGACTACTATCTGTGGCACACCATTGTCCAGGGAATTGATCTGAATCTTCATCATCTGAGGGTGACGTGTTTCGAAGATGGTATCAGGGAAAACATAGAAGTCTGAATGGGTCCCATCAGTAACAGTGAAAGAGAAGCTATCTTGGTTGGTTTCTGTGCCATCATGTCTATAAGTGATCATGTTCTCATTTAAGTCTTGCTTAGTGAAGCTGGTCACAGAATAGCTATTGTTGTAAATAATCTGGCCATGCACAGGGACCTGAGTAATTATGAAACGGAGCAGGCGGTCAGGAGTGTCCCGATCATCTGCATTCAGCTCAAATGGAGTGATCAGTTTGGTTTCCCCTTCCTGAATTGTCAGGCCATGGATGGTTAGGATTGGCTTTTTATTGTCCACATCAGTAATGGAGACTCTGAAAGTGCGAAAGACCGGGTTATAGCCATCTGTCACTTCAAACTCAAAGCTATCCATCTTCACTTCATCCTCTGAAGTGTGGATATAATAAATCTTGTTGCCAGCTAATTGGAGCTGAGTAAAGGTAGTGACAGGAACTCCAGGGCTGTCAGAGTTCTCCAAATGCCCTCTGCTTGGGGCTCGGGTGATACTGAATCGCAGATGCTCATCAGGGCTATTAATGTCACTTGTGCTGAGGAGGTCAGTAGTGAGTGTCACTTTTCCACCTTCTTTCAGTGTTACCCCTTTATTGATCACTTCAGGAAAGACCATATCAATACCACTGATGGTAATATAGAAATACCTGTCTATTAAAGGGTTTATGCCATCAGTGACATCAAACTTTACCAAGTCACGGACTCCCTGTTGGCCAGTGTGAATGTAGCGTATACAATCCTGGTCTATGTCATCCTGTGTGAAATTCATACCGAGTGTAATGTTGCCTAACACCTCTCCTTCTTTGCTCATGCGCTGCAGAAGACCATGCCTGGGTAACAAACGAATAACATATGTGAGCATCTTGTCCTCTGAGTCTATATCAGTAGCCTTGAGGTCCTGATTAGTGATAACCTTGGACTCACCAATCTCCACTTCTAATCCATCATTGATAGACATCCTTGGTGTTTCATCATCCACTAAGATGACCATAATTAACACTTCTTGCTCCACTGTATGCAGGCCATCAGTCAGTTGGATTTTGAAAGTGTCCTCTTTAGTCTCAGAGTCATCATGCTCATATACAATGCTGGATCCCTCCTGGATTTCTTCCAGGGTGAAATTGTGGATGGGCACAGTACCAGTAGCCAGCTGGTGAACAATCTGGCCGTGCTTAGGAGGAACAGTTATGAAAAAGCGCAACTTATCTGGGGGAATATCAGCATCAGCACCGTTGAGAATCGGAGTGTCAATCACCAAGCTCATCCCTTCTAACACCACAAACTCACGTACAAATAGTTCGGGTTTCTCGTCATTGGTTGGGATAATGACAATGGGAAAGAACTGGTGTGGGGAGAAATTGACACCATCAGAGCAGTGGAAAGTGAATCTGTCTTCCAAAGGTTCTACTCCCTTGTGGATGCTCTGTACATAGTTGATGTGTCCAAGGCGAACATCCTTGATGGAAAATGCACTGATGGCAGTCCCAGCTCTGGATTTCTCAGAGCCAGGGGCTGGAGATATGTTCTCCAGGTAACCAGAAGTGGATTGTACTAGGATGGTACAAAGGATGTCATCCCTGGGAGTATCTACATCCTCCACATCCAGGAGCTGTACACTTAGAACATTTTTCCCTCCCTCATAAACAGTAAATGGTTCTTCCCCCACCATAACCTCAGGAGCAATGTTGTCCACTGGCAAAATAGTCACAGTCACGCGCACCCCTTCCACAGTGCTGCCTCCCACTACCCACTCACTGGAAAGATCTGAGATAGTAAGATTGAAATAATCAGTCAACTTTTTCAAACCAATCTCTCCACCAGTGTGAGCATAGACAACTGTCCCACTAATGAGGTCCTGCTGGGTGAACCTCTCAGAGGGCACCCCATCCACCAAGATATCACCTAGCTTGGGTAGATCCTCCACAATAAAAGTTAATGCCAACTCATCAGTGTCCTCATCTGTGCCTTGAATAAGAGAAGTGGTGATTTCAGTGGCACCATTTTCCAGTACATCAATAAAGGCCCCCAAAAGTCCATTACTGCCAGGAACAGAGATGCTGGGGCGCTCATCATCCACTAGCTGAACAGCAACTTTGACTATGATGGGTACCAAATGGACTCCATCACTCACGTCCAACTGGAAGGAATCACTTGTGTATTCATCACCACTGTGCTGGTAGGATATGCGACCATTAGCAATGTCATCTAACAGAAAAGATTCACCCTGTACCATCAACCCCTCCTCCAAGTAACGCAGGTGCCCATGCTGAGGTGCCTCAGTTAAGGTAAAGACAATCCGATCAGTGTCTGTATCCTTATCAGTGGCATCTAGCTGACTACTGGTAATAAGGAAGCTGCCACCCTCAGACACAGTAAAACCAGCATTTGTGATCTGAGGAGGCTGATTATCCACAGGCTGCAGGAAAAGAGTGAAAGTGCCCAGCACAGAATTAGCTGCTGTGTCTTCGACACTGTAAGTGAACTGCACCACTCTTGGAGTGATTCCAAGCTCTTGGTCTGATGGCCTATATGCTACTTTGTGATGATTTACTTGTGCTTGGGTGAACTGTGTAATGGACACTAGTGGGTTGTCAGTTAGCACGATTTCCCCAGCCAATACAGGGTGGTTTTCATCAGTGTCAGTTGGTGGTGTGAGCACAGTATACTTCAGCTCCCTATCATCTGTGTCCAAATCAGTGTAGCGCAAGTAGCGCTTTCGGAAGTGGGTCACCTGATATTCAAGGACGGTCATCTGCAAGGTGGTACCCGGGTACAATTCCGGGGGCAAGTTGTCAACAGGTTGGACTTTGATGATAAATACCTGCTCTCCAGATTGATTTGGAGGGTCATTGTCATCTTGGAGATAGAATACAAACTGGTCCATCACTAGGTTGGTGCTATGGGGCCCTATGTGCCTGTAGAACAACTTTCCATCCAAGATATCCTGTTGCAGCCACTCAGTCACCTGTTTCTCATACACCCCTTCACTCTCCACGAAACGCCAGGAAGACACAACACTTTGACCCCCCTCCACATCTTCCTCCTTTTCATAAGATGATGGCATCTCTGCCTGACGCAGCAGAAGTGCACCAAGATGTCGAGAGGTGGCTGCATCTGCAGACCCATCAGCCTCCTTAAGTACAAATCGAATAGTAGAGTCATCAGAGTCTATGTCAGCAGCACTGAGGACAAAGGGAGAGATCTGGACCACTTGGTGCTCACTTAGCACCAAGCCAGTGTTGGCATTGAGGAGGGGTGGTTGATCGTCATCAGGCGCAATGGTAATTGGATAAAGAAACTCCACCTGGTGTTGTCCATCCCCCATACGGAAGACAATATTGTCACTGTAACTGTGTTCACTACCATCATGCTGGTAAATGACCTGTCCCGCCTCCAACTCTGCTGCAGTGAAGAACTGCTGATCGGGAAGCGCACCCAAAACCCGGAGTTCACCATGTTTCAGTCCCCTTGTAACCCACACTTTCACCTCGTCCAGATTGTCCTCATCACCGATTTCAAGATTGCCAGAAAGTGGCCTTGACTGGCCTTCAAAAAGCATCATTTGGGGCCCAACAACGCGATTAAAGATTGCCACAGGGGCCAATGTGTTCATTGGCTTCACCACTACCATGAAAGCAAAGGGCTCTGACGAGGCACCTTCCAGATCCAGCACCTCCATTTCAAGCTGGAAGAGTCGCTCATGGTCCGAGTCCACAGTGGGGGGCTGGTAGGCAATCTTCAGCTCCCTCACCTCTTGCTGTGTGAAGGAAGTGAGCGGCCGGCTGGGGTCATCGGTACTGATCAAGTAGCCCCGTAACCGGGGGTCATCACCCCCTACCCTGTCGTGCCCACCTGCACTAGGCCAGGGCGAGGTTAGGTTGAACAACAGCAAGTCTGAAGGGGTTTCTAAGTCCTCAGCAGCCAACATGTCAGGGGTGATGGCAGTCAGCACAAACTGGTCCACTTCCATCATGAGCAAAGCCACAAAGCTGGGCTTGGGAGGTGTATTCTCAGCGCCCTCCCGGATGCGAACCATCACCTGGAAATACTCCTGCTCGCCTTGGCCCTGGAGGGAGTCGCCATCCTCCAAAACCTCCACCCGCATGGGGATATAGTCGCGGTTGGGCGAGGGCGTGGTGGCTGTGTGCTCGTAGCGGATCCCTGCCTCGAGGAAGCTGCTGCAGTCCTGGCTGTGGCCCGGCGGCAGGGGGCGCCCATGAGAGTCCACGAGTCGCCCGTAGGCGGGCAGGTGGGCGCCGCTGCCCGGAGGGTACGGTAGGGCGGTGAGGCGGCAGCGGTAGGGCTTCCCCACGTCGGCGAAGGCCAGCACTTTGGCGTCCAGGGGCGGGCTGTGGCCGCGCAGCTTCTCCACGGTGAGGGGCAGGTTGCGGCTGAGCAGGCGCAGCTGCTGGGAGAGCACCTCGGCCTCGAGGGTGAAGGGCGCGAGGAGGGTGCGGCTGGGCGAGTCGTAGCGCAGCTGGAGGCTCAGGCGGTCGCGGCCGGGGCTGCGCGAGCCGTAGTGCGTGTAGGTCACCTCGCCCGGGCCGAAGTTGCACGGGAAGCGCTTGGGAAAGAGCGCGCCGGGGTGGTGAGGCGCCGGTGGCGGCGGCCCGCTCTCCAGCACGGTCACGACGCACTGGTCTCCCGGCTGCACGCGGAGCACCAAGTCCTGGGCCGGGTCCAGCGTCACGGAGCGGCCGAAGGGCACGCGCAGCCCCCGCTTGGCCACCAGGATTCCCGCGGTGGCGCCGCCGCCGCCTCCTCTGTCGAGCGCACTTGTGCCAGGCTCGGCGGGCAGGAGGAGAAGCGACGGCTCGGCTGGGTCCGGCTGCCGCTGGGTGTCCCCCGGCGCCGCCAGGCTGCAGAGGAGGAGCAGCGTCCCGCCGAGCAGCGCCCGGCAGCAGTAGCGGAGCTGCCTTGTCGCACCAGCCATTCCGCCGCGCGGCGTCTGCTGCTGTTGCCGCTCGCCCCGCGCTGTGCTGTGCTGCGTTTCGGCGGGCTTTGGGACCCGGCGACGAGAGAGTGGCGTCTGCGGCAAGGTGCACGACCCTTGCTTTTGCGCTTCTCGGGAGCGGGGCACTAGTCTGGGCTCGGCCCCTGCCTGCTTCAGGTACTAATGGGGAGGCGAGGGGGTGGGAGCTGGCAGCTCCTCGCGCCGCCCAGGAACACCCTCGCCCCCCTCCACGGCCCACCCAGGAACCGAGGAGGACCTTCCCTGCAGCCTAAAGCGGCGAGCAAAACTCCCCTCGCCAGCTAAGCCAGCCCCCCAAAGAGGGACTCTCCTCCTTCCTCTGGCTCTGATTGCTGCCAGACTCCCTCGCTGCACGGGAGGAGGGACGCACTTTTTTGCTCCGGGGAGTTACTTCTGCCAACTTGACTCGATCAAAGGAACCGTCCCCGCCGGCCATGAAACTCGGTTTCCAGAAACAACTGTCTCCAGGGCGTGATGTTTTTTAAAACTCTAAATCACACTTGGCGCTGTTTGGGGCGTAAAACATAAGCACTGGCAGATCCCCTCAGCACTGCTGTGTTTTGATCCTATAGGTAAGATAGGAATGTGGCTTTTGCTTTGGATAGGATCTTGCCAACAAAAGTTGGTCTAATAAAAAAGAGCTTCTTCGCCAAGAATTAATCAATCGGTTCGTCACATCTTCACCAAGATTAATCAGATCGGTTTCCCCCTCCCGAAAGAGATTAAGACTTTTACATTTACCCAGGTATAATATATACATACAGCATTTGCTTTAAGAGTATATAGTCCGTTATTCTCTTAAATGCTTTGATATATATTTTCTAGGGCTACAGTATTATGCACGTGACTCATTTGGGAGTAAGCCCCACTGAACTCCATGTGGGAATTACTTCCAAGTAAACATATATAAGCTTGGGCTGCATGACACTTTTGCACCTGTCACAAATGCTGCAAATTGTATCTTTATGTCTCTGCTAGTTTCCCCAAAACTTTGAGAAATTGGAAAGCATTCAAGAGCAGAGCTACATGTTATTAAACAATATTATTAAAATACACAGGCTAATCACACCCTGAGATTTTGCTTCACCTTGGTACCTCCTGCTTTGCTGCATTTTCATACTCTGTTGTATCTTCTTGCTCCTTCTCAGCTCATTCAGTTCTGCTGAAGAAGCTGCTTCTTATTTCCCACTAGAATATTTTGCAAATTAGTAAAGAAGCAGTTTCTGGCTTTATGTGATAAATTATGAATCAGACAACCTGGAGGTAGGGATGTGCACAGAACCACAGCAGGGCAGTTCGAAGGCAGCGGGGGTCTCCCTTTAAGAGCGAGGGAGGGTGCACTTACACCTCCCACTGCTTTCCCCCCACCAGCGTCCGTGTTTATTAATGCCCCTTGGGGTGGCAGTGTACCTCCCTGCCCCCCCCCCCCCGTTGCCCTCATCTTCCGGATATGACCAGAAGTCGTCGACAAGCAGAGAACCCCAGGAAACCCCCACTGCCTTGTCTTTCGGATATGACCGGAAGTTGCTGATGTGCTGAGACCCCTGCCGCCTTCTAACCGGCAGAATCGGCGGTTCTTCAAACCGCCGATTCTGCTGGTTAGAACCGGTTCTGGTTCCGTGCACATCCCTACCTGGAGGTTTTAGAACTGGGCTTGATTTCTTAACTATAAGAAGGTTTTAGGACACCCTAATGCAGGGCTGCAGAGCCACCTAATGGTGCAGCGAGGAAGTAACTTGTCTAGGGAGCAAGAGTTTCCTGGTTCTAATTCCCCACTGGTATGTTTGCCAGACTATAGGAAACATCTATATCGGGCAGCAGTGATATAGGAAGATGCTGAAAGGCATCAACTCATACTGTGTGGGAAATGGCAATGGTAAACCCCTCTGTGGTCGCCAAGAGTCGACACTGACTCGACAGCACAGTTTTAATGCAGGGCTGCACAACTTCAGCCCTTCAACTCTTGTTGGATTACAACACCCATAATCCCCAGCCACAGTGGCCGGTAGTCAGGGATGATGGGAGTTGGAGCCCCACAGCAACTGGAGGACTAAGGTTGTGCGGCCCTGCCATCTTAATTTTTCCAAGTTGAAAGGATACATATGGGAGGGGGGGATACATACCCTGGTGTCCCCCTGCTGGGCAGTTATAATTAAGACTGCTGAAATCCCCATTATTCCCTATGGGGGAAAGCTTAAAGGTGTGCCAACTTCAAAAATTCTTTAAAATTCACCCCTTTGCCCAATTTGGCCTTGGGACCCTTATGAATAAATTCAGATTCGGATTTGGAAAATTCAGGTACAAATCGAATCTTGGGTGATTCGGGAGGGAAGATTCGGACCCAGAAAAGTTCTCAGAAAAAATAAATCCTATTAGGACCTAAACTCTATAAATATTTCATACATATGAAATGTGAACATTTTAAAAATCTGAGTCTGCAATCCTGTGCACACTCATCTGAGAGCATGCCTCATTTAACACAATGAGGCCTATTGTGGAGTATGTGCACATAGGATTGCACTATATGCCCACAATACAAATTTACCTGAGAATAAGCCCCATTGAATACCATGGAGCATGCTTCTGCATAAACATGCATAGGGTTGGATTGCAAAATTGAGCACACTTTAAAGTAAGCCACACTTGGACACAGCTGAACTGATTTCCTAGTAAATTTGCATAAACTGAGGATGTAAATGATTTTTTGTTTCTTTTCTAGTTGCTTCCTTGTATTTCTTTTGTGCTAAATAATTAGGCAATTGACTAGGCAATTATAATTTCGTTTACATCCAGTTTGTCAATTTCAGTTTCGGTTTGTCATGTACAACATCAAATAAAACTAATATATTCTGACATATTCTGTTTCTCTAAAAAGAATTTTTCCTCTCAAAGGACTTCTTAAAGCCTGGAATTAGAATGTTTTACATTAGTGTTGTCTCTAAAGCACTGTTTCTTCATATCTATGTTGTCTCCCGTGGCTTCGTTAATTTAAAATAAAACAAAACAGATCTTGAATGACTGGCCTAAATTGGATCTGTTTAATTAATTAGTGTGTTCTCAGGAACTGTCATGCATGGTTTGTATATGCATGTTTGTGTGCATTCTTCAGCATTCAAAAGCCAGATTCTGTAACGAAGCAAAGTGATTGTGTTATGAAAATATAGCTCTGAAATAAATACATATAATTTATTTTAAAACACATATACCCTGCCTTTCCCACCACAGGTGACTCAAGGCTGCCAACAATCATGCGATGTAAAACAGCATAAAAACACAACAAAGACAAACAGAAACTATAATCGACTGCTCATTAGTAAGAGAATATCTCCTACTATAAGGCCACATTTTTACTAAAACCCTTAATTCGTGTCTGAAACATTAAAATGTCAGTAACATTGATTATTTTTGATAATTTATGGTTTCTGATTCTGTTACCAACATATTTTGCACATTTTAGACACTATAATACGTAAGGGATTTATCCCTTAAGTATTATAGTGTCTAAAACGTGCAAAATATGTTGGTAACAGAATGCATTTGGCTACTGTCATTGAAAGAGTGGTAACATGACTGATTCCGTTACTCTTGGGATTAGGCAAAAGCAGGACAAAAGAGTCAGGTTTCACACACGGTACCTAAAGTAGTACAGATTAGGAGCAGAATGTTCAACAAATATAGTTACAATTACTCAAGTTTTTTCTCCATAATAATGCAAACTATAAACTGGGAGAATATGTAAGGGACAGACACAGTACTTAAAAATGCAGTGGCCCCTGAATAGCACAGCAGAGCTGGTCTTGCAGTAGCAAGCATGAATTGTCCCCTTTGCTAAGTACAGTCCACACTGGTTTGAATTTGAATGGGAGACTACGGACCAGGTCTCACGAGCGGGGAGGGAGCCCTGGGCAGCCGGATTGGCTGCCCACACAATTGTCGGCTCCATGATGGAGCCGGTGGGGGCTGGGGAGCTCGGGGGCTGCGCAGGGTATACTGGGGAGACCCCCGGAGCTGGGAGGCGGCTTTTTGCCTCCCTTTTGGGGGTCTACTCACGAGGAGCCATGGCGTGGCTACTCATGATCAGATAGCCCGGGTTTGCGGAGCACTCATTCCACAAAACGGCTGGGGGGGGTGCTTGAGCGGGTTACCCACTCTAGATCCACCAGGCTTGCAGCCGAGCTCGGTGGTTCTCACGATCAGCAAAAATCGGGCTAGCAGAGGCTAGCCCAGTTTTTGCTGATTGTGAGAATAGCCCCTACATGTGAACATGTATAAAATCTATAAGAGAGTGTTCACCCTTAGGGGATGGGGCCACTCTGGGGAAAATATCTGTCTGCTTGCATGTAGATGGTTCTCTGACTCAGTGTAAGGCAGCTTCCTATGTTCCTATGAGGTACAGTATTTAAAACTTCCTAAGCATGCTAGAATCTTCAAAACAATCTGCTCTTGCAGCCTCTTCCTCTCCAAAAACCACACACCACCACCTGAAGTCATGTCCCCTTCCCTGCTAGGCTTCCAAAGCCTCTATAGCTGATGTTTTTGACCACACAAGTCACCACAACCCTCCCTAGAGTCTCCTGACCATACATAGCCTTCTACCTTCTTTGGTAAACATATTTTCCCCAGGGCCTCAACCACCACTGGGCTATACTGCTGCTGCTGCTGCTGTCTCCTGAATTCATTAGTTCCAGCCTGTAGGCAGAAGTGGGGGGTGGGGGGTGAATGTCTAGTTCAGGGTTGCACTACTTTTGCTCTCCAGCTGCTGTTGAACTAGAACTTCCATCATCCCTGACTACTGGCCACTGTGGATGGGGTTGATGGGGGTCATAGTCCAACAACAGCTGGAGTGCCACAGTTGTGCTGCCCTGGTCTGTTTTATCCCAACACAGATATATATTGTAGGCAAAACCATTTCTGACACAGGTTTTATCCAGAATTATGTCATAACCCCATGTGGGACATAATCAAACGTAAACATTGGTTTTAATGTTTCTAGTGAAGGGTAGACTAATTAAAATGCAGATAAATCAGAGATGATGCAGGAAATCTCCAGAATATATTTACTGTTCTAGTGGGAATACCAAAGTATAAGCGAAGCAACTATTAACTATTGTCAGTATACACTGCAGAAGCAAGATTAGTGGACCTCTTGACCCTACGCAGAGTTAGTTCTGTATAGGACTGCTAGGCAGAGCAATCTTAATCTGCCAATCTTTATCTTTGACCTGATGCAGAACTGAAGTGGCAACAGTAGAAAAACCAAGACGTTCTGGTAAGAACTAAACTTCCTGCTTTCCTTTCACTATCCCTACAACTGGACTAAATTTGGTCCAAATCAGTTAGTCAGTTCACAAGTTAGCCCCCTTGTGCCTCAAACGTTCATGTGTCAGCCATCTTGAATTGGGGTGGATGACATCATCACAATCTATGCCGTTATGGTGTCCTTTTGTATACAACTGCACCGTTTCGTCCAGATCGGTTAGGCAGTCCACAAGTTAGCCCACTTGTGCTTCAAACGTTCATGCGTCTACCATCTTGAATGGAGTGGTTGACATCATCACAAACTACGCCATTGAGGTGCCCTTATGTGTCCCTACAACTGTTCTAGATTTGGTTCAGATCAGTTAGGTGGTTCACTAATGCCTCAAACATTCATGGGTCCACCGTCTTGAATTGGGATGGGTGGCATCACAAACTATGTTGTTGTGATGTCCCTATGTGTCACTCACTTCAACTGTGCCAAATTTGGTTCAGATTGGTTGGAAGGTCCTAATGTTAGCCCACTTGCACCTCAAAGGTTTATGTGTCCACCAAATTGAATTGGGATGGATGACATCATCACAAACTATGCCATTGAGATGTCCATATGTGTCCTTACAACTGTACCCAGTTTGGTTCATATTGGTGCAGGCATTACGAAGTTGATAGGGACACGCACACACACACACACACACAATGCTGGATGCTTACTTTTCTTAAGGAAAGGGCTAAAAAAACTTGGGGAAGGTACAGAAGGGGCAAATTGCATTGAGAGGGCAGAAAAAAAATATGTTTAAGAATGAAATATTATATTACTTCTTTTTCTTTTTCAGAAAGACACATTAAATATTATTTTATTATTTGTGCTAAGGATTGAAGCCTTATTTTAATTTCCAGTTTATGATTCGGTTATAATTTCCAGGTGCTGGCAGAAATTTGTTGCTGCTGACTAGTAGATAGGTGCATAGGAAGCTGCCCTATACTGAGTTAGACTGTTGATCCATACCGCCCATCACTGCCCACTCTGACTGGCTGCAACTCTCCAGAGCCCCAGATAGGAGTCCCTCCTAGCCCCACCAGGATTGAACCCAGACCTTCTGCATGCAGAGCATATGCTCCACAGCAGCTCCACCCCCAAGTAATAGTGGAATATCTACATTTGCCCTGGGAATTTTACACACAGCAGGCTTTACCGCAAGTTTACTGGGAGGCTTTACTGCGAACTCAAAGTTGTCCCCAAAAAACCAACGCAAATAGTGAGGTTTTTTACCCCAGAAATAAATTGGGCTACACTCTAATGTGCAGTGAAAAACCCGAATTCTGTGTGAACTGCTCCCGATAACTCACAGGGACTTAGGGGTAGATCTGGCCGATATGTGAATGCACCCCCTCCCATTCCGGAGGAGATGTGAGTTAAAGGGCTTTACAAGCCTTATGTGGAAATCCTTCCGGCAGAATTTTGCATGCAGGGGCAGAGCCACCATAGTGCGAATGGGTTCAAAGAACCCAGGCCACCACGTTCAGGGGCCATGCCTCATGCCCCAGCCATGCCCCCTGTACCTGACATCAGATGCAGGGGGCATGACCCATTTGCAAGCAAAATCTGGCCAGCGCCACATTCACAGCACGGCCAGGAGCGGCTCTCCCTGCCTTTTCCTCCCATTTGCAAGAAAAACCATGCCCCCTGCATCTGGCGTCAGCCACGAAGGGAGCGTGGCTAGGGGGCCCACTGTCGACCGGCTGAACCGGGGCTGCCGCTGGCCTCCCTACACTACTGTATGCATGTGAACAGACTTGCCACTCTTTCCCATTGCCGTTAGCGGTTGAATTCATTAGCGGCTGACAAAAATTCAATTTCTTCAGAATTCAACAAACCGTTTCTTAATTTGGTATTACCTTCTAAGCTAAACTAATCTCAGTTCAGTTAATCTGTCCAAGGATGACCCTACTGCTCCCGTTTTTCCTAAATTCCCCCATCTCCTGTAGACATTCACAGGCTGAGTGGTTAGTTGCAGAACAAAGGAATGTAGACTGTGCTGGAGATGGAAGCCTTCTGTTTGAATGGAAAGCCTCCTCCCTCAACAATTTGAGGAGTGGAAAAAGGCTACAGGAGAGAGCCTAATGTCAGAAGAGAGGGAGTGCTACAAATCCTCCCCAACAAAAGGAGCGGGGGTGGGGGAGTCTAGAAGGGGGTGCTGAATGTCAGTGGCTTTCAAGGTAGGCCTATGCTTTGTTCACTCCAAATCCAAATAAAGTGCATCATCATGCTGGTGTCCCATGGAGGCAGCCACTTGCAGCATGGCCATTTCCGTGCAGTACGGCACATTTCTGGTGAGAGTCTGCTTTACTGGAAAGTAAGCCCCATACTGCCCCAGTGGCGACTGGGATGGCTCACAGGATATGTGCACAGGGAGGGACAGTCCCTCTGAGCACTTTTCCTGTTGGAAAAAACTTGGCGGGACTAACTCTCCCAACACTCCTCACACAACCTCCAGTGGACCGTCCCAGCCACTTCCAGGGTGATACGGGCTCACTTCCTGTAAAGCAACCCCCCACCCCTCAAACTGGAAGCTTGCAGTACCGAGCAGAGACAGTCGTGTTGTGAGCAGGCGTCCCCGCATGGCACTGACATGACAGTGCACTGTATTGATCTACAAAGGGGCAGAAGCAGGCTTACCCAGCGGCTGTTTTTCCAGCTTTAAAGTTCTCTTCTTTACCCCAGTTCTGTCACCAACAGAAGGAAGTGAGCTTGTGGGGAACTGCTCTTTAGTCAGCTAGGGATACAAATACAACCTGATAATAAAGAAAAGCATTGAGTATGTAAAAAGAGCCTTTCCTTCAAGTAAATAACAGGGTCCAGCAATGAGGGTCATGGAGATGGACTACTCATCTGAGGCAGTGCTTCCTGCCCCCAGCACTGTTTATGCAAATCTGGAATCCAAGATGAAGCTGTAGTATTAATGCATACTGCTGGTATATTTCTATATTCCAATTATATATTTGCTTTGAAATGTTAGTGCTGAATAGTACCCATCAGCAACCATTTTTTAAAGGAATTTTAAAACTTGGGTTTCACTGTGTCTTAATTATATATCATTGTCTATTCTGTGCATTTTGTAAGCTATCTTGGTTTTAATTTAAAGAGAGAAATTATTATATTAAATGAATAATTAACAGTTGCTGGCAGGGGGCCGGCGGAATTAGCAACAGGCATAATATTGCTGCTGCTTCTGGCAATCTGAGTTAGCCAGTAGTCATATTTAAAATGTTCTTCATCTTTCCAGCTGAGCATTAAGAAATGAAGGTTATATCGGCCATTATCTCCAGTTAATATGAAGCTGATTTCTATCACCTTAATAAATATTGCTTTGGCTGTGAAAACATTGCTGTACACAAATTAACCTTTAGGTGGTGAGTAAGTAGAGCAACCTACTGTGGTGACTCTTTGATGTATTTGAGGGTTGATATTTCAGAGTAGATTACCATGGTAATTACCAATTGCAGCCCATGTGAACAGAAAGGTCTTTCACAAAACCTGATTTATGGTAATGCACCATCCCGTCACACTATGATCCTTTATTCACAGTCACATCAAGATGAGAGATCAAGTCGACAGATGGAAAGGACTATAAATGTACTGAGTTATTTATTGCACAAGCAGATATCTGATTCTTCACTTAACTCTGACAAATTGTGGGAAGATCTTTCAGAGGCTGAAGCTGTTTCACAGAGTTTAGGAAAATCTAAATTATACAACGGTGGGTCTGCACTGCTTATGTTTTGCTGCTGAACATGTCAGCCAGTCATTTTAATGGGACTAATGTCATGACTAAATTTAATGTGGATTCTGTTCTCTATTGCTTTTCAGTGTCTTTGAATCTTAATATTCCTTTTTAGATAGTGAAAGGTTTTCATTAGTCACTACTTTTTTCCAGCAAATAAAATGTAACATTTTATAGCATATTGAAGTGCACACAACTTTTCTCTTTAATACTACACAACATACACTTAGAATTGTATGTGCAATCAGCACACAGTCTGTTTGCATTATGCAATACTTTTGGTATTTAAAGAGTAACTTTTGTTGGCATGCTTCCAATTAATTCCAAGGTGTTGCACTGACATGCTGGCTCTGAGTTTCAGAGCAGAGGAGCTCTTACCCAGGTAATTGTTAGTGTGTGGGATAAATTATCTCTAGATCTTTAAACATAAAGAAAATTCAGTCATTTCCTTGTGCTGCAACAGTTTTAGACATTTAGTTAGATCATACTATTCAGCATGCTATGTCTGGATGCTAATCAACAGGCAAGAAACACTAAAGCATATACATGTTTCATCGGTATGATAAGTGCTTGATAATAAATCAGGCCAAAGTTGGCACTCTTAAGTCCCATGTATTTCAACAGGAAAGATTTAAGCAGCGAATAAGTACTAAGCAGAAATTATTACATTTCCACAGTCTCCATACTCTGACCAAATGCCATTCAAGACATAGAGGCTATTCTCACGCGCACCCTAACCAAGGTGAGTGAAGCCCAGCCTGGGTTAGTCTGTGCGTGAGAACCACCAGGATTGGGCCCGATTCCAGAGGAGCAGCATTGTCTAGCCCTGCTTTGAAGACCGGCTCTTAGCCAGGGGTCAAGTAAGCAGACACAGAGATGGGCACATAGAGTGCCCATCTCCTGGGGGAATCCCACAATGCATCATGCATGTCACATGGTGCATTGCGGGATCTCCAGCAGCCGAGAAGCATCATTCCAGTCTCCAGAGCTCCACGCTGCAGCAAAAATGGTACTTGTTCGGGGGGGGGGGAGGTGAGTTTAGCTAGCCTTCCCCCCCGCCCTGCCCTACCTGCTCGGTAAACACCTCATACAGTATATAGAGAGTATATGTAGGTGTGCATCCAAAGATCACAATCCTAAGAACTGAAATCCAGGCCCTGACTACTGTCAGTTAGGATTGGGGTTTAGCTTCCCATGTACCACTCTATTACTTCTATTGTAATAGGCAGAAATATATACATCCCAGATTGTGTGCCCAGCATTTTAAACTTATAAAGCATATTGAAAATGTTGTAATGATTAGACTTCTTGCTGTTGGAACTGAATGTAACACTTGATTTTACTATCACTCTTGCTGTATACATGGCTGAGAACTCATAGCTCTGTATTTTTATCAATCATGTACATTTCTGATGTAGAATAGTTGTGTATTTTTCCTTCTTTTTCTCCTATCTAACATTTCTATGCTACCAACAATGTGCTGAGCAGTGGCAATATCATTCCCATCAAGTTACCACTTCTTTTTGGAGGCTAAAGGCTGTATCATACATGCAGACACTAAGTAGTGTCACTAGAAGGAAGCCAACCTTGTCGCTCTAATGCAGGGGTGTCAAACTGAGGCCCTCCAGATGTTGCTGGCCTACAACTCCCATCATCCCTGGCTACTGGCCATAGTGACTGGGGATGATGGGAGTTGTAGGCCAACAACAGCTGGAGGGCCACAGTTTGACACCCCTGCTCTAATGAATGTATGTATCAATATGATAATTTTAAAAGCGGGGGGGGGGGGAGATTGTGCCATCGATTCAATGTCAACTCCTGGCAACCACAAAGCCATGTGATTTTCTTGGTAGAATACAGGAATGGTTTACCATTGCCTTCTCCCACTCAGGATGAGATCATGCCTTTCAGCACCTCCCTATATCCCAGCTGCCCGACATAGGAGTTTCCCATATGATACATGCTTCAAAACACCTGCTTGTTGCATTCATACATTCATATTTTTAGGTGTGCACCTAAAAACACAATAAGGCTATGCACACAACCTAAATAGTGAGTGAGTCGTCGGGGAGGAAGGCAAGGATGGACCTAACTCCCCCCAGACAATTGCTGATCTCCTCTTCAGCGTGCTGCAGCGCTCTCACACTGATGCAGCGTGGATCTCTGGAGGCCAGGACTCGTTTTCCTGGCCTCCAGGAACCCCTAAACGCACTATATGACGAGCCCAGTGTAATGGGGGATTCCCCTGGGAATTGGGCACTCCAAGTGCCTGACTCTGTGTATGCTTGGGCTGCGTGCAGCCTGAACATTCACATGACCCCAGCGCCGGGGTTAAGGGCACACTTGCACTCTTAACCCTGGCTAAAGGCTGGGGTTAAAAGTCGGACTACCCACGAGGGCAGCGCCAGGTTTGGGCTCGATCCTGGCAGTGCACATGGGCAGCCTCACACGGCCCTAGCTGTGTTTGACTGCCCATGTGCACAGCCTTCGTGTGTGAAGAAACTGTAAGCTCTCCCTTGAAGAAGCTTGCTGGAACTGTCTTGTTATACTCTAAAATACTGGAATAGTCATCTTTGCTGCAGCACTACAGTGAGATCTTGTATTGTGGCCGTTGTTTTGAAAAGACCTCCAAACCCTCTTCTCTATGGGCTGCTTTCCAAGAAGGGAGTCTCCCTTCCTCAAGGCATAGCCTGCATTCTTTGTTCCCAGATGTACAACCCTGTATTTAGCTGTATGAAAACACACGTTCTGTTTGATTGTAAGCTTTTAACCAAACAATCCAGGGATTCCTCACAAAGCAAAGACCCTGCAATGCGTAGGAGAGAAGATTCCCTTCAGAAACATTTTGACCACATGAAACTTCGCATTCCGGTACAGGGGAACAACATCAGTTCTGCTTCATCCAAGTACCTGCATACCTTTGATCAGCAGAGCATCAAATCTCTCATCCTCAATCTTCTAATCAGTTTCATACAAGCTTCATTCATATAATTGCCTTGCAATTTATTAAAACAGGGAAGGGACTAGACAGCTGCAGTAGGAGACATATATTCCATGTCAAGCAGAATGGCTTTCCCCCCCTAAGTGATTATTTTTAACAGCTGCCAAATTTAATTGGCTATTAATATGCTTGGATGGTAAAATGATGGAGAAATGCTTTGCCCATACAAGTTAACAAAAACTATAAATAGGAGGTCATTGCTCCTATTACTGTATAATGATGAATTATGCTTGGATATAAAATGAATAAAAGAAAGGGAAAAGCTTCTCAAATTACAAATAATATTTTAGGCATGATGAAGCAAGCAGTTATCAATGTTTGTTAATTAACAGTGATGCTTTATTATGAGATCTGTTGATTTAAAAATTCAGTACTAAGCACTAGCATTCATACAGGAGGTTAATTTCACCAGAGCTTGATTAAAGATCCTTCATTTTTCCTATTTTCAGACTCCACTCCCCACCCCTAGCCTCAAGTTTCTGATGAAGCCCTATTATTATTACATTTATCGTATCTCTTTCTGAAGTAGGTTAGGCTGAGAGAGAAGTGACTGGCTCAGAGCCACCCATCTAGTTTCATGGCTGAATGGGGATTTGAACTCCGGTCTCCCCGGTCCTAGTCCAGC
Source organism: Hemicordylus capensis (assembly GCF_027244095.1). Taxonomy (NCBI): domain Eukaryota; kingdom Metazoa; phylum Chordata; class Lepidosauria; order Squamata; family Cordylidae; genus Hemicordylus; species Hemicordylus capensis. Next base: position 59,871,568 of record NC_069661.1, read on the forward strand.
ACTCTAACCACTACACCACGCTGGCTCTCCATAATACTTACAGCACTCACATACACAGACAAGTGCACTCAGACGTAGTCATACACACACTGATACACACACACACAAGCTGTCTTCCATCCACATTCTCCTGTTAATGTCCCCAACGTTCTCTGCAGAAAAGATGTTCTGCTCTTCATGTTGCCAGGCTGCCAATTTTCAATGTTTCCTGCAGCTGAGGATATGGCCTCACCTTGAAACGAGCCAGCAATCTGAATGAATCCTGACAGCGGAAAGAAATGGTAAAGAAACCTGGCGCAAATAAAGGGGTGAGTACATTCTTGCACTGGAAGCCTTCCACACACATGTACTGCAGCAGGGTCCATATCTGGCTGAGACCCTGTGAGTTACTTGGTACAGTGTGAATCCAGCCAGCACTTCACAGCCAGCTTTTGCTGCCACCAGTACGCCACTGAGCTCCCACTTCCAGTCCTGCAGGATCTCACATATCCTTTCCAAGGCACCTGATAAACAACGCCATAATCCTTTTGCATCCACAGGGCCTTCTATCATAGATAGTCTCTAAATACCTGCTGTTTTGTGTCACATTGTGCCGCTTACCCAAGCAGAAGTATCTCTCTATATAAAGTGCTAAGGTGATGTGTGGCACATTGGAGGTGCCTCGAGTGCAGAGCTGTGCGGATTTCAAGCCCAACCAGATGCGGCAGCAATGCTGCTGCTACCGCTGCTGATCCGGGCAGGAGTGGTGCTGGAACTCCAGTTGCATGGAGAAGGAGGGAGGAACAGGAGCGGAGGAATCTGGGGCTCAAGTGAGGGTGGGGAGGTCTCTGGGATGATGGGGCTGTGGCGGGGAACGAGGAGAGTTGCTCTGCACTGGTCAAGCTAGTTACTATTTATTATCCTTCTATTTACTGGCTCCCGCCCCCGCCGCATTATCTCTAGCTTCAACACTGAGTGTTATACATGCACACTAGTGTAGTTTATTCCAGAAGCATGATGGGATTGAAGTGGCAGCACCATTTTCTGTGGATACATGTTAATCATTTAAGCGGACATAAGGAAAAAAGCACTCTTCTCTTTTAAGTCACTGTGGTCTCAGAGTTTCCACCAGACACACAATATTAAATCATTATTTAAACAAGGCCTTAGCAGAGGCGTATCTAGGGAAAATAGCGCCTAGGGCAAGCACTGAAATTGCACCCCCTGACACCCATCTGACACCCATCTTTCAGATAACTTTACCATAATATCAGCTGAAAAATACAAGTCAAGCTCGTTAATCTTTTAATATTTCAAAAACTATTTAGCAGTGGACTTAGCCAGACCAAAAAATGCTGGAAAACTACGAATTTCAGTATGCTGGGGCTCATGAAATACCCAAATATTATGTGGAGGTGTACTTGGGAAACTAAACAGAAATGCCTGTCTAATTCTCTACTACACATTGTAGCATCACTATTACACAAGTTTCAAACATAAATGGAGAATTTGACTTTCCCCAGATACTCTGGAAATAATTAAAGAATATGCAGAGTAAACTGCATCACTACTTGGAATATATTCTAGTATTTCAGGAAAACAGTTAAAATGAGAGAAAGGGAGCAAGAAACTCCCAGTGGGCCTTAATACTAAGGATTTCACACTGATTCAAAGACAAACTCACCATTAATAGCCATATTATTAAGACATCACATTTAACTCACTTATCACAAGAAGCAAAGTAAGAGCAAATGAATACAATCCTAGCTCATAAGCTTCAGCTCAGTATTCACAAGCCCTGATTATCTGTACTTAGTGCCAAACTAAATATGTGTATTCAATGAAATGCTGCCTGGGGAGGGATGGACTCTCCCCCTGAGCATTGGCCCCTCCCCTGTATCTGACATCAGGTGCAAGCGGGGTGGGGCAGTGCTGAGAATGGGGCTGTCACAGCCGCGTCAGAGTTTCATTTCCCCTGTCAGCGGTTGGTGGAATAGCTGAAAGGAAGGATGCTCCATTCTCGGCACTGCCTTGCCCCCTTGCATCTGATGCAGGGTGTGTGGCTTAGGGCGTGCGTGCTTTGCAAGCACAAAGGAACACCCAGGGGATGGGGGAGCTGCCAATTGGACTCTGCCCCCGGGGCCACCACCAAGCTCCCTATGCCCCTGGTTGTGTGACTGAGATCAAGTCATCAATGCATATACCTTTGTGTTAGCACTGGGAGTCTGGACTCTGGTGCCCCCGAGACAGGGGAGCTAATGTGTGCCACTTCCTTATGTCTGCCATTTAAAAAAAACAACAACTGTATGGTCCTTTGCACACTGAGTTGTATAGTGTGGGCATGTATCACCTCAATATCTTTTTTAAAAAAAATACTGGTAGTGCCATGGATGGGGAGGAGTTATATTAGTCATGATTATGTCTCAAAATATATCCAGTGTGTGTCAGTGATATTTGTGCATCCACAGTCTACAGTTATAGCAATTTATGTGCTAAGTGATGGAGGTATCATATTTTCCCAGACACAAAAATTGCATGCTGAGTTCTCAGAAACTGCAATCCCCTCACAACCTTTATGGAAGAAGACAGGAGGTCTGCATACATTTTTTAAATGTGCAAATTGTATGCAAATAGCCTGAGTACAGAAGGGATCCAGTTTGCAACTGTTTGGAGCATTATGGGGTTCCAGCATTACTAATCCTGTTGTTTCTTGTATTGTCTGAGTACAGAGGAAAGACAATTCAAAAAGGGATTTAGAAAGACAAAACACCAGACAAAAGCCAGCCCTTTTCATGTGGTATTCTGGCAGCTATCAACTTCTTTCTTTTATTTTTATCAGTCTTTACACATGGGCATGTTGGCCTTTAACAGCATACTGCAGATTCTTGGCAAGCGATGTATTACATTATTTCAGTGATATGTTTGGTAAGGACCTATGAAACCAAATGCTGCCCTTACTGTATGCACCACTTGCTCTGTCACAGATACTTGAGAATCCAGTTCATACCTACTGTATGTTAAATATAGAGAGGATTTAGTTGGCTCCAGGTCAGGCTTGCCTACAATTTGCTCCAGGAAGTTTGCTGCCACTCACTTTCTCTAATTTTAGGAGCACAGATTTTTCAGCTCCCCAATTTCACTGTTAGAAAGGAAAGGAAAGGATGTTTAATGTTCTAAGCATTGATTTTATATTATGCTGCATTATACTTAGGTCATTAAACTTAACATAAATTCTGTACATACAGGACATATGGACATGCAAAGGATGTATATACAAGATAGTTACAGATATTAATTTGATAAGGAGAGTACATCTAATGAGCTAAATAACTATTCGGTTATGAAAAAAGCCAACACACCTGCAGGTTTAAGACCAGAGTTAAGGCTATCTCAATCTGGCTGAAACTCCACAAAGCCAGGAAACTGGAACCTAAGGCTGATGTCATAACAGAAGTGCCATGTGTTCAGTAATGATGTTGTGCAATGTCACAAATTGTGCTCGCTTACAACTTGCCCTCTATACACCCACACTTTTCATTGGTCTTTGAGGCCCAAATCAAGATGGGAAGGATGGAGGACCTGGCACCAGCCAAGATGCCCCACATTGTTCTGCTCCTGTACTGTTCTGCTCCTTATGACGCATCCGAGCCTCACTGCAGGGGTTCTCAAACTTGAGTTGCCAGATGTTGGACTACAAGAAACTAAGCAAAGAGGCACTTTTTAAAAGTATTGGTTATCTTTATTTAGCAGGGGGAGAGTAGGGTGTGTTTGTATGTGTTAATGTATTTGTTTTACATGGTATTTGTGTTGTGTGCATGCATTTGTGTGTTGCATTTCTGTGTTTCATGAGTGGGTTTGTGTCTTGTATGCTGTGCATTTGTGCATGTTGCATGTATTGCACTTTTGTGTGTGGCATACAGTTGTGCATGGTGGGCATTCATGTATTCATATGCATTTGTGTGTTTCTGCTTTTGTATGGACTCTGTTGCATGCCTTTGTGTGCTGTGCATGTGTTTGTGCAGTGCATGAGTGTTTTGCATTTGTACATTTGTGTTGCATGCATGCATGTGTGCACATTTGTGTATTGTGAATCTGTGTTGTGTATGTGTGGCATGTGCGTGTTTGAGTGTTGCATACATGTTGCATGCTTGTGCATGTAGCACATTTGTGCATGTTGCACATATTGCACATCATGCATGGCATGCTTTGTGCATGGTGTTTTTGTGTGTGTGCAATTGTGTATTTGTATTGTTTGTGTGCATTTGTGTGTGTTGCATACACTGGTGTGTTTTGGTTGTTTATGTCTTTATGCAGCTGTCACATTTTTGTGTGTTGAACATTTGAGCTCTGTGTGTGCTTTTGTGTGTTTTGCTTTTGTGCCTTGTGTGTTGTGCTTCAGTGTGTTTGTGTGCTTGTATGTTTGTGTTCTTGTTGCATTCTTGCACATCTTTTGGTGTTGCATGCAACATTGTACTGCATATATTTGTGTTGTGTATGTGTGCATGTTTCTATATTGTTTTAGCCTACTTTCCAGTAGACTTATGAGATCACCCGGCATTCTCTGTGTGTGTCTGTATGTCCGTGTGTCCATATGTCCTTCACTATCAACTTCGCAACGACTGGACCAATATGAACCAAATCGGGTACAGTTGTAGGGACACATAGGGACACCTCAACAGCGTCATTTGTGCTGATGTCATCCATCCTGATCCGAGATGGCGGACAAGTAAACTTTTGAGGTGCAAGTGGGCTAACTTGTGAATCGCCTAACTGATTTGAACCAAAATTGCTACAGCTTTAGGGACACATAGGGATGCCCTAATGGCATAGTGTGTGATGATGTAATCCACTCCAATTCAAAATGGTGGCCACATGAACATTTATGGCATAAGCGGGCTAATTTGTGGACTGCCTAACTCATTTGAACCAAATTGGGCACAGTTGCAGTGAGTGATACACAGGGACACCTCAAGGGCATAGATTGTGATGATGCCATCCACATAAATTCAAGATGGTGGATGTATAAACTTTTGAGGCACAAGTGGGCTAACTTGTGAACCGCTTAACCAATTTGAACCAAAATTGCTGCAGCTGTAGGGATACATAGGGACACCTCAATGGCATAGTTTGTGATGATGTTATCCACCCCAATCCAAGATGGTTTTTAAAAGGTCATTCTTACAACCATTCAGGCAAGGTTGGAGTGGTGCGGGGGAAGCAGAACACAGCCTACCTTCCCGTGCATGATCCATGGTACTCTGTGATAGCTCGTGCTGTGCACCCACATGAATGAGGTGCAAGCGATTACCGAGTGGCAAGGGGACAGGGGAAGCAGGCTGCAGTCTCCCATATCCCACGATGCACTGTGCGAGGAGTGCAGTGTATTGGAGGATTTCCCCATCACCCGGCTCTGTGGCTGCTCAGGCTACAGGCACAGGGACTGGGGGGGAAGGGTGTGCTCGCAAACTTCTTCCTCAGTAAAAGCCCGGAGAGGAAACTCGGGCTAAACAAAATATTGCGAAATGTCAACCCCAGTTGAAAAGTCACAGATAATACTGCTGACATTCAAAAATATTTCTTTTGAAAATATTTTCTTAATTTTAAAGGAAGGGGCTGTGGAGGCAGGATTTGTACACTCTTAACTGAGATCTTTTGCATTATGATGCTGACATCATGAAAACCTCACAAAGAAGAGACATACAAGTTGGCTTTGTTACACTTACCTTTTGATCAATAGTAATGTTAGGGCCACTTCACACATTCAACTTATTTTTAATTATGGCTGCAATCCTAAGCTTTTTTACTTGTGAGTAAGTCTCATTCAATTCAGTGGGACTTACATCTGAGTAAATATATATAGGATCAAGCGCTATATGTATTTAGGATTAAGGTTCCAGGAAGTTCAATAGATGTCCTGTATATATAACAACTGCCTGAAACACATTTTTGAGGATTAAAATTAAGCAGCTGGTATATTTCAAAAGAGACATCTGAATGTCAGCAACTGAAGCATACTCAAAAGACTGGTTGTATTGATCAGGCCATATGTTTTTAATGCCAACTCTTATTTCATTTAATTCTACCTTAATGTATTGGCCGATTAATTGCATGCAATTAAACTGCAATATAAGCCTCAACTTCTACCTGTCTTATCTTGACTGAACAGTTGGAAAACCTTAAGGCTGATTATTATTACAATAAATTGTGTTGTGGCAACATAATGATATTTATTTGCAAAACATTATACCCCTTTTCAATAGCTGCTCTCAAAATAGTGTGTCCATAAAACAGTAAATAGTTAAAAACCAATTACAATCTAAATTTCAACTGGTAAAAAACGGCAAAGCCCACAGGAGTTATTCCATAAAGGCATAAAAGAAGAGCAGCATTTCTACCTGTTTACCAAATTGTAGCCAAACAAACAGCCTGCAGAAAGAGATTCCAGAACTCTAGGGCTACCACTGAAAAGGCCTTGCTCCTTGTCAGTACAGTCAAGGCTCACCTTTCCCCCCAGAAAAGTGCTGGTCTATTGCTGGGAGCGCGAACTGCGCTCCCAGAAAAGCCATGCTGTGTGTGGCAGCGCAGAGCTCCAGAGGCCAGGATGATGGATCCTGGTTTCCAGATATCCCACAATACACTGTGCCACATGTACTATGCATTGGTGGACTCCCCCAGGAAATGGGAACTCTAGGCGCCCGTCTCTGTGTCTGCTGGGGTTGAACATAGCCCCAGCAAACACATAATCCCGGGTTAAGGGCTTGCTTGAGCTCTTAACCCTGGCTAAGAGTTGGGTTTCAAAGTGGGACTAAGTGGCACTGCCCCACTGGTATCAGGCCTGATCCTGGCAGTTCTCACATGCAACCTAATCCAGGCTCGGCTTCCTGAGCCTGGGTTAGGCTGCACTTGATCCTGCACGATCAAAGGAAATCTGGCTAAGGGAGCTTAGCCCGCTTTCTATTGATCATGGGAACCACTGGGCTTGCAGGTGAGCCCGGTGCTCCCAAGGTGGCTAGCCTGCCTCAAACACCTACCCCTTAAAGAGGTTAATGGAGTGAGCGCTCTGTTAACCTCATTTTGTTGCTCATGTGTTGCTGTAGCATGTGGGAGGCTGGCCGGGAGGCTGCAAACGCTCGCGTGGGGCATCCTTGGACTTCTGGGGGGCACGTGGCCCCTGATCCCTGCAGCCCCCTCCAGCTCCGTGATGGAGCCAGCAGTTGTGTGGGTGGCCAGTCCTGTTGGAGATGAACTTCCAGTGCATCGACCTTTTGCACCAACTATCCTACTGACCACTAGGGGCACTGGGAGTAGAGACAGTGAGTCAGGGTCTCCCTATCTGTCCCTACTCTATGACCCCTGAACTGACTCTGCAGCACTTCCTGTGTTGAGTCACAATCCGTCTTTTCTTCCTAGAGAGCAGATGGAAACATCTCTCACTCTCTCCTTACCTATCCATTATGTAGTCCTTTAGATTAGATATAGGTCTTTCCTGTCTAAGTGTATTTAACCAATAAATATTTAGTGTTTAGTCATACAAGGATCTCCATGTGTTTTCTCTAAATAACTGCAATATCCAAAACATCCTCTGCTACCTACTCTGTAACTGGAGTGTGTGCTCATTGCTTAGTACTCTGCTGTTTTACCTATTGTGGGTAAAAATCAACAACCTCTAACAAATCCATCCACCCAGGGCTACGAGCTCAATAATCTGCAGGGAGAGCCGGCTAAGCCCACTTTCCCTGCAGACCTGACAGAAGCTCTTCTCACCAATCATGAGAAGAGCTTTAATCACTTCCCTCTCCTCCAACCTAGCTTTTAACTCTTACATGACTGAAAATTCAGGAGTGCACACAGCTTAACAGTTGTGAGAACAGCCCTTCAGTCTAAACAAGATGGTATGTATGTATGTATGTATGTATGTATTATTTATTTATTCAATTTCTATACTACCCTTCCAAAAAGGGCTCAGGGCGGTTTACACAGAGAAAAAATAAATAAATAAGATGGCTCCCTGTCCCTAAAGGGCTCACAATCTAAAAGAAATACAAGACAGACACCAGCAACAGTCACTGGAGGTACTGTGCTGGGGGTGGATAGGGCCAGTTACTCTCTCCCTGCTCAATAAAGAGAATCACCACGTTAAATGCTGCCTCTTTGCCTAGGTTAGCAGAGGTATTTAGAGGAAGTTCTCACTAGCTAATCTTAAACTTAAGGGAAGCTCATATGGAAGGAGGTGTTTCTTGAAGTACACAGACCACAGAACATTTAAAGGGGCTTTAAATGTCAAAACCTGCAACTTGAATTGATCTCAGAAACAAACTGGTCACCAATGTAGTTGTTTCCGTGCAGGTATCAAATGGCTCTAGCACCTGTGCAGTGACGTTCTGTAGCAGTTGAAGTTTCCAAAGCATCGTCGGAAGCAGCCCCGTGTTCAATTACATTACAGTATCCTTCAGGTAAAACCTTGACGAAGTGATGGTGCTGTTTTTTTGCCCTCCATTTTTGTGTTGCAAAGTGGACTCGGGAAAGCACCCCTGTAATAATATCATAAGCTACCAAGTCCTGGCTGTTTGCTCTAACCAGCAGTCTTACCACAGGGAGGGTGCTTTCACAAGAACATTTAGCCACATAAACATTGAATAGTTATGTGAATCCACTTTAGTTGACAGTAACTGACAGTAACTCTGAATACCAGAGGCTGGGGACAAATGATAGGGGGGCACTGTCACCCTTATGTCCTGCTTGTAAGCTTCCCAAAGGCATTTGACTGGCCCCTGGTGGAAACAGAGTGCTGGACCAGATGGAGGCAAGTGACTAGCCCAAGCCACAGACTGCATTCAAGGCAGAGGTGGGGCTGAAGCTCCACACACCAAAACATCCCTTTCATCCCATGTTTGCTGCTGCAACTTGCATTTTACAGCAGGCAAACTAGTGAGGTTGAGCGATAAATGGCCCAAAACTACTAAGTTCAAGACCTGCGCTTCAACCACAGAACCAATTTCCCTTCAGTTAATTTATCTCTCAGATTAATTTCCCATTAGATCCCCAAATCTATTATCCTTCCATTAATTTACCCCCAAACACTCCACCCTGCAAAAGAAAGAAAAATCCTCGTTTCTCTCTCATTAAATTCATGCCTGCCCAGAGCTCTCCATAACGTCTTCCAATTCTGTATGGTTCCTCTGTTCCTTTGCCTTCAGATTGAGTGACAGGATTTAAAACAGCTGCTGTCCATTCAAAGCCCTACTCAGCTGAGCTTGCCTCAACAACACTACCCCTACAGGGTTCTCTGCTACTGAGCATGTGCCAGCCGGGTGTTCCAACTTCCACTTCAGGGCAAGCCAAGCAGGGAGCAAACTCTACAGATATTTTCTCTGCCCTGAACTAGTGCCCAAGACTTGAAACCCCCCCCCCTTTTTTTAAAGCTGTCATCTTCAGGACAAAAAAAAAAGGCTGAATGAATTCTCCCTCTTGAGATGCCAATTTGGCACACTGTGCCCTCTGTCTCATGAGAGTCAGAGTAGTCCTCAGTGGACAGCAAAGTTTATTCTAATCATTTGCTACTGTACTACATAAAGGACAAGTGCAGCCTACCCTTATCCACAACCATAGTCTACTCCAGAATTTCTAACAGAATGGAAGGAAGGAAGATGGAGGGGAAAAGGAGAATGAACATAAGCAGAAAGAGACATACAGACAGAAAATAAAGGGAGGGAGAGGGAGGGAGGAAAGTGAAAATGAGAAACAAAGGCAGAGAGAAAGCAAGATAAACAGGAGTGCCTTGCAAAGAATGGGAAAGAGTTAAGGGAAGTCTCAAATCTACTTTTTGTGTAAGATTACAAAAAATAAAAGGAAACAGAATGTATTTAGTTTTTCTGTTTCTTTTCTTCCTTTTTGTCTATTTCTTTTAAAGAAACTTTGTTTTTTGCTTATTAAACTCCATTAGCCTAATGGCACAAAAACTTCGTTTCCACTGCACAATTTAATTTTTTTTTTTTGCACTTTACAAAATGTGTGCAGCTGCACTTTAGAATAATCCTTGTTTATGCTAAAGTGCATAATAAATATAATTTATTATGATATGCAGCTAGACATGTTTTATTTAGAATAAAGACCGTTGTGGCAGCTTGGCAGTAGCAGGAAAAATGACTCTGTGTGTGTGTGTGTGTGTGTGTGTGTGTGTGTGTGTGCAAGCAGTGCAGTATAAGGCACAGGGCAAAGCCGACAGGAGTAGCAGAAAGAAGCAGGCAGAGGAAAGCAGTACAAAGCATTGGCTCATCATCTTTTATATTTGTATTTGCCTTGCTGAATACCAAATCCAATTATACTTGACTTTCAGCAGTTTGTGGCAGAGCAAGCCCCAATGGAGAGAAAGGTTTAGGCCCAATCTTTCTGCCATATAGCCCAGTGATCTTCACTATTTTTAAAGCGGGGCCACTTTGGAAAGAAAAAGAGCGAGAGAGCGAGAGAGAGAGACTGTCATTGAAAGAGCCTTTTCCCGTTGTGCTGACCTCCACAAAATACTGCACTTTTCTCAGTGCTGGGAAGGCCTTTTAAGAAAGATGGAGCCTTGTCTTAAAAGCTCTAGGAAAAAAGCACTGGGAAGGGCCATACTTCCCAGCAGTCTGTGCATGCCTTCCAAGATGGTGCTTTATAGGAGGGCTCTGTTTCCCTTAAAAGAGACCCCTCTAGCACTGCAAAGAGCAGCACTGCATGGTGAGAATGGTTGCCTCCATATGGTGCCACATGGTGACCTTGCAGAGTAATCAGCTTTGGCCGAAGTTTCACATAGGCTAAATAAACACAGGGTTGATGGGGGCTGCCACTAGTCCTCAAGCCTTTCAATGAAGAACACTGATATAGCCAATAGATCAAGAGATAAAAGCATCTTGGATCTTCATGCCGCATAGGTCCAAGGTTGCCATCAGCTGAGTTGTGACATCTGCAACATGAATTGAATTGCTATGGAGATTATGTTCATTACATGTCTGTAAACTGCAAACGTGGGTTGCAGCCCTCTAATTCAATATATGTTTCTGATGTGGGCTTTAACACTGTAGACCATTGACTGAGCAGAGCAACCTCTTGGGATGTTGTGCTTTAAGAGTTTGAAACTGCCAACCCATTAATCATGGATGGAGGTGAGCAACGGTGTCTGTGTGCAGATGGGGTGTAAATATTTCTTCAGTATCAGGAAATCCAGTGCTCTTCTACAGAGAGGAAGAACATGTTGATTTTCTAAGTCTGGAGTCCACTAGAGTAGCAATCCTTGGTGTGGTGGCTTGCTTAACTTATTTATTTGTTTTTCTTGCATTCCTGCCTTCATATAGGAACCTATCTGTGATCCATTTAAATAAAAAAATCTGATCCTTTGGCAGGACAGATGAAATCTCCAGAGCAAATGGGGTGAATGGAAAGGAAAAATAGTAGGTTCTAGATTTATACCTTTCCTGCCCAAGTCAACTCACAATTAAAAATAAGTTGTTCTAGTAAGAATTAATCTGCCTATTTTCCTTTCACTGTTCCTACAACTGGACTAAATGTGGCCTGAATTGGTTAGGCAGTTCACAAGTTAGCCCACCTGCACCTCAAACATTCATGTGCCAGCCATCTTGAATTGGGGTGGATGACATCATCACAAACTATGTGTTTGAGGTGTCCCTATGTGTCACTACAATTGTACCAAATTTGGTCCAATTTGGTTCCCACTTGCACCTCAAATGTTCATGTGGCTGCCATCTTGAATCAGGGTTGTTGATATCATGACAAACTATGTCCTTGAGCTATCCCTATGTGTCCCTATATCTGTAGCAAATTTGGTTCAAATTGGTTAGGCGTTTGACAAGTTAGCCCACTTGTACCTCTAATGTTCACACATCCACCATCTTGAATTGTGTTCACACATCCACCATCTTGAATTGGGGTGGATGACATCTTCACAAACTATGTCATTGAGGTGTGTCTGTGTGTCATTCACTACGAATGTTCGAAATTTGATTCAAATATGTTAGACAGTCCACAAGTTAGCTGTCTAACACACACACACACACACACACACACACACACACACACACACACTCTGCTGGGTGATCTCATAAGCGATTTTTTTCTGATTTCCCTTTCCTTCTGCATCCCAAAAATATGTTCCTAAGGGTCCCAAAATCCTCAGGGACATATTTTTGAGAGGCCAATGAGCTGCAGAAGGAAGGGGGATCAGCAAAAACTGCTCCCCCACTGTGCACATGAAACATTAATCAACACATGGAACATTATTCTGGATGTCAGCCACCAACGTTAATCAACACATGGAACATTATTCTGGATGTCAGCCACCATTCATAAACCGAAACTGACTAGAAAAAAAAACTAATGAAAAGGAGACACGCCTCAAAAAATAGCAGGCAACAACAAAAAGAGGCAAACCTATTATTAGGTTTATGAATGCTCTATGTCACCGAATTCATCCTCAGATGTAACTAGCATCTTAATGGACAAATCTTTCCATAACATGGAGTGTGCAGTAACATGGAAAAGCAAAACTAATACATAGAAACCCTGTTCTCTTTCCTTTTTATAAAGCCATTTATAAGCCATTTGGTCAGTGAATAAATAAAACGTTTTCCTTAACCCAGCCTCACTGTGCTGTAGTTGATGACAAAGCACTGCTAGTGTAGGTGGTCAGATGAAGGATCAAGGTGCTTTACACATAGGGAATGACCACACAGGTTCAAATAACATTACCATACTTTACATGTTTTATTGGCAATGGCACAGAGAGAAGAAGAGTAAGTGCATTGTCCTTGACACTCATCTCCATAGATCAGTTCATGAACATTTGTCTGCAGAATGCTTGAGTATCCACAGCTTCATCACTGACTAACATTGTTATGTTGATGTTCCAAGCAATGGTGTTGAACGAATCTTGAGATTCATCTCTGTTTTCCACATAGCTACTTGCTACAATTACTCATCCTCACCATTTCTGCAGCTGAGAAGAACAGTACTATGTGGGTCTGGCATTCATGTGGTTTAACTTTTAGTAATGGATATGAAATTTGTTATTTACCACAAAAAGGTGTCTCGAATGGCTTTTATTTTCATGGATTGTTAAGTATAAGAATCTTATGTTCTGGCATTTCAGGGATCACTTTCTCTCTTGTTTAGCAAATTAGAGTGGATTCATGGTGTTTCATTGAAAATCTCATTAGCTATCATAGAATCCACACTCAGAATACCTCTGAAACAACAGAACCCTGTACCCCATGGGTTAGAAACCCATGGGGGTGGTTGGCAACCTATGTGCACTACACTACCACTCGCTCTGGGCCACCCCAGCACCCCCCAAGTGCACTTATGGGGCTGCTGAAAGCTCCATGCATACCCTATGAGGAAAAACCTTAAAGACGCGTAAACTTTAACAATTCCCCCAAAATCAGCCCTCTACCCAAATCCTTTTTAAAAATTCAGGTAGCTTCCTTGACCCTACCTGGCACTACCACCAACCCCACACTGCTCTAGGCCACCCCTTTGCCCCCCGCGTGAAGCTATACATTTGCTGACACCTCAATGCTTCTCTATGGGGAAAAACCTTAAAGATGTGTAAACTTCAACAATTCCCCAAAAATCAGCCCTCTGCCCAATCACTCTGAAATTCGGGTGGTAGCCTCCACCCATTAGGCACTACCACCCCACCCCACTCTTTTTGCTCAGATCCCACGCTATGCCCCCGATCTGCCCCAAAGACACTAAAACTTCAAAAATTCCCCCAAAATCAGCCCTTTGCCCAGTCCCCCTAAAATTTGGGTGGTAGCCTCCAACCATTGGGCACTACCACCCCACCCCACTATTTTGCCCCTGGGACCCATTTTTCATACCCAAATCGATTCGGACGAACCGAATCAGGGGTGATTCGGGTAGTCCAGATTCGGGCACAGAACAGAACAGGGGTGATTCGGTTTGGGTCCCAAACCGAATCACCGAAAACCTGAATTTCACACCCCTAATTGCCAGGTTTTGTTGATGTCTGGTTTTCCACTTATATTGTGCAAATATTGACCATGCAGTGGTTTATTTTTCCATTTTTCTGCTCAGTTCTTGACTTGTTCTTTCTTGTAGGCCTGCTTTGTTTCATTGGTGTTGAATAGTTTCTCATTATTGTCCTTTATATATTCTGCAAGGCCTCTTTTCTCCTCCTCTACTTTTTAATGGACTTGCAGCATTCCTCTTCCACCTGAGGTATAGCCTATCTACATCGCTGCGGGGGTGCAGAGCATGATTGATGGTCATGATTTTCCTGGTCTTACGATCTAGCGTCTCCAGCTCTGCCTGGGTCCAGTCTATTATTCCTGCAGTGTATCTGATAACAGGTATAGCCCAGGTGTTGATGGCTTGTATGGTGTTCCCACCATTGAGTTTGGACTTTAGGGTTTTTCTAACTCTCCTGATGTATTCACTTCCAATTTTTCTTTTAACTTCAGTGTGTGCCATGTTATCAGCCTGGAGAATGCCCAAGTATTTGTAATGTTCTTTCTCTTCCAGGTTCTTGATCTTGCTTCCACTGGACAGTTCTATTCCTTCTGTTTTTGTTGTTTTTCCTCTGTTCATTATTAATGCAGCACACTTGTCTAGTCCAAACTCCATTGCTATATCACTACTGAATATACGGACAGTGTTTAGCAGTGATTCAATTTCTGACTGGGACTTTCCATACAACTTCAGATCGTCCATGTACAGCAGATGGTTGATTTTACTTGATGTTTTAGATGTTTGGTATCTGAGGCCTGTTTTGTTTAGTATTTGTGAAAGTGGAGTCATGGCGGTTACAAACAACAGAGGGGATAGTGAGTCCCCTTGGAAAATACCTCTTCTAATGCTAACCTGTCCAAGTGTCTCACCATTGATTGTTAACTGTGTACTCCACATGCTCATTGCTTTTTTTATAAATATCTGAGTGTTTTTGCTGACACCAGTTGTTTCCAAACATTTTAGTATCCATGTGTGAGGCAATGAATCGAAGGCCTTCTTGTAGTCAATCTATGCAACACTTAGATTTGTTTTTCTTCTCTTGCAATTTTCTAAAATAATTTTGTCAATCAGCAGCTGGTCTTTTGTGCCTCTGGTATTCGGGCAATTTCCTTTCTGTTCAACTGGAAGCTGTTTGTTAGTTAATAAGTGTTGCATTACTTCATCTGCTATTATTCCAGTTAATAATTTGAACATGCTTGGCAGGCAGGTTATCAGTCTATAATTACTTGGAACTGCACCTTTTGCTGGGTCTTTCATTATGAGATGAGTTTTCCAGTTGTTAGCCATTGTTCAGTTTCACCTCCTTGCAAAATGTGATTTTCAAAGTGCATTTGTTTCATTGTTTAATAAATTTATGTTCACTTGCCACGGATTCGCCACCCCATCCCTTTTTCATTCCCATTCAGTTTCATAACAGGGGTTTGGGACAGTCAAGGGCCTCCCTTTCTTTAAACTGTTTTTGAAGGAGCATTAGAGTTTCTTCTGGTGGCCACTATGTTTCCCACCACAATGCCCTGGAAGTTGCATTGGTGAAGGATATTGTGGGAAAATCCATCATGGCTGTTAGGAGGAGCAGGAGTAGGAGCAGGAGGAGGAGCAGTAGTTTGAGTTCTGACCCTTCTTTCACACTTGATTGATTGATTGATTAAGTGCCGTCAAGTTGGTGTCAACTCTTAGTGACCACATAGATAGATTCTTTCCAGGATGATCTGTCTTCAGCTTGGCCTTTAAGGTCTCTCAGTGGTACATTCATTGTTGTCATAACTGAGTCCATCCACCTTGCTGCTGGTCGTCCTGTTCTCTTGCCTTCAACTTTCCCCAGCATTATGGACTTCTCAAGGGAGCTGGGTTTTCGCATAATGTGTCCGAAGTATGATAGTTTGAGCCTGGTCATTTGTGCCTCGAGTGAAAATTCTGGATTGATTTGTTCTATGATCCATTTGTTTGTTTTCCTGGCTGTCCATGGTATCCTCAAAAGTCTTCTCCAGCACAGAAGTTCAAAAGCATCAATACATTTTCTATCTTGCTTCTTCAAAGTCCAGCTTTTGCATCCATGGAAAAGAATGTCATGGGACAAACCATTGTCTGTACAATTCTCCACTTTGAAGGTATAGACATGCCATGACATCTAAATATCCTTTCCAATGCCTTCATTGCAACCCCACCAAATGCTAATCTGTGGCGTGTTTCTTGACTGCTGGATCCTTTTTTGTTGATGGTCGATCCTAAAAGGCAGAAGTTATCCACCACTTCAATATCTTCATTATCACTTCTGAGGCTGGTTGCTGTACCCGTCATCATAACATTTTACACAAACAGTTTAAAGAAAAAATGCCCACTGCTCTATCCTGCTAGAATGTAAGCCCCCCCGCCTGTTTGTCACAAAAATGAAAGCTGCCTAAATAGACCAATGGTGCCAATCACTTTATTTCAGTACTGTGGGCATTCATTTCATGTCTAATGAAAATTGGACCGAACGGGACCAATTTGGTTACATTTTCCATTCATCATGAAATAAATGCACAGTCCTAATGTGTTATCCAGTGACCACACTGCAGAGTCTGAATTGTGTTCATCCCACAAGGAAGCATGTAGAAAATGCTGCTCACTTCACTGAACAGCCCCCTGCCCAGCCGCAAAAAAGTTCTTGTCATTAGTTTAGTACAAAATCTCTCTTTCCTTGTTTGTCACTGTGGACAACTGATTCTGGCTGGACCCGCACAATGGTTGAGAAAACCCAAATTATGTGGTGAGGAAATGGAAGCACTGGTGTGGAAAATCAATACCCTGCACAGTAGTTTAATGAGAAACCTGTTGAAAGAGAGACCTATTAACACTGTAGTGCATAATACATATAATAACAGGATTCAAAGAGCAGAATTTCCTATTCTCCCCTTTGCTGATCTGTAAAGTGATAAACCATTAAAGGTGTGCTACAAGGCCTGCTTTATGTGTATGTGCATGTCTCAGAGCAGCCTTGAGTTCCCTACAATTTCATTTTGTGTACAAAAAAGCGTTCAGACTGAGTTTGTAGATCACAATGAGTGGCAAACTAGCATTCTATTATAATTCACATTTATATTCTGTCCTACCTTCAAAGAATTTAGGTCACCACATATATGGTATCTGTACTGTATTTAGGGTTGTCACATTCAGAGAGTATTCCTGGATATAAACGTTAAAGTGGGGGAGTATAAATTTAAAAACTCTACTTTTTAACTAGGATTGGAAAGAGTGCTCGACAGTGGAGCTTGACAGCTGTTTTGTGCATTTTCTGCCAATAATGTTCCAGTAGACTAGTCCTCTGAGGCAGGCAGACATGCCAAGTGTGGAACGGAGGGATGGTCTACCTGACGACCCCAATTGGGATGGTCTACCTGCCGATCCTAATTTTTTAAGGAAGAGCTGGTCTACCAATTGGGATTGGTAGGTAGACCAGCCCTCTGCTCTGGACTTGGCGCATCTGCCCGCTTTGGAGGACTGGTCCACCAATTCTCTGAAGCGGGCTGATGCACTAAGTCCAGAGCAGAGGACTGGTCTACTCACCATCCCAATTGGTGGACCTGCTCTCCCTGGGGAAAGCACCATTTTGAGGCCCATTTTCACCAGAAAAACAGGCCTTAAACTGGTGGTTGAATCACTCAAATCAATTCGAGTTATCTGAAGTTGATTTGTCAAGGCAAGTTGGCTGGTCAATCTGAGGTTTTTTTGTGATTCGATTCGAGCTTGAATCGAATTGCAAAAAATGATTCATGCACACCTCTACCATGACTAAAACTCCACCTGTTGATGAAGGTGTGCTCATGTCCACTTAATTCTGAGTTTACTCCCAGAGGGCCAGAACAAAAATGGATTCACCATTCATAATTTCAAGGTGAGAAACAACATTAGGACACACTTTAAATACTAACATAGTTTGCAGTTGTAGTTTTATATCTTCATGCACAAGCAGGTTAGAATAATTTCTTGCTGGCACTTGATGACCTCTTTCAACTATTGTCTTTCATCAACCTACGCAACAATGCACATATTTAAGTTCCTTATACCATGTTGGTGTAAGGCCAACATGCTTTGCCATTTAGAAAAGTTACAGTGCATAAATTATTCCTTCTATAATTGGTGAACATGTCTTGGCAGATGATCATATAGAGAGAGTAATAACATGATCCTTCTGTCTGGAGTAATTGTGGAAACTAGGTGGTACAGAGGAACGATGAATGATCAACCACAAAATGCGGTGCGCTGCACCATTCTCTCATTGCCTTATTAGGAGAAGATCATTTTATCCTTCTCTCTTCTCACCAGGTGAGATGATCTGATAGGGCTGCTTTGGACAATAACTTTGGGCTAGTCTGCCCCAAGGCATGGAGTGGAACAATCACATACCTGTTATATCTGTCCATCTAGCATGCTGACTCCACCTCTATAATTCTTGCACCTAAAATTCCTCATTGCAAGTCCAAAGTCAGACTATGCACATAAGATCCAAGGCACATAGGCCTTAACTGCATGGCCAATTTCCTGAGGAATTAATTGTGCACTTGAGGCTGATGTGCTTTTGGTTTTTTACATGTAGGTCAACTCTGTACATGCTGTTCCCACATGGACAGTAGAAGCAAGGAAGATAGGTGTGCCCTTTCCAGACAAATCAGCCTGAAAATAACATCCATACTGGCCCATGAAAACAAATGCACCCTTAGTTTGCTTCATGTGATGACTACATTGGCTTGAAAATATTGCTGGCCCACAGTCTGTTCAAACTATTATATTCAACTGGAATTAAACTGCAAAAGGTTACATCTGAAGGGTCCATAAAATTAAATATGCTATGCTGATGTGCTCACTTATTTAGAAGGGGATTTTAAATGAGGCTTATAGCTAAGCACATGCTTTTAGGATTGTGGTCTTTACCACAGTAACAATTTTTTTGTCCCTGCACATTTGATTGGAAAACATGCAGATCTATTGAGGAGCGGGGGGAATTAAGAAATGAAACAATAGTGTAGGTCTTGACATATTCTAATTTTCATATAAATCAATTAGGAATGAGCACACTAAATCAAGTTCAATCAGTGATAGGAAATGAGATATGGTGCAGACTGAAAATTGACACCATGCAGTTTCCAGTAACAGATTGTGTGCTAATGAACTAGTGCAGATATACGATGAGGATGCAATCCATTAAGTATAAGCCCTATTGAACTACCTGTACAAAGTGAATGATAATTGTGAAGAATGTGATTGTTCCACAAAAAGATAAGAAAACCAGAGCCTCTGAAATATCGATTCAAGAAAATCTGAATGAGAACCAGATATCAAAGTAATCCCTCAAGGTATGTGATTATGGTCAGCCTAAGATGCAAACAGTCAATCATTCATAAGAAAAGTGGAAGTTACTGAACGATAGGGGCTTTGTGAAAACTAGGACTTCATGGCTCATCTAGCAAAACTCTTTATCCCTAGTTCAAGTCCTTGAAAGGTGAGGAGTAATGAAAAACAAAGCCTAATAAAATCCACAAAGCACAATGGCCTCTATTATTTACCAAAAAGGCTGAGGAGGACCAATGTGGAAAGGCAGCAGATGTAGGACTTGTCTGTAGTGTTGTAGTCTGCAACAAATTAATAGTTGTTGTTGTTGTTGTTATTGTTTTCACAGTGCAACTGACTACAGTACAAACTTGTGTGTTGCTGATTCACAAAACTCCCGCCTTTGCATTTTAAAATGCGTTTTAAAAGCTTTTCAATTATAAGGAAGCCAGGCCAAAAATGTGGAAGAATCCACAAAACATTGGAACCATGAGAAAAACTCTGTGCAGCCATACTCTGTGCAGATGTATACCTTTAGAGGTTTATTTTTTAAAAAAAATAATTAATGGTATTGATTATAATGAGATCGGAATAACTGATATAAAGGCGGCACAATACGCATGATGGATCTGCGACAATACTGCTGCATTGTCTGCTGAATGTGGCATTAAGGAGAACAAGGACAGTAGTTTGAGAGGAAACCTACACATTTCATTAATAGTATTTTCGAATAGTATAAAGGTAAAGTGCTGTCGAGTCGGTGTCGACTCCTGGCAACCACAGAGCCCTGTGTTTTTTCTTTGGTAGAATACAGGAGAGGTTTACCATTGCCATCTCTTGTGCAGTATGAGATGATGCCTTTTAGCATCTCCCTATATTGCTGCTGCCTGATATAGGTGTTTTCCCATACTAGTGGGGATTCGAACCGGCAACCTATGGCTTGCTAGTCAAGTCATTTTCTCACTGCACCATTAGGTGGTACAGGCCCTCAAATTCATGGTTCAGAAAGAAAGTGTACTGCTGTATCTGTGTTCAACATAATGTGGATATCTGTGTATATATCTCATTGTGTTTTGTATGCATGTTCAACATAACAAGTAAATTGGGCTATAGTCAATTCTTTTAAGGCGCTGGTTTTAAGCTCACTTACTCTGAACAAAGTGAGACCTCTTTCAAGGTAAAATGTGCTTAGCACTGAGATGGTTCAAAGGAGTAAGACTGGCAATCTAATCCCAAATTTATAACAAAGCAACTTCCACCTTTTTCACAATAGCAAATTTGGAAATAGAGAGGAAATTTAACATAGCAATTCATCATCATTATAAGTAATTCTTACTGTCTAGTTAACATTACTGTCTAGTTATCCAAGACTTGCCAAAGGACTATTCTGCCAATTTTCATGAGTATACATGGAGACTGGGAATATTCTTGGAAGCAGATGTTCTTGGATCTTTTTCTTGCTTCTTACTGATTTAGTTTAGCATGTATGAACTCGTGGAAGAAAGGCACATTTCAGCACCATCCTCAGGCGGTATATGTGCTGTGACCTGGATGCATCCTGAAATTAGAGTTCACATTTTGATTCAGGCAGAACATTAAAAATGATGAGTCAGGATCCACTTCTAGATTTACTCTAATTTATTAACTTACAAGGCCTCATTTCGACTCACCAGGGCTTTCCCCCGCCCTTTCTAAAAATGTATAGCAGTAATAAAAGATGAACTGATTAACCTTAAGATTAACAGCCACATGATCTATTTTAAAAACATATGTCTTCAGACATCAGTGAAACATAACTATTATGAGGCATTTTAGAATGACATTTTGTAATACAGACTATAGAACTAAAGATCTATTTGCAGGGTGATAATACTGGACTAGATAAATCTTCTGTAAACTGCCTATATTTCATACAGATGGGGATGACATGGTTTTGACATCTCTAAACAGGATTAGCATGAATTCCTTTAACACATAAAGGACTTGGATCCAAAGGTGCCTTTCTGCTAGCTGAAAGCCAATTCTGCTCATGCAAGAGTTTCCAATGGAAGAGTGTTGCATGGGGAAAGTGACTCCATATCCAGAGGAGTTCTTTTGCTTGTACAAGCTCTTACACAAGACTCCACACAAGCTTTTTTCAATGCCTTTTTACAGGTCACTCAAGTGGATACACTCCTTCCTGTATCTTCCTTATTCACCATCGCTGATATATTGTGCAGTGAAACATGGGTGGTTAGAGCACCACCCATGTGGCTGCATCTGGGTAAACACCACCAACAGTATTGCAGAACAGGGCTGTCCTGCTCCAAGTTGCACAAACTCAGTAATGTGTCATGATGCCCATTATTTCCAACCCTGTTCCACAATACTATCAACAGTGTTTACACAGACATAGCAGACTGCCTGCATTTCACTATGCTGGATGTGGGCCCATGTTTCTTGTATATAATGC
Source organism: Hemicordylus capensis (assembly GCF_027244095.1). Lineage (NCBI taxonomy): Eukaryota > Metazoa > Chordata > Lepidosauria > Squamata > Cordylidae > Hemicordylus > Hemicordylus capensis. The sequence goes on from NC_069661.1 coordinate 59,893,328, forward strand.
AACCCTTGACATATTGATCTGCACCAGGAGAAGTCTTCCACTAACACTTGAACGAAACTTTACAGCATAGCATTAATATATTCCCATTCTAGAAGCAATATTGAACTTTTGTGGGTGGGTGCTTGTTAATGCCTGATCTCTATAGTATAGGGCTACTGATCTTGACCTGACCTTGCCTGATTGATGGGGCTGGACCTGCCCTGCTCATTTCTGTTGTACCCTCCCTCCTTGTGCTGATTCATACTGGGAGTGGAACAACTCCAGATCTTTGAGATAATCTATATCCAAATGTTTTTACCTAAAGGAAGCAAAGAAAAAAGTAAATCCATGTTCTTTTGTAGTAAATAGAGAATCAGCAAAGTAATAGATTGTGCAGCTTCCTTAGCAAACCTTAAAAATGACAACAAAACCACAGCCAAGGGTCTACAGCATTGGAGTGAAACAGCCACACTGCTACTGGTGCTGCAAAGAAGCCTTAAGCATGTCTGTGGATGGGAATGTGTGAGCAAGGAGAATGTGCAACCTCTAAGGCAGTGGTGAGTCATGGCTACCTTGAAGGAAGCTCTAGCTCAGCAGGATATTTCCAGCCTCACAGCCACCCAGAAGCAAAAGTGCCCAATTATGGAGACAAGTCAGGAAGATGTTGGATCTCCTGCGTCTTCAAGGTCCCCTACACAAATCTCCACAGTTAAATTTTGACAAATCCCAGAGGAGCTGGAATTGGCTCAAAGTTCCACTGACGAAATTGCCAGTGACATCGAAAATCCCTCTGAATCTAAGACTACGTCTCTGAGCCAGCAAACAATTGTTAATGAGGATCAGTATGCTGAGGCCCTCTATGTGAGAAAGCAGAGAGAATTTGAATCTGAAAATCACTTTTACTCTGGTGATGATCCACTGGATGTTTGGGACAGGCATATCAAATGGACAGAGCAAACCTTTCCACAAGGTGGTAAAGAGAGCAACCTCCCTGCTGTGCTGGAGAAAGCTGTTAAAGCACTGAATGTGTTGGAGATGGACTTCCAGTGTATCGACCTTTTGCACCATCCTAATGACCACTAGGGGCATTGGGAGTAGAGATACTGAGTAAAGGTCTCCCTAACTGTTCTGTCTCTACTTTATGATCACTGATATGAGTCTACAAGTATTTCCTGTTGAGAGTCAAAATCCCTTCATTTCCTCTTAGAGAGCATATGGAAACATCCCCCCCCCCTTCATTATGTAGTTCTTTAGATTAGGGGCAGGTCTTTCCTATCTAAAAGTGTACTTCACCAATAAATACTTAGTATTTATTCTACAAGAATCTCCATGTGTCTTCTCTAAATAGCTGCAACACCTAAACTCTACAACTACTCTGTGATTGGAGTGGGTGTCTTCCTTAGTGCTATGCTAATTAATCTGGTGGTAAAAATTATAACCCTCAACAGAATGAGCAGCAGAAATTTTACCAAGACCCCTGATACCTCAGCCTCTGGCTTAAATTTGGGTACTGTTGCAGTGAGCCTCTGGACGTGTCCAGCTATCTACACAGCCAGGAGATAGGCACCTTACTGGCGCAAGTCAATGCAGACTTGTGCCAGTGAGGTGCCCATCTCCTGGCTATGTAGATAGCTGGACACATCCAGAGGCTCACATAGGCAGAGGAACTTGAGGCTAGAGGACACTACAAGAAAGCTGAATCCATATTCCAGGGTGGGCTTCTGTGCAAAGCTGAGCCTCTGGATAAACTACTGCCTCATCATAGGCAATTACAGGTCTGTATGTCTTGACAGCATTAGAAGAGCTAGAGGAAGACTATGATGTCGAAGAGGAGTAGTGACTTCCTGCCTCTGAACCCCAAAGAGCCACATTGGCAGAACTGAAAGGAAGGGCGGGGTAGCAAAACCTCCAGTCAATTTGTGTAGGAAATGTTCTGAAGCTCTCAAACCAAGGGCAGAGACTCCAGAATCCAGGACTTGCCAAGTGTTAAATTTTCCAGGCTTTGCTGTATTTTATGAAAATAGTACTGTGGCGTCTAGAGCTGCTGAGCCTCCAGCACTCATAGCTCAGCCATGGGCTGCACCCCAACAGTAAAGGCTAAGGAGAATGTGTTACAGGCAGGGCCTTGGAATGTTGGCAGGCATTCTCCAAACAACGCAAACTGTAGGACTGTGGCTCCTGCTGTGGTCCCCAATTTTACTCCATATGTTGAAGAATCTGCCAAGCAACAAGCCATAAAAATTGTTGAAGAGTTGGAAAGCACCAGAACACAAACGAGGAAGGATTCTGAGGATCAACAGGAGCGAAGACGAAGAAGACAAAGAACTACTGCAGAAAGTAGAGGATGAAAAACAGCAAGTTCTGTCACGTCTGAATTATGTGGAGAAATTTCTCTCTGAACTCTTCAAACAATTTAGAATACTGAAAGAAGCATTAGGATTTCAAAGGGGGAGTCTTTTTGGAAAAAGACAGCCAGATCTCTTTGGTGATTGTGTCACGAGACACAGAAAGACAGCAAACCCCCAGGAATTGCTATCAATTCCTTTGAATTGATTCAGGTACAGTGGCCCTCTTGTCATAGGGCTGCATTTTTTGGGAAGGTGGATGTTGATTAGGCCTGGGCTCCTTGGAGGAATGCAGAGAGAGAGAGAGAGAGAGAGAGAGAGAGAGAGAGAGAGAGAGAGAGAGGCTTTCTCACAATGGAGTCTAGAAACTGGGCTGCAGGAAGAGCAGGTGGATACTCTCTGCCCAGGGGTATAGCTATAATTGAATGGATGGGTTCAAAGACCCCCCAGCTCCTGAGCCCCCCCCCCAGCTTCACCCCTCCCTATTTTCTTCATGATCTCCCTCACTACAAGGGGCCACCATGGAGAAGGGTGAACATGGGCCCCCTCTCCCCTAGCTACGTCCCTGTCTCTGCCGGTGAGAGACCTGCACAGTCTTCTGGCTCACAAGTTATTGCTTCTGCCATGTGTCTTCCCATAAACAGAACTGCGTGCTCGTGCTAAATGGAGACTGGGTGGTGATATGTCACTCAGTATGGCAACTAGCTGGCCTGCTTTCTGTCTGCGGACTGTGACTGGAAATCCTTACATTTCCAGAGAAATGTAACCTGCAGAAAAGCCTGTGTCCTCTGCTGTTCAGTCCCCAGTATTGATTGGAGTATAAGCTGTCAGGATATCAACTAGAAGGGAGCTAGGCTGCATCTTAGAGCTTGGGGGAATAGTGCCAATCAGTTGTGTAGGCTTTTCTGAAATATGTTGAGTTGGACAACTTTCCAGTGTTGGAATCTGATTTAGCATATTTCAGTTCCATGTATTCTGGGTTAATTTGCATATAGGTCCTGTTGACCAGTTTTTGTGTTACAAATAATATATCCATACACTTCCTAGGGATAATTGACTGAAAAAGGTTGATTGTAACTCTGTAACTACCCAGTTGCAATAGCATTGCATCCATTCATTAATCATAACATAATTTTACGAAACAATGCACTTCTAGAAAGTGGAAACGTGTCCACCGAAAAATATAGTAGTGGTAAAGCACTTGCCCCTCATCTGTATTGCCAACCTGCAGAGTGAGGGTTTAGTGTTGCAGCTTCTCTGAAGACATGGTCATCTCAGTGTAGAAACAAATTGAAGCTGCCATTCTTGTATTGGTCAAGGCAAGCACTGCTTATGAGAAGTTAAATGTATGAAAGCTTCAATTTCAAGTGATGAGTTTGATGAGAATTTCAAGTGATGAGCTTCAAGTGATGAGTTACTTGCTTCACTCTTGTTTCCCCACTGGGTTTGTGCTAGAACTTCTTGTCATTGTGGGCACCCAGGGGCTTTTGCAGTGGGGGGATGAGCCTCACGTGTTGCAGAGCTGAGAGAGGAAGTGAGGATGTTCCGTGGCTATAGAGATGTAAATGGCCTCAATGTGTGAGTGAGGCCCAAGCATCTTTATACATGTAGATATATCAGATATGTTTAGGTCTTGTGTATTTATATTTTATGTAATCTTTTCAATGTATAATCTTCTTTATATGTGTATAGTGATAAACGACAACAACAACAATAATAGTAATGAACAAAATCTCGCAAGTGGTGAGGGGAACCCCACCATTCTCATTCTGCTTACCATTCTTTGGATTGACCTTTATAAGGAAGTACATATCTGGTCCTGTACATGCTTAGGGCCACCTAATGGCACAGTGGGGAAGTAGCTTGCCTAGGGAGCAGGAGAATGGGAAACACCTATATTGGGCAGCAGCGATATAGGGAAATGCTGAAAGGCATCATCTCCTACTGATGGTTGACTCAGCCTTCCATCCTTCCGAGGTCGGTAAAATGAGTACCCAGAATGTTGGGGGCAATATGCTAAATCATTGTAAAACCGCTTAGAGAGCTCTGGCTATAAAGCGGTATATAAATGTAAGTGTAAGTGCTACTGTGTGGGAGATGGCAATGGTAAGCTCCTCCTGTGTTCTACCAAAGAAAACCACATGGCTCTGTGCTTGCCAGGAGTCGACACCGACACGACGGCACAACTTTACCTTTACAGTGCATGCTTAACTTTGTGTTTGCTGTGTGGGAGACAGTGCTCCTAGCATCAAGAGAGGAAGGATTTTGTGTGGTCGTCCATCATGGGCCCTTGACTTGAGCAATAAAATATTACTAGCTGACCAGGCGCAGAGCGTCTGCACCCCTAGTTCTCCATGACTCTCCCCCCCTTTAGCCCCTTCTCCCTGTCTCTTCCCCCATGCATCTCTGGCACTCTGACACCCACCTGGCCCACTTCTCCTCCACTCCCTGCCCGTAGTTTCTGGCCAGCTTTCAAGCCGGCTTGTCCCCTTCTGCTGCCTCCTCCTCTTCCTGGTGGCCCAGCAGCCTCCTCACACCAGTGGCTGGGCCGGGCCTGGCACCACTTCACCCCGGCAGCCAGCAGGGCGCACCACTGCCTCATCACGGCCGGGCCTGCCACCACCACCTCCTCACTGCCCGCCTAAAGCCAGGAACTCTCACGAGTGGTACCACCACTCTCGCGGGAGTTCCAGGACGCATCCCCACGCATTCCCAAGCGGCACATCTTAGAGAAATAATTATATAGATCCTGAGACTAGTATGGAAGACTTTGCTTTAAACAAACACAGGCATTGTTGCCTTAAAACGCAGCTATATTTCTTAATGTCTAACAAGTATATTCATTTATTTATAGAAGATTAACAGCCTGCTTTTTAATTTAGAATAGAATTCCCAAACCAGGTTACACTAGTGATTTGGCTTATATAACTACATGTTTGGCCTAAGATAAGTTATGAGTTAGTTTAAAAGAGGGAGGATTCTTTGTTCAATTTTTAGGGATGCTTGGTACAGGGATAGAGGAACAATCAAATTGAAGCTTGGAGGGAGTATGCCAGTAATTCTGCTGCTGACAGGAACTGGGTGAGAAGGGCTATTTACCAAGAATGTTTGTTCAAGAAACTGCCTACAGTCCAAGAATTGTGCAGTCAAGTGAGCTCTTTCCCTTTAATCATGACTTAATGAACTCCTAGTACGTTAGTTCCCTCAGGTCTCCAAAGGTCAAATAACCCATGGAAAAGGCATAGTTAGCTACTCATTGTGCTATAATATGATAACATCACTCTAAGTCTTCAGGAAAGACATTTTGTGTTAACAATAACCAGGAAAGAGTTTTTTAATTGGTGGAGTTTATAAAAGGGAATTGCTAATCCTTTTAGCTTTTGCCCCTTCAGTAGCTAACTGAAATGGCAATCTTTTATTTTATTTTAATTAAGAAAAACCAAGTTCCTTGCAGTTTTTTTTTTTAATTACAGAGCATTTTTGGTCAACCTAAACACGTTCATATATATATTAAGAAAAGTTGTGATATTGCAGAGTTAATTAGTTCACACATGCATCTTTCAGCCATTCTGCTTATATGTATCTAGAGCTGACTCTAGATCAAATGGTGACCCAGACAAGAGTGTCTTTCAGAACTTTGACATACAATCTGCATGCATGTTTTATTCCTTCAAAGTTTTCACATGTGGTTCTACAAATCTGTATTTATTCATGCCACATATACTACTACTACCAACACCACCATTGATATTTATATACCACTCTTCAACCAAAGTTCTCAAAGTTGTTTACATAGAAAAATAAATACATAAATAATATGACGCCCTGCCCAACTTTGTCAGCTGGCCCATAACAAATTGTTCTCTGGGCGGTTCACAACACAACATTATAACATGAAATAAAAACACACAAGACACTGAGGCTATTCCCATGATCACTGGAAAGGGAGCTTAGCCCTTTTTCCAGTGTTCGTGGGAGCCACCGGGCTCCCAGGCGAACCAGGTGCTCCCAAGGCAGCAAGCCCTCCTCCCCTCCGATGAGGGTAATGGAGCAAGCACTCAGTTAACCTCCTTCTTTTGCTCACGTGTCAGACTAACCTCATTCTTTTGCTCGTGTGGGGTATCCTGGGACTTCCGGGGTCCCCGATCCCTGCAGCCCCCACCGGCTCCGTGACAGAGCCGGCAGTCAAGTGGGCAGCCGATCTGGCCACCTAGGGCTGCACTTTGATCATCTGCGAGGAGAGCGGGCTAAGCCTGCTCTCCCCGCAGACCTGACAGAAGCTTTTCTCACGGATCGTGAGAAGAGCTTCATTAAATCATAACAGACCAAAAAGGGAAATATAAAACAGAATACAAAGCATTTAAAAACTAGTTAAAAATCAAATTTAAAAATCAAAATCTATAAGGCCTGAGTAAACAAAAAGGTCTTTACCTAGTGTCTAAAAGAACAAAGTGAATAAGTCAGGAGGCTTTACAGACAGGGTTGTTACTCCAAATCTCCTTCGGAAGAGAGTGTGTGTGTTCATACACCAGCCAAACTTACTCTGAAGTGCCTTCGAGATCCTTGGAAGCACTCCACACACAAATCGGGCTTTGTCTTGTAAATTCTAGCTTATCTTGATGTATTTCTGGGTTTTTAAAATGCTGGTTTAAAGTGACTTTTTCTGAAAATGCTGGAGCAAATAGGGAGAGGCACTGATGTAGAATCATTAGCATGATAAGAGGGATACTCTCTTTAGAAATGCAGATATAGAGCTTTAGAAATCTCTCCCCCCCACCTTGGCTAGAAGTGCCTCTCCCTATTTGCTCAGCAAAAGTTGCTTAAAACCAGCATTTTAAACATCCGGAAATACCTCGAGATAAGCTAGAATTTGCAAGACAAAGCCCGACTTGTATGTGGAGTGGGTCCAAGGATCTTGAAGGGACTTTGGGGTAAGTTTGGCTGGTGTGTGAACACACACACTCTCTCCTGAAGGCGATTCGGGGTAGAAGCCCTGTCTGTAAAGCCTCCTGCTGTGTTCCAGTCTTGATTTGCATGAGGAACCCCATGACTGCTTTTTGTAAAAAAAAAAAAAAGAGAGAGAGAGATTTGGGCCGGTCTTAAGCATACTACTCAAAAATACCAATGTATTGGTATTACCAGTGTAGGTTTGCCCTCAGTCTACTGTCCTTGTTCTCCTTAATGCCACTTTCAGCAGGTTTCATTATGAAATTAATAGCATTAATTGTTTTTTGGAGGAAACACCTTGTATAGGTATCCATCACAACTGCTATGAGTTGTAGACTAGTACACTGAGTCTATCTCACTGTTCAATTTTTTCACAGATTCTTCCACTTAGGGGCACTGATAAATAGACCCGGGGGATTAGTACAGTTTAAAACAAATATAGTACTCTCCCATTTCTGAGTATCAGTTATGCAATATTTCTAATTTATATTTCCCCTGCAAGAGCCCACATACCAGTAAAAATGTATATACAGAACACACCCAGTTATCTGAACTAAAGATCTGCGCCTTTCAGATTATGTTATGTAGTTCGCTAACAATTATATAGTTGTTTGAAAAGAGAAATTAATTTAACTTTTTGTTAGGACTAAACAGAATGAGAGAAATGTGCCTATATATGCTGCTATGCAAGAGTCAGATCTAACTCTCATAGAAAAAGCAAAGTTCCATGGTAATTCCCCTCACCATGGTAATTGCTAAATGGGAAGGGGGAATCCTTAAACTGAAGTGCATTTTCTGAAAGTCTTGGTAAATCAACAGGAGAATGATTGAGGAAAGCTCCTATTTTAAATATGCATGTCTGATCCTAACTATATTTACTCAGCCCCATTCAGAAAAATGCCCCGCTGAGTTCAGTGTAAATAAGTATTGTTAAAACTTCAGCTTAAGCTTTACTTTCTATCAAGTAGGTATGCTATGGATTTTGCTTAATTGGCTAAGGGCAATCCATCTCTTAAACATCACAGTGTAAAACTCTTACTCAGTTAGCCTAACTGAGCTCCAGGCGATCTTCTTAAGAGTTTAAGGAGGTCAAATAGCTTTGCTTGTATTTGCCCTATGGCGCAAGTTTGATATTGGGAACCTCTGAATTCACATTCTGAAGATTCTCTCCTGCAAATAACTTTCCCAAAATTTTTCTGTTCACCATGTGACATGAGCATTTTTATTTTTTATTTTTGGATTATTGAGTTGAATTTCTGAAAGTTCAGTTTGGAGTGGAATAAGGCTATTCAGCCCATCAAAACAGGAGAGCATACTGCTTCCTACAGCACCACAACTGAATGTATTCGGTATAAATTTGAACAGTAGATTAATACTGTTTTTGGTCATATGAATATAGGATGGTTCTGTTCATTTTTTGCTGCTTCCTGATGAACAGAATCATTTTCTTTCTATGGCCTGAAAACATTGCAAATAATCAAAAACATTATATGCCACCATTAATTAGAAATGATTGGAATCCATCTGAATTTTTTTTTTTAAGAATTCATTTCTGCCACACCTTCCTCCAAATTCAAGACTCAAAGTCATTTACAGACTCAAAAAAGGAGTCCAAAAACACCGGCACAACAATAAAACCAACATAAATTCCTCATAACTGCACAAACAAAAATCATCTCTCACATTGCTCCAAATCCTTTGTGGAAAATGAATGTCCCTCAGAGGCAGTGTAAGTCTGCATCTGCCCCTAGCTGTGCAACATTTTGAACTGGAAACATTACCTCAATCTGGTGGCATTTAGGAATTCCCCTATGAATTGGATGCTCTAGGCACGGAATCTGCCTGCGTTTGGGCTACTCTAGCCTGAGTTGGGCTACTTGTGTGCATAGCCTTATTATTTTGTAACAGCACCTAACATAATTAAATTACCTTGGCTAAGTAAAGATTGTCTGGATCAAACCTCACTTCACTTAGCCAGTGCAAGTTCTGGAGGATAAATAGCTGGTTAAGGCTGTAATCTTACACATACTTCTTGGAAAACAAGTCCAAAACAATGGGGCCTGATTGGTTACATTAACTTGGTTAGGTTTGAACTTCAAGGCAGTGAATCGATCACTCTCTTTCTGTCTGGTAGTGTTTCCTGTCACGTAACAGAGAAACTGGGTGAAGTCACTCAGATTCCATCCTCTGCGCTTCCATTATGTCTACAGTCTCATTTTTCTCGCTCGGCAGGCAAATTAGATAGGGCATTCAAACAAGCATATTTGATCTTTACAAAATATAAATTAGGCTCCACTGTAGTATTCAAGCAAATGAAAAGCACTGTTTTCTATTCAACAACAGAACATGTATGTCAAAGGGGAGAACGAGCTTGTTAGCCTGTTCTTATTTCAGTAAAAGCTGAGTTTTCTTGTTGCTGTTGTGCTGTTTATAGATGGACTCTCAGAGGCATAACATATCTTTTTCCACTCTGATTTCTATTGAAAACATCAACAGCAGCTAGCACAGAGGTTGAAAATGGCTTGGGTCCAGGCTATTTAAGAGAGTGCTTTCTACTACATTATCCCCACTGCCTGTTTAAATAATCTGGATAGGTCCACCTACAATTGCCACAAGTTCTTATGGAAACAACTTGGAATTTGACCTTCTTTGTAGCTGTCCCCTGCAGGCTTTAGGACTGAAGAACCACATATTAGTTTCTCTATAACAGAGTTAATAATAATAATAATAATAATAATAATAATAATAATAATAATAATAATAATAATTCAATTTCTATACCGCCCTTCCAAAAATTGCTCAAGGCGGTTTACATAGACAAATAACAAACAAATAAGATGAAACCCTGTCCCCAAAGGGCTCACATTCTAAAAAGAAACATAAGATACCAGCAACAGTCACTGGAAGTACTGTGCTGGGGGTGGATAGAGTTGTTGAATGAATTCAAGGTGGGATCCATATTAGATATAGTAACTAAATTTCTACCATGGTGCAAGCTTTCCTGTTTTGAGGACTATAGAAATCCATAGTCTCTCTGCAGAAAATATATTAACTTCAGGATCATCACAACAGTTCTATACACAGTGGGAGTCTCAAACTGTGGCCTTCCAGCTGTTGTTGGATTACAGTTCCTATAATCTCCAATCACAATGGGCCAGTAACCAAGGATGATGGGAGTTGTAGGTCAACATCTGCACCTCCAGCCTCGGAGTCAAGATGTCATTAAATAGCAAATGTAGAGGAGCAAGAGCAGGAGATGGCATGCCCTCAACTCTTGCCTGTGGGTTTCTCAGAGGCATCTGGTGGGCCATTGTGGGAAAAAGCATGCGGGACTAGGTAGGCCTTGGGCCTGATCCAGCAGGGCTGTTTTTGTGTGGACCACAGATTCAGACTACTGGACTAGAGCAATATTCAAGTATTTTTTAGAACTTACCAGTGCTTTGTTCGTAATCACCCTTTATCACCCTAAAATAAATCTTAGTCAGTTAGCCAATTAATCAATTTATTGGTTAAATTTGCATATGAATAAATAATATTTTGGAAGGGGAAAACCATATTTTCTGCAGATTTAGATGATCCACACATGAGCCACAGGAGGCACCATCTCAGAAGAGGCATTCTGAAGTAGGAGGAAGAATGTGTCTTTTTAAATAGCACCTGCTAACCCATAGTGTTTGCAAATACTTGTATTAAAAATACAAGTCCAGCATATTAACTAATGAAGCATCAGTGCAATGTGAGATGAACTGGTGCTACAGACAAATTCCAGGCTAACGCTACACTGACACTCGTGGGGGGTGGAATGTTGACAACCCTTCTTCTACCGGAAGCTGCCTGCGCAACCAAAAATATGTCCCTGATAGCTGCACAGGCGAAGGGAAGGGAATTGAAATTGGACCCTGTCTCTCTGAGTACCAGTGCTAAGTTGTTCAATCCTGTCCATAGCACTGGCACATCTCATGGTGTACTGGTGCTTCATTAGTTAGGGTGTTGGCTAATAATTTTTAAATCTGCTTCCTGATAATTGGAGGCATCTTTTTTAATCAATCAAAATATATTTAATAAATTAACCAGATAACTGGCTGTGTTTCAGCCTGAAGCAAATACCTCATTAGTTCCTGAACCAGTTGCCCTTCTGCCTTTAGGGAAACAGCACACTAAGTCTAAGGGTGGATCTCTGTTAGCAATCTTGCTTTTCTATATCCTGTCAACACAGTGATAAATAACAGATCCCACTTCTGGACAGTTTTTCAACTTGTGAGTGAAAGGTACACCTAAAAACCTCTGCTGAATTTTTTGTACATGGGGCTTATTTCTGTCATGTACTCATGTGCCCATTTTCTACGTACAAACACTTGTAGGAAGGGGGTAAATAGTATAAATCTAATTGTGGAAGGAAGTTCAGATGCCCTATTGAGATCTCATTTCTAAAGGACTGGTTCAAGTTCCTAAGTTACAAAAATAGAGGCTCTCTTAAACTTGTGCTAAATTCCCATGGTAAAGTTTACTCTATTCCTGACCACCAACTAGGAATATACTTGGCTCAAGGGAAGGAAAAAGTATAATCAACTTGTGGAATTCTCTGCCACAAGATGTAGTGACAGCCAATAACCTGGATGGCTTTAAAAGGGGTTTGGTTTGGATAACTTCATGGAGGAGAGGTCTGTCAATGGCAACTAGTCGGAAGGCTATAGGCCACCTCCAGCCTCAAAGGCAGGATGCCTCTGAGTACCAGTTTCAGGGGAGTAACAGCAAGAGAGAGGGCATGCCCTCAACTCCTGCCTGTGGCTTCCAGTGGCATCTGGTGGGCCACTGTGTGAAACACGATGCTGGACTAGATGGGCCTTGGGCCTGATCCAGCAGGGCTGTGCTTATGTTCTTATAATATTTGGGATTTTTCCTCCCTTGGGTTTCTTTACCACAGTCCAAACAGTCTGTAGATGTGTTTTTAATCAAACTAGATGGGCAGTGGGAAATGTATGGACTAGACAGTTAATGACTGACTGTCTTTGTCGATTATGGGCACCTACTCATCCTTTTGTTATTATGATCAGTGTAGCTGCCCCCAGCCACACAAATAATCTGCTGCTGAATTGCTTTAGTTCGCTTCATGGCTGGAGGAGTAGATTTCACTGTGAAGAAAGACATGCAAAGATGCATTTGGGGAGACTAATTCCAATGCCATGAAGAATGTTCTATGAGTCTTACCAACACTTTAGGCACTTTATTAGGGCCTGTAGGTCCAGGGTAGCCCAGCCTGAGCTGCACACCAATTATCATGATAAAAAAAACAGGCTAAAGTGTAGATAATGCTTGAGGAAGGAACGATATGCAAACATTATTCTGTGTATATTGATATTGTCACAGGAATGTCCAACTCTAATCATGCGATAGACAGACCTTGTACAGGCAACTCTAGGACTTGTAGTTTGAGAAACAGAGAGGTCAGTCTCCCTATATGAAATGCTCTCGGGAACTACAAGTTCCAGAGCTGCTGCTGCATTTCCTATGCACAGACAGGAGGAGCCTATGGGATGTGGCAAGAGAGGGACAAGCATCATAATAATTAAGAACATTGGGATCCAGAGGTCAGTAGGAGCCTGTGCCTGCAGCCTGCTGTTTACAGATCCAGAACATATATGAGTAAATGTTCAACATCTAGTCATCCAGTTTTTCACAACAGACAAGACTTTTAATTAGGAAGAGACCAAAGAGATACATTTACAAGTTTTCAGTAGGCCTGGAAAAATCTCCCTCCTTCTGAGAAGATGTATCAAGGGACAAGCCCCAAGAAGCTAGTCGAGCACTTCTCTTCCTTTGTTGGATTTCTGTGTGGGGATATCATCATCTCTTCTCCTGGGGGCTTGGGACTGAGGCAGAGGACTCAAAGGCCAGCTGTCAATGGCCAACCCCCAGGGGCTGGTGGATCTGTATCTCCTCTGAGATTACTACAGGGCAATGGTTCCCTTGGGTGGTAGAATCTCTGCAAGAGTTGGAAGTTTAGAGGGCAATGTGCCTCAGTGGGTTCAGGTATTGGCATGGCCTTGGCAAGAGTGGTGAGTTCAGGTGGCAGTGGTTCCTCTGTGGGAATGACAGGTTCAGGCAATTCTGGCAGTGGTGGCTTGATAGCCAGAATAGTTTCATCCGGGGGTGGGGTGTTTCCCTCATCCCCAGAGTCACTGGCACCAGACCAGGGTCAGGGCTGATCCTGACACAGCCACACAGCCTTTTCTTTTGTTGCTATCTTCTCAACTGGAGTTAGTTTTCTAGATAGTTTCTTGCAAATGCTTTATATGATTGTTTCCCTCATCCAGATTTAAAATCTTCTCTTCTTCCTGGGTGTGCTTGTTTTGGGAGAGGTAGTAGTGGTTAAATTTCCGAGCAGCTTTCCTCCAGGCTGGAGCTGAGAACAGTTCTCAGTGGACAATATGATAAGGCACATAAGTGCAGGATTATTGGCAAACATGTGACAACATTACAAGCCAAGAGAGAACTCTTTGAAATAGATGGGCTCTTTCCCAATGCTTGCTAACAAAGCTCATAATTACCAAGCTGATTCTGACTCGAGCTATGAGTTCACCCATCACTAAATTCCATATGGAACACAATTAGTGACATTTACAAGTAAGTGGATTTATGATGGTAGTTATACAAGGTGATTCCACATTTTCAGACAACAAGCTGTAGCAATAGGAGTTATTGCTGAAATTCCTCTATGCCTGCTGCTGCCTTGTGGGACAAGTTACTGCCTGCTCACCAGGAATATCCCTTTAGGATATTATTGTTATTTGTTACAAGGCACTTCCATAACATCTCTACTTGACACTTGTAACATATATTTTTCTCTGCTACTGGGAGCTTCTTGGGTAAAAAATTTCCTCTTGCCAGATACAACTAAATGCAAACTTCTGTTTCCTGCTACATTCTATATGCCCAGCCATAATAACCGGCTCAGTTTCATTCTATGTGATGCAATTAAAATATCCAACAACATTCAGCATTTGCTATTAACATTTTAACTCATCTGGGAATGGCTATTTCAGGTGTTACACATTTCCTGCAGGGAAAGCATGTGAAACCTACATCTGTGGTGGTGATCCATTTATTTGTATGCTGCTTCTCCAAAACTGCTTGCAATAATAAGAAAACAACAATAAAAACTATATGATACCAGTACCTTATTTTCACACAGATTACCCTCAGATGGGTAACCCACAGAAAATTAGCATGTGTATTTTTTAAAAAGTCATGCACAGTCTGCACCAGTGTGTTGCCCACAGTAGCCTGCTACTTTCTGTGAGGAGCCACCTCAGCTGCCTTCCCCACAAGACTCACTGCCACGGGGCTGGTCTCTGGCCTGGCCTCTTCTTCTCGCTCCTGGCATGCCAGGGCTTCTTGGGGTCAGTGCTGCACAGCAGTGAGAGCACTTTGGAGATGGCATGTAAGCACTAAATCATCCAGGCTGCCGTTCTGTCTGCCCTGAAAGCAGCCCTTTCACTGCCTCTTGAGGCCTGGCAACAACACGCTCTAACTGAGCAACACCTCTGCCCACTGTGCCAGGGAGCCTCACTGAAAGACCTCATCAGGCAGAATGGAGACAGGAAGAGACTCTCGCCTCCAGGATCTCCATCATATGTAAAAATAATTGTGTATGACCCTCACTCATTTAGGTCTCACACTCCCTCCGGTGGGAAACAACAGCAGAAAAATGTATAGCCCATGGGGAATATACTTAAAAATACAATAATTCACAATAGCAATATCATAATGTAAAATAAAGATTACATTAATAGAGTAATAATTCATATCAATAGTATATCAAGTATTAGTACAATTCCAAAGTTAATCAACACTAATAATAAGTTATTATAGTAAGAACTAATCTACCTACTTTCCTTTCACTATCCCTACAACCAGACTAAATTTGGTCCAAATCAGTTAGGCAGTTCACAGGTTAGCCCACTTGTGCCTCAAATATCCATGTGTCCGCCATCTTGAATTGGCATTGATGATATCATAACAAACTATGTATTTGAAGTGTTCCTGTGTGTTCCTACAACTGTACCAAAAATCGGTTCCTATGTGAACCTCAAATGTTCACCTGTCCACGGTCTTGAATCAGGTTGGATCATTACAAACTACACCCTTGGACCATCCCTATGTGTCCCTATAGCTGTAGTAAGTTAGGTTAAAATTGGTTAGGCAGTTCACAAGTTAGCCCAATTGTGCCTCAAATGTTTACATCTCTGCCACATTGAACTGGGGTGGATGACATCCTCACAAACTACGCCATTGAGTTGCCCCTATGTTTCCCTACAGCTGTGGCAAATTTAGTTCAAATCGGTTAGGCAGTTCACAGGTTAGCCCACTTGCTCCTCAAACATTTATGCATCTGCCATCTTGAATCAGGGTGAATGACATAATCACACACTACGCCACTGAACCATCCCTGTGTGTCCATACATCTGTTGCAAATTTGGTTCAAATCGGTTAGGTGGTTCACAATCTAGCCCACTTGTGCCTCAAATGTTGATGGTGGGGGTACAGACATATGGACAGACACATGGACACACAGACGAACACACACGTGGAATGCCGGGTGATCTCATAAGCCTACTGGAAAGTAGGCTAAAAATAAAGGAATACATAACCAAATTTAAGATTTGATTTTATTCCCCCTGCCCAAATATCAGCATTACTATTTATACAATAATAACTATCTCTAAAACATCAGTTGATGCAAGGGCTGTATTCTTGCAATACCTTGAAATGTACTATGGGATATTGGAGGTAGCTGTGGCTGAAACCTAGCTCTCACATTACAATACTTGTGTAGATTGAGACTGATCCCACGTGCATTCTTTTACACACACATACACTTTGTCTGCTAAAGTGAACAGATGCAAAGGAGATGGCTCTTGTTTCTTTAATAGCAGGAAAACAGAGAAAATTTTAGTTGGTGCAGCTTAGGGATGAGAAAAATGGCACTTACTGGAATTTCCTGTTCTATAAAAAGTACAGTTCAAAGTACAGGAGCCCTTCTTCCATTGTACTGTAGGGAGCAGTTTTCCAGTATATGAGCACTGCATGTACATACTACAAAATCATGTATGCAGTGGACTTGAGGGCTGTAATCTTGCAGCATTTTGTAATATACTGGAAATATAGACCATGAAAGGAATAATGGTGGTTGATATGGCTGAAATCCCAGCTCCCACATTATATTGCTGTACAGACACACTAAATTTGTGTCATCAATTAGGCCTGATATGCTAAAGTGGAATAATTTAAACTGATTCTGGTTCATGCATATAAAGTCAAAATGATGATCCTTATAAAACTTTTATTACTTCTTCTATCTATCTATCTATCTATCTATATCTCTTAAACGTACCTGTCGCTAATCCCATGTGTGGCAGTTTTCACGAGAGTTTGCGAGCAGCTGCCAGATAGCGACGGGGATGGGTGGGTGGGGGGGGAAAACTGCTGGTCAAGAGAATAGCTGAGCAGCAGCCATCAGGCAGGGAGGGTGAGAGGAAAGTGGCAACCAACAGGCAGGGAGGATAAGAAGAAAGCAGTGACCATTGGGCAGGGAGGGCAAGAGGAAAGCCAAGAAGAGAACTAGAGGCACGGATGCTCTGTGCCCAGTTCAGCTAGTCCCTATTATTGTATCAACAAGTACCCCACAATTACCCCTCAAAAGTCACAGAGTTTTAAACACCTATTAATGCTCCCAAATAACTGACATTTCAGCTGAAGTGCTGTGCATTCAGCCCACCCTAGTTACTAAATGGACCAAATATATAGACTGCTTAGGTAACACAGTTAGCCAACTTTTGATCATTTCCCCCCATCCACTTCAACATCCCTTAATATCAAATAATTTACTGTAAATAACTTGCAAGATGGTATAAACCCCCTGCAGTGTCACACCATAGTTTTTAGTTTAGTATTTATTTACGGTCTTTGACCAAATGTACAACATATTTACATTTACAAAAAAGAGAAAACAAAACATCCCTTAATATCAAATAATTTACTGTAAATAACTTGTAAGATGGTATAAACCCCCTGCAGTGTTACACCATATTAAATCAGATTATTCTCCAAAATACTGGAGAAACTGTGGAGCTATAGGCTCACACATATGGTGATCATATGATCACCTACAATCAAATTATTTGTAGCTCTAATAATTTTATTTATTTATTTTATTGTTAAATTTATAATTCATTAAAACAATCACAAGGGAGTTCACATAGAAAAAGTTAAAACAAGACTGTAAAAATTACACAATTTAAATATGCGCATATATATATACACACACACACACACATACTGTATGGATGACAAATTTGCATAAGTTCATTCACCTAGAATATTTAAGAAGAAGAAGATATAATTTACACCAAAATTTAAAAATTTTTGGATCTTCAGACAAAGGTGATCAACAAACAATTATAATTCTTTAAAAAAAATTAAAGTTTAAGGCAGACTCTAAATTAGCAGAAGATCATGGCAGACTAATTGCATTTTACCTTACACATATTATTTAGAAGAAATAACTTTTAGTGGGATTTATTTCCAAGGATAAGCTGAAGCCTGGGCCATTATTCACTGGCATCAACAGCACCACTTGCAATATAGTGATTTGTAAGAAAATAGTGATTTGGCATAGAAAAATAAGTATTTGAAAAGTTTATCTGTCCAAGAAAAAATAGTATCTATTCTTTTTATTATTCTTCATAGCTTTCCAGTAGAAGATAAGAATTCTCATTAAAGGGAAGGAAGTAATATTTTGTACACCTTGAAATAGAAAATGAAATCAAAGTCAGATCCATTATCAGTGAATCCAAAACAAATAAAAAGTAGAAGGAGATACAGGATAACATAACAAAGAAGTATAGAAATTTCATTCTAGGCAGATCTTCTAATGTGTGACAGAGTCTTGAAGATTCTATCTTTCTTCCTCTTCCTTTCCTGCTGCCCCCTTTCACCAGTAAATCCATTTACAACCTCCATATGCGTTTGTCATACCAACTAGACAAGCAGTTGCATGGTTAAATAAAAGATATGATAAGCTGTTACCTAGTTCAGAAAAAGTACTCCACCACTAAAGAAAGTAGTAGCTCCATATAGGCATTTATAATACCAAAAACCAGGTCACCCTGGCAAATGGATAGGAAGTCAATTTAGAGCAGACAAAAACACTGTACTCCCTCAAACAAACATACAATTAACCTATGGAATTCACTGTTGCAAGATGTGGTGCTAGCCATTAACTTTGATGGCTTTACAAAAGAATTAGATGCATTCAGAGAGGATCAGCCTATCAGCAGCTAGTAGTAATTTATTTTCAGTCACTGACCAGCAAAAATACAGAAAAACAGATACATAAAATTCATAAAAACATTAACAAAACAAAAACCTCAACTCAGTTTATAACAGCTATCTTCAGCAGATAATAATACTTGAATACTCAACTGCATAACATAGTCTTACAAATCCAATTAGGCAGAACTTGGTGACTACATAAGAAATCTTATAATCATGGTCCAATAAATGATAACATATGTATAGAAATCATCAGAACAGCCTGGAAAATTTGATAAATATGAAGTAATATACACACTATGAATATCGCTGTAAAAGCTACAATATAATAACACATGCACTGTTGTTTCAATGGCTCCCAAGTTGCAGGGACAAAATCGCTCTGCGAATGGGACTTTATTAAATCTATTGTTGAGCACTGCAGTATGCAAAATTTTGAATTGTGCTTGGGCAAACACCCTGTGATACTTAGCTAATATAATCCGGTTAAAATATCTGGCAGGGCATGTATTCAATATTTCATTTCCCAACGCTACTCCCCTTGGGATAAAGTTTTGGTCGGTCTGCCATTCTACGGGCCTATTCACACGCTCAGGCAATGCTAGGCTAAGGAAGCCCAGCCTGGTTTTGCTGGCGCGTGAGACCCACCGGGAGCTACACAGCTCCTGGCAGCAGCACGGCAGCAAACCCGCTTAGGGAGCCCACTGCTTAGCCTGGGTCTTGGGTGCAAGGTGCCCAGAAACCGGGCTAATTAACTGTTTGTTGGTGCCGTGCACCTCCGCATGGCACCTACACATGAGTAGCCTCTTGGCCAGTGCTGAGAGGATACCTATAATGCTCTAGCACACTGCATTATAGCAGTTCCAGGGGCTGGGAAGACACATCCCAGCCAACAACCCTCCACGTGGCCAGCAGTAGCTGGCAGTTGTCTGGGCATGTGATCCGCTGCCCGGCAGCAACAAAGAAGGAGATTGACTGCAGGGGAGGTAAGCATTTCAAGGATTCTTCCCCTCACTCCTTTGAGCCCTTTCTCCTGTGAGAAACAGTTCTACAACTGAGACTCTTTGGCTAAGCACCTGGTAAAAGCCCATCGCTATTAACACTTGTGGATAGGCCATAAGTAAGCAGCTATATTACCAATAATAGTTGAATGGAACCTCCATATTCAGAGGCTGTATTGAATACCTGATGCTGAGAAAGAAAGAAAGAAAGAAAACAGTGGAAGAGAAGAGTTATTTTCATGCCCTATTATTCTAGGGCTTCCCTGAACCAGCCAAATAGCCACTTTTGGAAACAGGATGTGGATGGACAATTGTACTTGTGCATCAAAGGCTGTTCTTATTTTCCATAACTTACAGTTCCTACTCTTTTGATGTGTATTTGCTACAAGGAGCACTGGCTCTGAGGAAAGGAGAAAAACAACATAAATGCAGTGTGTTAGTCTGATTGTTAGTTGTCATTGCTTATAGCTATGCCAGGCTTTTTAAGGATCAAAAAGCTTTTTCCAATGCTAGGTTAAGGAAAAGGGGCTTGGTTTTGACATGGGTTTAACCAACAACAAAGAGAGCAGGTGTTACCTGAGGGAAGTAGTTGTGCCCAGCAATTTAAAAGGGAGATGGGAGTTCATCAGAGCTAGGTGTGGCTGCTTCCAATTGTTCCAGTCAAATGAGTTAATCTTGAATTGAATCAAGAAGCCTGCATTCACCTGGAGGCTGAGGCTTATCTGTCTCTGGCCACAATGAAACCTTCAATTTCCTGCTGCTCTCTTCTTCTGAACACTTATAATTTTGTGGATATTTCTTTACCCTGCAGCCTTGCTTAATTATCAATGTGGAGTACAAAATAAGAAGTCAGCAGATAACAAATAATGATGATGTTACTGTGAATTGGCTAATAAGGCATAATGCTGTTGCCTCCAAGTGACTAAATGTTAAGGCTGTTCACATGAGCACCCTATCCTGGGCTAGGCTGCTTGTGTGCAGCATTGGAGTGATGCTGCTCCTGGTGCTGCCCTCCCTTCAGACCCTACTCTTCACTCCAGCCTTTAACCCAAGCACCGGTGCAGCCTGAGCAGACACAGAGACAGGCACCTAGAGCTCCCGTCTCCCGGGGGAATCCCCCAATGCACTGCACTCATTGTGAGATACATTATGGGATTTCCAGAGGCTGGGACACTTCCGCCCTCTGGAGATCTGCACTGTTGAGAGCAGAGTGGATGGTATGGGAGTGCAGTCCACACTCCCACCAATGTTCAACAATTGTCTAAGGAGAGGGTAAGTTCTGTGCAGCCTTCCCCACTGCCCGCCCATCTGCCTTGCCTCTATGTGTGTGAATACCCTTGTTATCTCGGCTATTTAGCACTTTGGTGCAGTGAAATGCTTAACAAACACCATAGCTGGAGGGTTTGAATACACGTTATTCAGTGTTTTGCAATATTTAGTTTGTCATCAGAACATCTTTGAAGATTCCTGATTATTTGCTTTTTTACATGTGAGGGAACAGAGGTCAAGGGATGGTGACTAGAACCAGGCCGCATGCATGAGAAAAGTCTCAAAATCCAGAGCAGCACAGAACCACACACTGAGCTAAAACTGTGGTGCTTTGGTGATCAGTTACTGTCTGGATCCTGAAGTATCTCCTCCATTGTGCTTCCTGCAGGTGAGTATGCCAGAGAGGGAACTGTCAGTGAGGAATATCACAGAATAGATATTCTCAGAGATGTCTGATGGCACTCACTGAGAAATCACTATGGACTAGTTCAGACAATACTTTGGCCCACATGATTAGAAAAGGGACCTGCGGGGGTGGTGGCTGTTCATCTGAGTGGCTGTCTACATGTGCTTTGTGTGTGTAGAGTGGCCATCCAAATGAACAGCTCCCTCACACAATAAAGGGATGCCAGGAGGGCACCAGGGAGGTCCACAGAAACTGTCATAATGGGCACACTCTTAACGTATCTTCTTTCTAATTGTATTGGCCAGCAGGATATTGTATTGGCCCATTGGATATTGTCCAAACCAACCCTATGTTGATACAGTTCCAAGGGATTCTGCTACATGTGCTTCAGGACTACTGGATGCTGTACCTCTCTTGACCTCCTATGGGCTTTGTTTAGCAAATTTCCTCCTTTTACATACCTGTAGTGAGGAGCAAGGCTAAGACCAACAGAGGAGGTACCAGTGACTGAGCAAATCATGACAAAGAGAAGAAAGGCCACTATTTAAAGCCTATTAAAGGAATGTCCACACCATGCGAAAGTAATTTGCAAAACCAACCCTAACCCACAATGGAAGCTGACTGGTAAAATGGAAGATATAGGATGTCTTACGTGTTGTTGAGTACCTGTGTTGTTTGATTACTTCTAATTTGCCATTAAACAGAGCTAATCTCTCTCTCTCTCTCTCTCTCTCTCTCTCCCTCCTTCCCTCTCCCGCCCCTCTCTCTGACACACAGACACAGACACACATACTTAGGCTTTGTTAAGAATCAGAGAATGATTGTTTCATACTTGTTCACAATCTTAAATCAAAAGGCCGGATCAAATTATACCTTTACCTAGATCCATCCCCAATGCATATGGGGAATGAGAGTGTGTCATTCCTTCTTGCCCACCTGGAATGCTTATCCTGACTCTCAGTGGCATAACGGGGGGAAACGGCGCCCAGGGCAAGCTCTGCCCCTGAAATTGCACCCTCCCCCCGCCCCCCAGACCCCCACATACCTGTGCCAGCGCCCCCTGAGCGCGGCGGCGGGCGGCGGCAGATTGCGCAGCGGTGGTGGGCGGCGGCGGATCACCGAGTGCGGCGGTGGCGGGCGGCGATCCTGCCGAGTGCGGCGGTGGCGGGCGGCGATCCTGCTGAGTGCGGCGGTGGCGGTGGATCGCCGAGTGCGGCTGTGGTGGGCGGCGATCCCGCCAAGTGCGGCGGTGGTGGGCGGCGATCCCGCCGAGTGCGGCGGCGGCGGATTGCCGAGTGCAGCAGAGCGATGCCGAGGCCTGCCGTCTGGCCTGGCGTCTCTTCCCGAATGAACTGCGCAGGGCGCCTGCGCAGTTGGGAAGCGACGCCAGGCCAGACGGCAGGCCTCGGCGTCGCTCTGCCACACTCGGCGGGCTCGCCGCCCGCCACCGCCGCACTCGGCGGGCTCGCCGCCCGCCACCGCCGCACTCGGCGGGCTCGCCGCCCGCCACCGCCGCACTCGGCGGGCTCGCCGCCCGCCACCGCCGCACTCGGCGGGCTCGCCGCCCGCCACCGCCGCACTCGGCGGGATCACCGCCCGCCACCGCCGCACTTGGCGATCCGCCGCCGTGCGATCCGGGAGGGTCGGGGGGGCATGCCACTTTTTGGCGCCCTCCCACATGGCCCACCAGAGTGGCGCCCAGGGCACGTGCCTCGCATGCCCCCCCTATTGTTACGCCCCTGCTGACTCTGGTGCCACTGACCTCATGAGTGTAACAGCATGTACATCTAAAACCTGTGGGTTAGATAGACCGCTGCCTTATACGAAGTCAGATAATTGTCCATCTAGCTCAGTACTTTCTATACTGACTGGCAGCAACTCTCTAGAGTTTCAGATGGATATTTCCCAGCCCTACCGCTAACTGGAGAAGCCAGGGATTGAACCTGGGAGCTTGTGCATGCAAGGAGATGCTCTACCTCTGAGTTTTAGCCCCATCTTGAAACTGAAAGCTCAGCTGACAAGGGTGGAATTCAAGCCCTTACTTGTAGAGCACAATAGATGAGCTGTGTGTTGCCTTAACCACTTGGCCACCATATCTTCACTCCCTGTTGCCTTCATCTATCCTCACACATGCATCCAGTGCATGTAAGCCCAGTTCCCAATGTCAGTGTGAGATGTGGTTAGTCTTGGACTTCCTTTGGCCTTAGCTGGACGGAAAATTTTCTCTTTTACCAACCAACTTAAAATGTTATTCTCTCTCCAATGGCTAAAAGTACCACATACTGCTTGAGGGCCAGGGTTGCAGGTCTGCCAGTGCCAAGTACCCTCAACATTTTGGAATGCATGAGGCGAGTCAACAAGCCACAGTGTGCATGACTTTCAAATTACTTGTTTCAGCACTCGTGGTAGAGAAGCATTGCTCAATAATTTGCTAATGTGTCTTGTGAGGTATGTAACACTGAGGCTACTGTGGCAGAACGTTAATATTTGTCACTGAAGAAGTCTAGCATAAAACATAAGAACAGCCCTGCTGGATCAGGCCCAAGGCCTATCTAGTACAGCATCCTGTTTCACACATTGCCCAACCAGATACCTCTGGAGAGCCCACAAGCAAAAAGCTGAGGGAATGCTTTCTTTCTTGCTGCTGCTGCTCTCCAGCAACTGGTATTTAGAGAAGCTGATTGTGGCCTATTCCATTCTTTCCTCTTTCTTCAGGTTCCAATGTGACCTTCATTACACATTTTAGCATACTCATATTTTCATAGATCTTTATGTTTCACAGAAAATAATTGCATTCATACTCAGTGTTCATAATATGATGGCAATAATTGCCACAAGAAAGTTTATAAATTGAGTGTATGTAAAATGTTATCTCCCCCTCCAGATCTCTATAACATTTCAATCTATTTTAACGGACCATTTGATAGCTTTCTTAAAATTAACCAGCTTGGCAAAGGGAAGGAAAAGAGTATTTCCTCGGTCAAGTGGTTTCTAAAAGAAGCTGATTTTTATATATACCTCAAAATTATCATGTTTACAAAGACATTTTTTGCTGCAGTAATCTGATCTCTATAGTGTCATATTCATATGATGTCAATGGCAAAAGTGAACCTTAAGTAACACTAAGTCTCTCAATGCATAGCTATCCCATCCTGAACTACTAAAGCTATTCATATCATTATATTTATATCAGCCACTCTTGCAGAAGTATAAAATTGCCAGACCAGGAAAAGTTACAGACACAGAACATTTTCTTCTTGATATTTCTTTGCATTATTCCCTGACACAGAACAATATTAGAACATCCATTCTTCTCTTAGGTATTTTATGCTAATTACATACATTTATTCCTCCCTCCCTCCCTTGTTTGGAAAAATTAATAGTTGGTTAGGGCCTATCAATCAACCACCTTAATTAATTTCTACTTTTGGTTCTCTATACATGATTAAGCAAATATAAAAAACACCTGCTAAAGCTCTAAAGTTGCAAATTTATTTCTGTGTACTTGTCCTGAATCAAACAAGTGACTAGTCTGGAAATTATTTACAATGGCAGTTCATAATTGTTGTCGTTGGTTTTCCAGAACCAAAAGGCAGCAGTAATACACATCTTTTGGGAGTGTATATATAACCGACAGCACTTAACAGTCACAGACTTATTCACCAATGTTGACTGCTGCATCTGCAAACAGTTATTATCATTTTTAGAACTAGAAATTATTACTTTATTGGTGTTTATACAAGTAGCATCATCAAAATACAACTGGGCTTAAATTCTAATTTTTTACCATTGAGGGTTTTGGGTTGTAGTGTTGAACCGATATTTGGGGGTGTTATATTGCAGGAATAGCTTGATGAAACTAATGATGCCACCAAAGTGCTATCCGTTTCAAGATCTCAAGCAAGTAATACTTGGCTGCATTACAAAGTGAGTTCAGGGAATAAAAAACAACAACAACAATTTCCTTATGGAGTGGGGATAGCTGATAGCTGAGCCTGGTTCTTACTTGAAGGGCATTTGGCCATCACTAGAAACTACAATGTGAAATCTTAGTAATTACTAGGGCTGTGCAAGATCAGGTCGGGAAGGTTGGAAATGATCCAATTTATTTGGGCCATTTCAGAAGGCATTGGAGATAATCCAAAATTGACATAGGGGAGCTTATTTCAGTTTGGAATTCTCTGACACCATTCAGGGAATTTTGGAGCATTTCAGAAAATGGCAGCAGGAGTCCACTTTTCTCCCACTCCCTGTTCATGGATGGGGGGCAAAGTCATCTTCTGGTGACTACTTGCCCGGCCACCCATGCTTTTATTTTTTAATTTTTAAAAAAGTTTTAACTTGGTTATTTTACTTACAATTTACAAAATAACCTGGAAGATTATCTTATGTTACATAACTTTCCCCGAGATTCTCAGATGTGACATAATTTTGCTTCCATGATTCACTGTGAGTACAATTTCTGAGTTACTTAAAAATTAATTTAAAAATGATTAGATTCTCTTGTAATTAGATACACAGAGTCCGACCATCCTTACCTACTTTTGGGGCAAATTTCAGAGGCCCCTGTCTAACCATTCCTGATGGAAAAAACCCCAACAGGTTCAAAAGCTGATCCCAACATTCTGAAGGGTCTAGAGGTCTCTGGACCAATCTGGAGCACCTCTGTGCTCCAAATTTCTAATCCTATCTGAAATTTGCGGTTGTTCACAGCCCTAGTAATTACCTATTTGATGAAACCCAGCTGACACTTTAGAAACATGATCTAGGTATGCCAGTTCCATAAACCCACATAATGGGAAAGTAGTTACTTAACCTGATGATCCAAACCAAAATATTCAACTCATGGCCCACACTTGAAGAGAAAACTGCGGGCATATCCTCAGAAGATATTTTCTTCACTTTGAGTTATGATTTAACACGTTCATGAAATGACGAATTATTTGCCTGGTGTAAACTAGCCAGATTTGGAATCATTCACTTTATTTGGAAGGAAATTAATGTTTTGTTTTATTTGCATGTTTGGACAAAGGCAGAATGGAATAGCAGGAATGCTTGCTTTAATCTTGACAAGTTCTTTGTAAAACTCAGCAATGTTTTGCATCACTTATAGAATTGTTTTAGATGTATGACCCATTCAAATGATTATTCCAACAGCTTATCAACCATTTATGATAGTTGCATGTTAGAGTTCTATATGGTTTACACAAGAATAGGATTATCTTCATGTACCCAAATTACATTTCATTTTTACATCAATGATAACATATATCAGTAGTGACATATGCCTAGCATATATTCAAGAGGCCTTTATTTAAAAAGAAAAAAACAACCCATGAATGTTTTGAAGTGTGGTAGGTTGCTGAATCTGAATGTTTGTACTACTATAATTACTACTGCTGCTATTTATTAATTATTATCATTTATTTATTTATTTGATTTCTATACCGCCCTTCCAAAAATGGCTCAGGGAAGTTCACAATAAAATAAAAGTAAAATCAATTAACTGTTAAAATAAAAAAACTATAAAAACAACATAAAACCATTATTAAAACAGTTTAAAAACCCTGGAAGGCCAAAAACCCTGGAAGGCCAAAGAGACAGGTTTTAAGGGCTCTCCTGAAGGCCAATAATGAACTCAGATTACAAATTTCTGCCAGGAGTGCATTCTACAGCCCAAGAACAGCTACAGAGAAGGCCCCCCTCTGAGTTGCCACCAGATGTGCTGGTGGTAATTTAAGATGGACCTCCTCAGATAACCTTAACATGCAGTGGGGATCGTGCAGAAGAAGGCATGATAATGTTAGTAATATTCATGAAATATGCACAAGATTCAGTCTCGTATTCTATATTAATTTTGAGTAATTCTCACCATGTGGTTCTTACTTCAAGTCTCCCTTGCAAATTAGAATTGTTAATGTTCCTGTTTTTAGTTAGTTTTTATTTTTATTTTATTTTACATATTTACATTGTTTTATCTGTTTTATTAATTTTGTGAGCTGCCACAAGCAGTATTGCACTGGAGTTGCAGGGTATAAACATTTAAAATATATTAGGAATTCCCCCCTCCCAACAGTAGACAATACTGAGCTAGATGACCCAATGATCTGACTCAGTATAAGGCAGCTACCTGTATCTCTTATGAAACGATGGAGAGAAACCCATATGTACCCTCACTACCCCAAAATGTGAATGTGATAGGGTAGTTAAAGATCATGTGGTGAAAACTAATAGATGCCAAGTGATCTTGAGCATGCATTCTGCATTTAAGACAGAGACCAGAGTTATTTCAGTTTAACTCAGAGTTATTTCACATTTATCACAAGAAGTAAAGTAAGAGCAAATAAAAAAAATTAACCTGATTTTTGGCATGGTGGCTGTTTTGGTGGCTTCCACACATGTTCAAATGGCCTTTGCCAAGACCTGGCAAGGCCTAGGGCCTCGCAGGGACCATTTGAGCATGTGCGACTGCCATTTTGTTTTTGGCAGCCATTTTTATTTTATTTTTTAATTTAAAAAAATGGCCACCACACATGCTCAATGCGTGGAAGCCTCCAAAATGGCCGCTGCACCAAAAATCAGGTTATTTTTTAAATTTTTTTTTTTTAAATCACAAACTCAGGAGGGGGTGGGAGCAGCATGGCACTGGCACCCCCCTCAAGTGGCACCCAAGGCACATGCTCTGGCTGCCACATCCTAGATACGCTACTGCATATTGGAAAGACCTAGTTCAGCAGAGTAATAGGAGACACATGTTCTACATTTGTGTTTTAAAGAAGTCTGACCTTAGAGTTGTCTACATACACAAGATGGTTTGGAGTAAAAAGATAAACTGATTGGTACCTGCAATATGACATAGAAATGGTTCCTTTGCTTGGCTGAACTCTCCTTCAAGTGGTAAACCTATGATTGGATTGTATCACTTCTGATAACAGGGGTGTGTGTGTGTGTGTGTGTGTGTGTGTGTGTGTGTGTGTGTGAATCACATTGCCCTTCACATAGGTTCAGATGCAGGGGCAGAGCCACCATTGTGTAGGAGTGTGTGTTTCAAATAACCTGGGTTGCCATGTCCAGGGGCTGTGCCTGGTGCCCCAGCCACACCCCTGCGTCTGATGTCAGACGCGCAAGGGACATGGTTGCATTTGCAAATGGGGCTACACATTCCATTTGCAAGTAAATTACAGCCAGCGCCGAGTTTGCAGTGGTGGCCAGGAGCGCCTTTCCCTGCTTATAAAGGCATGAAGACACATTGCCGGCCAGGCTGGGAACTCAGAGCTGGCTGAAGCTTCTCAAAGACAGAACCACATGTGAAACAAAGGGAGACCTCATTGGCATAGTTTGTGATGATATCATCTACCCCAGTTTAACATGGCAGATACATGAACATTTGAGGCACAAGAAGGCTATCTTGTGAACCAACTAATTGATTTGATCCAAAGTTGCTACAGCTGTAGGACACTTAGGGACATCTCAACAGCATAGTTTGTGTTGATGTCATCCACTCCAATTCAACATGGCAGATGTGAACATTTGAGGTGCAAGTGGGAACCAGTTTGGACCAAATTTGGTACAGTTGTACCAAATATAGGGACACTCAAAGGCATATATTGTGATGATGTCATCCACCCCAATTCAAGATGGCGGACACATGAACATTTGAGCCACAAGTGGGTTAACTTTTGTGAACTGCCCTACTGATTTGGACCAAATTTAATCCATTTGCAGGGATAGTGAAAGGAACGTAGGCAGGTTAGTTCTTACCAGAACTCCTTGTTACTTGTAGTAAAAAGGGTCTCTGTGGTCTATTGATGTGTTTTTAACTTACAAAGTAAGAATGCATGCTCAGGAACTCTTAACAGCTAAGGTATACTTGAATCTATGCTAAATGATTCTGAGTCTTCATCCTGCCTTAGGAAGTGCTTGTAGAATCAGACCCACTGAGCCTGGCATTATTTAAAAGAATCCCAGCAACCCACAGGAACAAAGTGGCTCAGTGGTGGATTGTGGCCTCCCTATCCTTGTTCAGAGAGGTATTCTTTAATTGAATATCAACATGAGCATGGATGAGATTCAGTTATGACATACAGTATTTGTTGCTCCCAGGCTTTGTAATGCTCACTGGGGTGGTGGTAGTGGTGGTATCCATTCTCTGACATCCGTGCCTGCTTTTAAAAAATGACACATTTTTTATTTGTTCAGACTTTTACCCCTTAGAGGTTGCCAATCTCTCTGCTCCCCCGCTGCTCTGCCTTCCTTTTTATGGCTGCTGCCTCATGATGTTTTTATGGGTTTTATTGTTTTTAATTGATTTTAAAATTTTAATGGACTTTTATTGTATTTCAACTTTTGTTGACTGCACTGGGATGAGTTTTATGAAAGATGGCATAAGATTGAACAATAAGCAAGCAGACAAACAAATAAATACAATCTAGTGTGCTTATGACTCACAGAATAGCTAACAACAAGGAATGCCATTTCATGAGTCTCACACCCTCCAAATTATCAGCATGGAAACAGAAACGTGCTTGTAGTATCTCCATTAGTATATACCATGTAGGATCACTAGATCCATTATTACACATTGGTAGGGATGTTCATGAGCCAGTTTGGCGCTTTCTTTGGGAAGTGCCGAACCGACTTGGGCACCGGTTTTTGAACCAGTTCAGCGGGATGGGGAGTGGTTCTCTTAAAAAGCAGGCAAGGAGCTCCTTGCCTGCTCATCTGCTTTTCCGGTGGCAGTGCCTGCTCTTCAAAAGGCTGATGCTGCATGCTGATGCCACACAATGGCTACAAGGAACAGTGCCACAACCACTGGAGAGTAGGCACTGCCACTGTAAATGTGGTGGGGTGGCGGACAAGCATGTAAGTTGCTCCTTCCCTGCTTTTAAAGGGAACCAAGCCCTGCTCCACCACGAATGGCTTGTGCACATCCCTACACATTGGGCAGCATCCTAACCAGTATTTCTGTGAGCAGAGGATGTTCTGCTCCACTCAAAGGGAGAGGGGTGATTCTTGCCTTATCTCCCTTTCCTTCTACTGCCCTTTGGACTCTCAAACATCTGCTCTTAAAGTTCCCCCAATTCTCAGGGACATCTTTTCAGGCAGCACGGGGCTGCAAAGGGAAAGGAGGATCAGTGAAAATCATCCCATGCGCAAGGAGAAAAACTAGTCAGGATGTTGTCCATTGTTGAAGGCTCTTTATTGCCGCATTCATTTACTCTGTAGGAGCTTGTCTTTGGTTGACTTTAATGCCAAGAGGGTGACTTTGGTTGACTTTAATGCCAAGAGGGTGATGGTTCTTTTGGTACAGATATACTAGGATAGCATGATTATCCAACAGTATGTTATCAGCACATTACACACACTCTCTCTCTCTCTCTCTCCCCTGATACTTCACACACTTCAGTTGTATGGGGTGTGTGTGTGTGTGTGTGACACACACACACACACACACACACACGAAGTGTGTGAAATATCAGCATGTGTGGAGCTGTAAAATGGCTGTTTTGCTTGAGTTCAGTTAAATAATGTCATAAGTTCAAGGTTTCTTTTCCAACCATCAGCGGTTCCATCTGAATTTTGTATATTTTTGTCGGGTTTTTGTTATCCCCGATTGGTTTATTCAAAAGAAGTGGACAGTGTCAAAATGTATTAAAAGGGATGGATTTGGACAGAATTAGTGAATTGGCTGTTAGTCAGCTAGCATAACTTTGAGAGCTGGATTTACAGGAAGCTGAGAGGTGCTTGAGCGACTCTGAAGGCTGAATCGCTCTTGTGATTCAGACTGTTCCCGTGGGGGGGAGGAGCAAGGCCTGTTGCAGAAACAGGAGACCAATGGCTGCAGCAGCTGAAGAACTGAGAGTGAGGGCTGAACACAAACTGCTGGGTGAGAATTTTGTTAGGGCCTAGTCTAGAGCAGGGTTTCCCAACGTTGGGTCCCCAGATGTTATTGGACTTCAACTCCCATAATTCCCAGCCCCAGTGGCCTTTGGTTAGGGATTATGGGAGTTGAAGTCCAATAACATCTGGGGACCCAGCACTGAGAATCCCTGGTCTAGAGGATAAGCTAGCAGGGTTCATGTATCCTGCTTTTATTTGCTTGTGTTGCTCTTATGGTCACTGTTCTTATCTAAGATTTTATAAAAAGCCTACTGTTTGAACTGGACTGTTTTTGCATTTAGTAAAATCCTCATCGTTTTGATCAAACACCTGTCCCTGTCTGTATTCCCTGCCCCATGCTTAGTTGCCTTACCACTCTACCTTGTGTAAACTTTGAGATGGAGGTCTGGAGGGATGTTTGGTAGAGACAGCCAACCAAATAAAGAAATCTACCTGGTGGTAGTGGCAAGGTTTGTTAGATTATGGGGCTGTAACAGCATGGCTTGGTGCCTTAGTGTTCATGTATGTGCATTTACTTTTGTGGGTGATTCACACAAACAACAGTTTAATGAGGTGTTCCCCAAAATGCAAAAAATAGGGACAAAATTGGGGCAGTGATTTTACAAGGCATAGGTGCCAGAAAATAGGTACTGTCCCCGATATATAGGGAGAGTTGGAGGGTATGGTCTTGTAAAACATAGCACATTTTTTAAAAAAGAGGTAGAAATACAAGTGTATAATAAATAATGACAAAAAACTACTAGTAAACACTGCCCCCTGGTGCATTCAGTTTCTTAACTGCAGAGCTCAACGATCCCTTTCCTTTCAGTGTGGGCCATTACAAGTGGGCCTTATATAAGAAGTACTTGTAAATGTTGGTAACTTTAAGTTGTCCCCTAAAAAATTAGCCTTTTCTTTGCTGTGCAAGAGGCAAAATGGACATTGAACAGTGTGAAAAATGTGAAAGGAATCACTCACAGTGTGGAGGTGCAGTTTGCAAAACACCTTCACATCCAGAGTACCACTGTGCCGGAAGGTTTTAGACGATCTACCCTGCCCCTGGATGTGCACTGTGCAACCTGGAAGTAGGTCTTTGAGGGTTGCTCAGGTCTTGGGGACCTACTTCTGGATCACAGGGAGCACTTCCAATGGGAAGGGAATTGGTGAAAATCCACCCCCCCACACACATATACACCCCGCCATGCATGGAGGCAGGACTGTGGATGGATCCATCACACTCTGTGGAGGCATTTTGTATGCTGTGCCTCTGCACCATAGTGCACTGGAGGCACTGGAATGTCAGCCAGTGTTTCTGTGATGTGGACGGGACATGCGGGTCTTTTATAACACTATATGAGTGTTGCCACTCCAAAGAGCTGGTTAGGGGTCTGTCCGCACTGTAGCCAAGCATGGGGCAAATCTTCAAAGTGTTGGTTTACAGCTCTTAACACTCTTAGTTTGCGGATCATAGGTAACAGATCTTAAAAAAAATATTTTTAAGCAGTCTTCTGAATTATAATCTGCTCCTCTATTTACTGGCCTGACCTGTGCCAGGATGGTTGACTGCATGGTTTTATATCCTGCTCTTCCTCCAAGGAGCCCAGAGCGGTGTACATAGTTATGTTTATCCTCAGAACAACCCTGTGAGGTAGGCTAAGCTGAGAGATACCTGACTGGCCCGGAGTCACCCAGTGAGCTTCATGGCTGAATGGGGATTTGAACTCAGGTCTTCCTGATCCTAGTCCAACACTCTAACCACTAGGCCATACTGGCCAAGCCTGGGGTTAATTCAAGCATATCATGTTGAAGTTTTTTCTTTGATTCTGTCACACTGAGGGTTCTTTGTCCTGTTATCTTTCTCTACTTGCATTATGTAACTATGTATAGAGGAACAAGTAGAAACTCACCAAAGAAATACAGTTTGCAGGCTGGCCCAGTCAGAGCTGAGTTGGAGATCTTGAATTGCAGTGAAGGTCTCAGGTACAAGTCTCATATGTGTGTTCTGAGATGACGTATGATTGGGCATTACGTGGCTGCAACCCCTGCTAACCCCTGCTAATTGAACAAAGAGGCACCTTTTAAAGCAGTGACTCTCTGATATTTAGCAGGGGGAGACCAACTGACCCTTTTCAGCCCCAGCACAGCATTTTTCTGATGGATGTTGGTAATCTCTCTCTTGTGTTTCTTTTTAGATTAGGAGCCCTTTTGTAAACAGCATTATGAACTTTTTTAAAATGGAAAAGTAGAACTCATTTTCAAACATTGAACTCATTTTCAAAACATTGGCCTGGTTCACATAATGGTTTGAATCTAGTTTTAATGTGGGTTACTGACATTAGCATGATTGTGTGAACCTACACCAAGAGAGGAATCTCAGTTTCATCTTGGGCCATAAAGCACCTTGGCATGGGTTCACACAATTACGCTATTTTCAGTAAAACTAGATTCAAATGATTGTGTTAACCAGGCATAAACAGAGCAATGTCATATTGGTGGCCGCCCTGGGGCAAATAACTATTAAACTAATTCTAAAAACCTCTCCCATTTCCTCCCACTGTTCAACCTCATCCTGACAGCTCTGTCTTACAAATTGGCTCCCCTAATATCCTCCATCCTAGCAAAGTGTGTGAATGATATGGATTTTACATGATTTGCAACACACATGCTCTTTCTCAAGAAACTTGTTCCTTTTCATCCCTTATGTGTGTTTTCCCCCTTTTGCTTGAATCACTAAGCTTTTCAGCAACCCTCCTGCAGGCCTCAACAGTTGTTTCCAGTTTTCCCACTGCTAGCAATACAGCAGGTTTCATGCCAGGCAGGTGTCAAGGGGTCAGTTTGAAAGCCCTTTGTCTTTGTTCCAGCTCATACAGCTGGCAGGCATCCATCTGCTCTGCTTCTTTAGAGGCTGATTGTACAAATCCATGTTTCACATACTTATTAATTCCTGATTTAACTCAGTTGGTCACCTGTGTATTGATTCAACATGTTCAATTCTTTTTCAACAGCCTAGTGGTGTTACTAGCAGTTCTTTAGTCGTCAAGTGCCACCCAGTGGCAAAATATCGGTTATCTTGTACTTTAGGTTTTGTCTGTTGTGTTGCCAGGGATGTTTATACACTACACTCCAAAAGACAAATTCTGTATCAAGGACACTCAAATCCTGAGCCAGGAAAAGAGACAGGGCTCGAAGGAGATAATCTAATCTAAATTTATCTCTCAATTCACTGATGTCCTTGTAAACTCACACCCACAATAACTCCTCCTTCTCAATATACATAGAGACTTTACACAGGAGCAGTGTGTAGAGCCTGGGAGGTTTGGCGGGGAGGGTGAGCTTAGCCCGCTCTTCCCACAGATGATCAGTTGTGAAGCCCTGGGTGGCTGGATCAGCTGCCCACACAACTACCGGCTCCATCATGGAGCCAGTGGGAGCTGCAGGGATCAGGAGCCACCCAGCCCCTCCAAGTCCCAGGATGCCCCGCATGAGTGTGTGGGGCATTCTGGGGGGACCCCCGAGGCCAGGCGGCTTGTTGTTGCCTTTTGGTCAGGAGTTTACTTGTGTGTCATCATGCGCCACGGTGGCACACAATGAAAAAAAACCAAGAGAAATGGAGCACTCGCTCCCTTAAATTCATTTAAGGGGAGGGGGGATTAGGCGGATAGCCACCGTGGAACCACTGGGCTCGCCCATGAGCCCGGTAGTTCTGATGATCACTAGAAAGTGGGCTAGACTTCCTTAGCCTGCTTTCTAGTGATCATGGGAATAGGCTCATAGTTTTAAATAATCCTTTAACAGATTGGATTGAAACTAGACACAGAAGCCATTCACACGTGTAGGCAAAACAGGGCCAAAGAAGCCCAGTCCAGCTTTGCCTGCACATGTGCCCCACTGGGATTGAGCCCAGTCCTGGTGGCACCTTGGCAGCAAACCCGTCGAGGCAGCCACCCTCCAAAATGAGGTTAGGAGAGCAAGCACTCTCCTAACCCTGTTTCCATGATTGTCGGCCAGCCGTGGCTGCTTGGCAGGCTGAGGAGATCTTGGGGAGGGGAGGGGGGATCCCCATAATGCACCGCACACTCACTTGTTGCATTATTGGAGTTCCAGGGTCGGGGTGATGCAGGGTGACATTTCCCATGCCCCCCCCCAGCTTCCGGCAGCAGCCAGTAGTCATCTGGGCAGACAATCCTCCCACCGAAGAGGACACCGTCACTAGTCTGTGGGGAGGTAAGCTCTTTAGGCTAACCCTCTTGTCCTTTCTCACTGCTCATGAGATAGGGCTCACAGTATTCCAAATGAGTCTTCACCTGTCCCTGCCAGAAATATTATGCTTAAAGCATCCAAGAGCTGCACCTTCCTTATATTTACATTTGTAACTTCTAAGGGCTATTCTCATGAGCAGCCAAGTCCAGGCTACGGAAGCCCAGTCTGGGTTTGGCTGCCCATATGTGTGAGCCTGATCCTGGTGCTGTCCTCGTGGGTAGCCCAACTTTTGTACCTGGGCTTTTACCTGGGTTAGAGGGCATAAGTGTGCCCTCTAACCCAGCCCTGGGATTTTGCCTAAAGTGCCCGACTCCTGGGGAAATCCCCCACGGTACTGTGCTCATCACATTGTGTCTTGTGGGATTCCTGCAGGCCGGAAAAATGAGTCCCAGCCTCCAGCAATCCACACTGCATGGACGACAATGACACGACAAATATTTATATACCACTTTTCAACAAAAGTTCTTAAAGCAGTTCACATATTCATAAATAAATAAATATGGCTCCCTCTCCCCAAAGGGCTCACAATTTTTAAAAAATGAAACATAAGATAGACACCAGCAACAGCCATTGGAGAGATGTTATATGGGGATGGATAGGGCCAATTGCTCTCCCCCTGCTAAATAAAGAAAATCACCACTTTTAAAAGGTGCCTCTTTGCTCAGTTAGTAGGGGAATAGCGCTGATCTTCCTGGATGCGCTGAAGATTTGTCAGGAGATTGTTGTGAGGAGGGCGTAGGTGAAACTATGCCTCTGCCCCGCCCTCCCTTCCCGTCCCTCTAATGATCATTTATTTATTGTTAAATTTTTATACCTCCTTTCATTAAAATAATCTCAAGGCGGGTTTTTCATGAGAATAGCCTACTATCAATTTATGATTGCCAGTCCCCTGATTTAAATCCTGCTCTCAGAATAAAGGATATAACTAAAACTCTCATGCTAAACTGCTTAGTTTGTTTATAGCTTTTCCACATTTATATACTGCCCTTTGTCCTGGGACCCAAGGACAGTAAACAGCAATTTTAAAACAAACTTAAAAAAACAGAACAATAAAATACAACTAAAAACCAGAAAACACAGCTATAAGACCAATGAAAAGGAAGTCAGAGGTCAGCTACTCACTAGCCAAAGGTCTGAATGTCACACTTTTGCATGCACTTGTCCAATTTACATATTTATTCTAGACCCAATGTTCTAACGGTTTCCCCCCACATTGGGATTGGGATTTTGGAAGATAAGCAGCTGGAGGGAAGTGATGAATAACCGAGGAAGGACATCATCTCCAATGGAGCAGGATAGCTACCTGCACATTTTCATTTTAAAATGAAACCTTACAACCATAGGACCTAAGGTAGCAGATTGGTTAAGAGCATAAACTATGAAGTGAGAAGCTGCGGGTTTAAATATCAGTTTAGTAACATAGTAAACTTAGGCAAGTAGATATCTCCAGTATTCTTGTGTGAATATATGCTGTTGTATTATATTGAGTCAGACCACTGTTCTGTCTAGCTCAATATTGTCTACATTGATTGGCAGGTGGCAGCAGCTCTTCAGTTTCAGATAGGGTTTTGTTCCCAGACTTTTCTGGAGATGTCAGGAATTGACCTGAGAAGCTCTGAATGCAAAGCATGTGCTCTATCTCAGAGCTATAGTCTCTCTCCTACTGCATAATTACACTAATACATATTACAGGCTTTGGGAGGAATTGCTGGGAAAAAGGTATATGGGATGTGCTTTGAGCAACTAGGGAAAGCACTATATAAATGCTAAGAATTAGGATGAGAACCAGTGTGGCATAGTCACTAGAATACTGATCTTGGACTGGGGAAATTCTAAGATGGTTTCAAGTACCCTATTTCATCCAAATATGTAGGTGTACACTGAACGAGGAACTGGAATTCTGAACATTGAAACCAATTTTGATTACAGATCATGTCCAGATCATGGGGAAATTGTCTAGCTTGCTGATGACTGATCCCCAAACCCATTTTTGGCCAACGTACTTTCAAGATGGTGCATCCCCATTCCTCATATTGGAAACAATACAAATAATACACTTGGATTTAAATAGGCATACACTCTAACATAACATTGGACCACCCCAGATCACATTTCCAGATCACTTACTCATTATCATACTGCCCACAGTATGGATTGATTTCAGATATATGTTCCAGAAGTTGACTTGTATATGTTCCAATGACTGGCAAAGAAAGGAGCTCAGTCTTAGGTAGTTGTTGAATCTCTGGCAGGTGTAAGTTCTGGTTGTCTGTCTCTCCTCCATTCACCAGGCCCTTGAAAATAAACATGAGCCTGTTTTTCACCATGCACTATACAATATGAACTTCTGATTTTGGGGAGTTAAATTATGATTTTGAGTGATGTGGCCAAATAAAAACTCAAAGCACAATCATTGTCCCTATTCTGTTCAACAAAACTAATCATATTAACTGTCTGATCAAAGCAGTTGGTATTAATTCCACCCTCCCCAAAAGGGAATTTCTTTTACTAAAAACATGTCTCTGGAAACACAGATCTCTACAACTGGCTTAGACATATTTCACATACTTTTAAAGATCTGGGCCAAAGTGAGCTTCTGGACAGAATGTAGTACAAACACATTGAGATCTGCATTCTATTATACAACATTTAAAGAAGTGTACAACTTTTTAACTTCCCGAAGGGGACTCTTTTGAAAGTGGTTTAATAAAAGGACCACATGTGGGAAGCATTCGTTTTGTCATTTGGTAAATGGGAATACAGACTTGTGCCTCCAAGATACTAAGATCTGACATTTGGATGTCACGAAATTTGGAATGACCGAGGAAAAATCTAAACTAATACCAGAATATACTAGTTTTGGTTTCATGAAGGTTGCACAACAGTGCTGTTTTTGTTACATGGTAAAATGTCACACAGGAATGGTCTAACAGAACAATATGAAAACAAAATGAGCTTCCTTCATTTTTGCTGCATGATTGCTTCAGTTGCTAATACATGTGGTCATTGACATAGACTTTAGAAGATTTCCTGTACTCAAAATAACTTGGGGAGAAAACAGACTTACGCCACTAGACAAAATATTGTTAGTTTCCAAACCATATATATTTCAACATCATAACTATTTCTGATTGACTGGTCTGCAATGCTCCCATACCTTCTCATTGGCCTCAGTTATGAAAACCAGAGGTCTTGGTGGAGCATGGACTCCCGCGATATGTGTAATGTGAACTTGGGATCTTTCATTGATCTCAGATAATTCACATGGCAAACACCCAACATTTAAATCAAAATAATTAATCTAAGATTTGAACATGGGTGTTCAGTGTCAGCTTAATGTTAGGTGTTTGCTGCGTGAATCTGAGATCAGTGAAAGAAGCTGAGTTCACCTGGCATGCTCTGTGGGAGTGCACATGCTGCTGAAGTCTCCCATTTCCATTTAACAGTTATTGTGATCATTGTGTGAACCTGCCCATTGTGTTCCACCAAGTACTGTGTAGCCCTCTTATTTACAAGGCAGCGTTCACTTTCTGACTGTCCTCCAGCCTTCCGTGTTTTCTACTCTGTATGTTCCCTAGCATGACAGAAGGCCTGCTGGAGAGGAGGAAAGACACTAGGTCAGAGGCTAATGAGATGCTGGAGAATAAAAAATAAAAAATGAAAAGATATACAACAGCCAAAACTAATCTAGTTCTGTTTTTAAAATGTGTGGGATGTTTAAGCTCTAAAATGTGTAGTTATGACTATATGTGTATGAACAGTATCAGTATGTATAATCAGAGAACAATAGATTGAATAACTTTTTTGGGGGGGATACAGATTCTCGTTGTCTCATCATGAAGGGTCCCCCCCCGCATCTTGTAGGGAGATCCAAGTGGAACTGTGTAAAGTAAAGGCACATTTGTGATTGAACCACTGCTCTCTAAAAATAATATTGCTGCCCAGCTCAGGTTAGCCAAGGAGCATCTGGATGACCCACAAGGCTTCTGGCATAATGTACTCTGAACAGATGAATCCAAAATTGAACTTTTTGGACACAATCACAAATGTTTGGGGAAAACCAAACACTGCCTTCCAAAATAAGAACCTCATCCCTACTGTCAAGCATGGTGATGGAGACATCATAGTTTGGGGTTGCTTTGCTGTATCAGGACCTGGACAACTTGCCTTCATTGATGGAACCATGAATTCAGCTGCATATCAGAAAATTCGAGAGGACAATATCAGGCCATCTGTCTGTGAGCTGAAGCTGAGCCAAAAGTGGGTCATGCAGCAAGATGGCGACTGTAAACATTCAAATAAGTCTACTACAGAATGTCTGAAGACAATGATATTTAGTGTTTTGGAGTGGCCAAGTCAAAGTGCTGACCTCAACCCTATTGAAATGTTGTGGCAAGACCTGAAGCAAGCTGTTCATGCAAGGAAGCCTTCAAATGTTACAGGGCTGAAACAGTTTTGTCTGGAAGAATGGGCCAAGATTCCGCCAAGCCAATGTGAGAGACTGATCACCAGTTACAGAGCACATGTAGTTGCAGTTATTGCTGCTGAAGGAGGTGACCACAGTGTTCTCGCTAAATTTTTTTCATCTGTGTGCAGAATGAGTTTGTTCTGGGAGGCAGTATCAAGGCCATGTGTGTGCATGTGCATTCAGAGTGGAACCTTCCTGATTCAACCTTAGTGGGATCTAAAAATAACTGAACAGATATAAAAAAAATGTGAGCATGCACACATGTGCACGTCTTAGAGGGAACACTGGAGGTGCCACCACTTTTTCACACAAGGATGTTTATTGTTGACTCTTTTTGTTGAGTGAATATTCAAAATATATCCCTTTTGCCTGAGTTACTTATTTATTGGGGTTGCCTTTCTCTTATTGGGATTGAGTTTATGATCTAATCATATTTTGAATAAGAATTGTGCTAACTTACAGACCATCCTAGGGTGTTGATACACTTTCTCTCAGCACGGTAGTTTTGAAATAGCCATGGCTGCTGATGGTTGACCATCATGGATTGAAAAACTCTCCAGGGAGCATCCAGAATAGGTTATCCGTAACTAAATATAATTGAAATTAATGGGACTGAAGTCAGTCATCATGGCTCGCTTGTCTCACTGATTTCAGTGGTGCTATCCTGTTCCAGGTTGGCATTCACCACATCCTGGGGTCCAGCTGAGAGGGTATGGTCTTCCACCAGGCAGGGAGATGAGCAGGGACTCAGGACCCTAGATAGCATCCAGAGCAGGATTCAGGACTGGGACAGGAGGACACTCCAGAGTTGTGTGCTAGATCCACCACAAGTAGAATAGATATTGCTTCAGCAAGGACCTGCCACTGAGGCTTTAAGCAGGCCTGCCTGCTAGTTGCTGGCTTTGGCTCCACCCTCCTTTCTGGCAGAATCTGGCAAACTTAAAAGCCCAGTGTCTGGTTTTGCAGGCATTGGCTCCAACAGTGTTCGGGGCAGGTGGGTGGGTGGCTTTGCTGCAGTGGGCTGATTCTTCACAGATGCCTCTGAATGAGGATGAGGACAAGAGTGTATCTTCTAGCTGTGGAGAGTAAGTGTGTGTGTGCTGGGTTTTATTTTCCCTGGGAAATCTATTAGTCTGGAGATTTCCCCAACAGACTCATGCCCAGAACTGTCAGCTGCATCCACTGGTTGAGGGGGATCCCAGAGCCTGGGCCATGACAGTGATAAATAGTTTGTTACAGCCCATGAGCAGCCATGACAGTGGCTTTCTTACTGTAACTACTTTCAGTTTAGAACTGTGGTGCAAAATCAACTATGAAGGAAATTGGATTTACTGAAGGCCAACCTGAACTTTAAAGTCATTTTTGACCCTGTGTGGGACGTTTTGGTTAAATCATAGCCCCAGTTTGGATTGGGTCCATAGAATGGGGCCTTTGTAGGGGGATTCCACTCCTTGACCCTGCCTCAGTCCTGATCCAGATCGGGGGGGCGGGGTATCTGCAGCTCCTATTTGCCCCAGGCAAAACTAAGTTAGGCAGTGGCTTATTACTTTTACTTGAATGCTTCCCCTTCCTTTCTTTACTAAGCTGCTACAACTTACTGCCTTTTGAGTGTGACAAAGACTGAGCCTTCCTAATAGGAGAAGTCCAATGCATTGCCTGGCTCTACAGAATATGGCAGGTCGAGTACTTTTCTTTATGACCTTCCCCATGTCTTGAGATTCATATGTCCCTGCAGCAGTCATAATGGCCCATTTTTACATTCAGGATGCAGGGGAGGAAAAAGAGGGCTCTGTGAATATACTGGAGTCCATGGACACTGCACTGGAAATAAACACATCTACTTTAATAAGGAAAAGTCCATTCTTCGCCACATAGAAATTAAAATTCCCATCTTTCATGTGGCCTCTCATCTTAAGATTTCTTTTACTACTATCTATGGATGATCTATGGTTGCTGTCATTCCAGATTAGTTTCTTTTATGTGTTCTTTCATCCAAACTAACACAACCACTTTGTTCACTTTGATCTCCGTCCAGGGTTTAAAGCTGCTAATGAGAGACAATATTTCCACATGTAGTTTCTCTTTACAGTAGTTGCCTTGAAAGATGGCTTGATGCACTTGAGCATGATGAGAAGATTAACACTACATGGTATATCAGGAACTACAAAATAATTTCCCTAAGGTTCTTCACCAGCAACTCTTCTTTGTTCAAATCTTCCATCAAAATCAGTGAAGCTATTCACACGATTGCTCAAAACTGGGCTGGGCTCCCACTGCCCATTCAGATAATCCGGAGAAGTTAGACCTTTGCCACCAGCTCGTCTGTTGGCTATGCAGGGACGGGCCTTCTCTATTGCTGCCCCAAGAATCTGGAATGCACACCTGGCTGAGATAAGAGTCTCCCCATTTCTAACAACTTTTTAAAAGTCTTTAAAGACTTGTTTTTTTCACTCAAGCTTTTTAATTGGACTGTGATTTTAAATTGTTTTTAAGGTTTTTATTTTTAATCTGATTTATGTTGTTGTAAACCTCCTAGAGATGGAAGTTTGGGGTGGTCTACAAAACTGAAAATAGATAGATAGATAGATAGATAGATAGATAGATAGATAGATAGATAGATAGATAAAAAGGGAGTGAAATAGTAGGGGTGTTTATGTATTTATTGATTTACTAGAATGTAACATAAATTAAAAATAATAAAAAGAGTCTCTCTCTTCTGAATCTCTCTCAGCCCTGTCTTGGAGATGCCAGGGAGGGAGTTTGGGACCTTTTACATGCAAGCAGGCAGATGCTCTTCCCAGAGTGGCCCCGGATATCTTACAGTGTTCACTTGTAGTCTCCAATTCAAATGCAAACCAGAGCAGACTCTGCTTAGCAAAGAGAGATATCCAGCCACAAATGGACTATGCCAAAATTGATACTATGCCACACTTTTTAGTCTAATTGGTTTCACTGGAAGAAATTTAAACATGTCACCAAGTCCCCATTGAAATAAAGTGCTTACCTTACATTGGATTGTGCCCTTAATCTAGTAACAGTTTGTAGATCTGTCCATATTTCATTTAGAAACTGTTCTCACTTTCTGTCCTCCTTTACTGCCAGGAGACATTTTTCAAGCCAGCGTTTTAATAAAATGGTTTTTGTAACAAAAATACAGCCAAGGTGACACCAATCAAATTTACTGTAAAGCTGAAGTTAATATTGCTTTTTAAAGATGTGGGCAAGTAATTTTTGCCACATAATGATTATTTCTGTTTTTCTATGCTCTCTTTAGAGGTTCCTAGTAGAGAGTTGTAAAATGAAAGGTACTATAGAATTAGAGATTGTTTGTAATAGGCATGTGTGAAAGGAAGTAGTGTACTTTACACTTACCACATTATATATATATATATATATATATATATATATATATATATATATATATATATATATTCCCAAATATAAAAGACTAACAAGTTTGGTCTAGTGTACAGAGAATAGAGCTCCAATGAGAGATATGGGGAAATGAAAAACGTAAAAATGTATTTAAAGGGTGTGTGTGTGCGTGTGTGGTTAATTCACAAGGTCGACATGAAAAGTGAGTGGTTATAGCCTTTCCCCAAAGAGTGGTGACTGCAAATGCTGAAAAAACCCACCTTGTATGTGAAAGCAGTCATGCACGGAAAACAAAGGAATAAATGAATGTTCTTCGAAAATATTCCTCAGGAGCAGCTATATCTCTGGCAGCTCACTGAAACGTTATTACTATCAACAGTTAAATGGGCCCATGTGCTAGGTAAGCATGCAAAGGAACAAAATCCTAAAAAGGTAACTAGGTGAGTTTGGCATGCCTAGTACTGTGAGGTATAAAGAGCAAAATAATCACAGCTTGCTC
Source organism: Hemicordylus capensis (assembly GCF_027244095.1). Classification (NCBI taxonomy): domain Eukaryota; kingdom Metazoa; phylum Chordata; class Lepidosauria; order Squamata; family Cordylidae; genus Hemicordylus; species Hemicordylus capensis. The sequence goes on from NC_069661.1 coordinate 59,937,090, forward strand.
CCTTTGGGGGGGACTATTTAACATTGAATGTATCCAAGTGCAGGCATTTGGACCTTGTGAAATGTCCTCTCTCCCATCCCTCCCACCCTGTCTCTCTAACACACACACACACACACACACTAAAGGCCAGTCATACACACTTAGTTACCTCACAGAGTAGAACTACTCAAGCAAACCACAAACATTTCCCTCACTGTATGTCAATGTCACATGTACATTCCAAGCCATAGGCCAGTTGTCCTAGTGAGGAGATCTCTATACCAGCCACCAGGTAAGCTGGTCTTGTTGTAGCAAGCATGACTTGTCCCCTTAGCTAAGCAGGGTCTGTCCTGGTTCATAAATGGGAGACTAGAAGTATGAGCACTGTAAGATATTCCCCTCAGGGGACGGAGCCGCTCTGGGAAGAGCAAAAGGTTCCAAGTTCCCTCCCTTGCAGCATCTCCAAGATAGGGCTGAGAGAGATGCCTGCCTGCAACCTTGGAGAAGCTGCTGCCAGTCTGTGAAGACAATACTGAGCAAGATAGACCAATAGTCTGACTCAGTATATGGCAGCTTCCTATGTTCCTATGTTCATCTGCCATGTAGTTAACACAGCACGCCATGTGTGCAGGGAGTAAAGCTGAAGTGACTTATATCTGGCCATCACCTCAGAAGCCCAGGCAATGATTTGCCACAGGCCACCTGGTGTTCCCAGGCCCCAAACTGAGATCTCTCAGCACTACAGTGAAAGTCACTGATAGAACAACACTAGTCCCCAGGCTCAAAGCACTGTTGTTTTGGGTACAGGTTCTGTGCCTCATTTGTATCTGAACTAGAATTCTTTCCATTGAACACTAGAGGTCACCAAAGCCACAGATTACTGTTAAATTGCTGGAACCAAGCCCTTTTAAGACAGATGGTTCTCTCCCTGTTACTTTGATTTAATCTGTTACTGGAAGTTCTTTGGCACCTCAGATTTACTGAACAGCTCAGGGCACTTCTTTCAAGAAATTAAGTTCCCGAAAGGCACCTTCTTAAAAGAGATAGGTGTTTCATGAAAGTATGATTTATCTGATACTCAAAAGCTCTGGTGATATCTGCTGTATTTGAATTCTGAGTAATGTTGTTGTGACAAAACCACAGAACACCCAGCAGAAAAAACACAGTGTTTCAAAGTAGACAACATGGCACATTGAAGTAAAGAAACCACTTTCTCTTACTCATTCCATGTGCCTCATGTAAAGGCATCCGTGAAACAGAACATTCCGGAGCACCTCTAATTTAGAGACCAAACATCTTTTCATATCTGGGAGATCTTAAAAGATGGAGTACCCTGGGTCTTCTGTGTGTGAGAAGCTGCTGCCAGCAAATTTTGAGAAACCTGCAAGAGATGTGGCTATGGCTATATCTTCACTAATTACATGTTTGAGTTGCTTGGTCAGAAAAGACAGAACTGTTTGAAGAAAGCGTTAATTTATTGCCTGCCACATGAAGAGTCCAGTAACGGAGCTATTTGTATATAAAGCCAATTGGTCTCATGTTTATAAAGCCTAGGTAGCTGCAAATCAACAGTAAGCCTTTGGTTATCATCAGTAGTGCAGTTCTAGTCCCCAAAGACCATTTAGTCCTCTCAGGTATTATAACTCTGTTATAACATACCACACATACGTGCACAAACACATGCACTGGCCACTTATAACTATATATATTCATTCAATTTTTCCAGCACAGGCACTCACCTGCTGCCTTCTCTGCTGTTACTGCTTTCTTCTCTGTTTCAGTCCAATGGAGTTGATTTTATCATTCAGTCCAAAGTTCAAACATAAGACTGTAGCCCCATTCACATGTTATGTTCAAAACTTATTTATTTATTTTACATTTTTATATCCTACTCTTTCTCCAAGGAACCCAGAGCAGTGTACTACATACTTGAGTTTCTCTTTCACAACAACCCTGTGAAGTAGGTTAGGCTGAGAGAGAAGTGACTGGCCCAGAGTCACCCAGCTAGTTTCATGGCTGAATGGGGATTTGAACTTTGGTCTCTCCAGTCCTAGTCCAGCACTCTAACCACTACACCACGCTGGCTCTCAGCATATGATCTGTGTCTAGTGTACGCAGATACAGTTATTCATAAGTCTGTTGGGCACAGGTACAGCAGTACAGTTCCTATCTATACCATGCCTTTTAAGGTACCTGTATCTGGGTTCACTTTTAAAATGAATGCAGGCATAATCATTCACATAAATATGTGTACAAGTGTATAGACAACTGAACACAGGTACAGTATAATGTCCGAATAGGACTTATGCCACTTCAGAAATGAGGTTTGTAGCAGTGTTTCTTTGACTTGGATGCACCCCTGGTCTTCTCTCTGATGTGCTAGCATCCCACCTGCAGAGAGAGGTAGATGTGGGGGTTCAAATAAATAGTCTCCTATGAGCACGAGAGGCCCAAGCTTCTCCCAGCTATTTTTGTATGTACGTATAATGCTGCATCCTTTGATGCATGAGTCATGGTGAGACAGCTGCCTGGAGTGGCAGATATGTGCGGCACCTGTGGGGTGGCAAAATACCCCTTGCTGTCCCTGCCACCTCACCTGCCACTATGAGAGCACTTTTTCACTGCCCTCTCTATGCAGCCACCGCAGCAGCTGTTGTTGTTAATAATAATAATAATAATAATAATAATAATAATAATAATAATGTAATTGGCGCCCTGGGTACAGTTCCAAAAGACCTTGAAGAGCACCTCAACACCATAGGGGCCACAGAAATCACCATCAGCCAATTACAAAAAGCAGCTTTACTGGGAACAGCCTATATTCTGCGACGATATCTATAACAACTGACAATAAAATTCAGCCATCCCAGGTCCTTGGGAAGGACTCGATGTCTGGATAAAACAAACCAGTCAATAACACCTGTCTGACTGTGTAAAATAATAATAATAAAGTCCCACCCAGCCACCACCACAATTTTCTTTGTTCTTCCTAGTCCAGTTCAGACATTATGCTGTATGATCTCTGTGTCTGTGTGAATGACTGTACCTGTGTTCATTTTAAAAGTGAACCTAGATACAGGCCCTTCAAATGCATGGTACAGATAGGAAGCGTACTTCTGTACCTGCATTCAGCATAACATGTGAATTACTGTGTACAGATCTGTGCCTGTGTACACTGTACACTCATTGTGTAGGTGTTGAAAATAACGTATGCATGTGTCTCTTGTCTTTGGAAAGGGCAAGGGGTGGGGAATGGATTAACAGGAAGTGTGGGCTCCATGCTTCCTGGTGTTCTGTTCTCCACTCCTTGCCTTTTCAAAGCAGGGGAGTGGGGAAATAGTAGCTGCTGCTGGACGCCCCTCCCCACCGCCATGAGTTAAGGAGATGTGGGCAGGAGAACAGGGAAGGGAAAGGAGGAAAAAGAGAACCTGTTCATTGGTGCACTCTGTGCACAGGGAAGAAAGGCAAAGGTTGGAGGCAAGGGTTGGTGGAGTAAAAAGCGAAGCGAAAGGTGGGCGGGGGGGAGAGAGAGAAAGAGTAACAGGCATGCAGTGAGCGACCATATCCCTTTGAAAGGATGAAGTCCTTGCAGCAGGCTTTAAAAAGCAAGTGTGGGGCAACTCAAAGGGAAATGGTGGGCAAGGAGAAACTGCTGCCTAGTGCACTCTGCACACTGGGGAGAAAGAAAAGGTTAGGTTTGGGAATTAGTGAGGGAAAGAGAGAAACGAAAAGGGAGGGGGAAGAAAAATGAGCACACCCTTTGAAAGCTTTCTGCATCAAGTCCCTGCAGCAGGCTTTTAAAGGGAATGCAGGCTGACAAGAATGGACTGCCATCAAGCAGCCTCCTTTCCTCAACCAGCACCCATTTTAACCCCTGCTGAAGGGTGGGGCTGGGCTCGACAGTGGAGAGGAGAGTACAAGGTGAGGCAACATTTGGCACTTGACTGAGGTGCACAAATACTTTGGACCACATCTATTTGGTAGTGATGGTGGGAGACAAGTGCCCAGGTCACATAAGACACCGAAGACAAGAGGAAGGTGTGCAATCTACCTGCCTGTGTGAATCCTGTGTGGTTGTCTTCATTCTCTCATTGCATACCACCAAGGAGGCACATGTTTAATTTTCCCAGGATAGCCAAGAAAGGAGCAAGGAGCTCAGATATTTTCACCTCAGAAATCCTACATTAGATGAAAGTAACAGGCAAAAATTAACGAAGGGAAATTAGATTATGAGAACACAATCCACATATCTTTCTCTAAAAATACTAGGCCATTGCAAAAGAGACCAGTATCTCCTGATCCCACCCACCCCTGTATATATAGAGAAGAAACTGTGGCTTCCTGCTGGGTACCCTTCAAAAAGAGATTGGGTGTGAGTTGTTCCTTCAATTTGCCACACTCCCAATTTGTCATCTTGGGAGGTGGTTTCATTCTGCCTCATGGTCAAGCCGGCTTTGCTTACGTATGTTCTGAGGTGGTGCAGTCCCATGACAATATTTGAACTGGCTCTTGCTTCGAGTCCCTGGACTCAAATGACTTGGCTTTTCCTTTCCCCATTGCTTCCCATCTCTTGCATTTAAGAATATATCATATACACCAGGTTCTTTTCCCATGTTGAGTGAAAGTAGATCAGATTGTTTTTCCTTTTTTAATTATATAACCTATTATAATAATATAATTTAAAAATCCCACGTATTACATTGAAAAAGAAATTACACTTTCAGAAGTAAACATCTGGTTTTTGTTTTAAAGAAAATGCTAAAATTTGCATTTATGGAATGATGGAAATCAAGTGGAATGAATAGTTGGTTCACACACTCTTTAAAATATGCTGGAAAATGTGAGTTAACAATACGTAGGCTGAATTTGGGGGCATAGTGAAAACATCATTTGGTACTAGATACTTCAGTCCTGATCTTTTATATTTTGTTGCACCAGCTCTCCTGAACTAGGAATGTGCATGGAACCAGTTTTGCCAGTCTGGCTCAAATCCAGATTGGATTCGACTCAGCCCAGTTTGGGTTCAGCCAAATTGGATCTGGTCTGGTTCGGCCATCAAGCCATCAAGCCTGCTGAGCTGGCTCACAGGCTTGTAAAGGGGAATCTGGGGAAAGGGGAATCCTTTACCTTGAAATTGAAGGCACTGGGGATGACAGAGGCAGTGGCAGACACATCGGAGGTGGAGGTGGGGGCTTCCCCAACCTCCCTTCCTGCTGGCCTCCCAAATGACAGTCCAGGCCAGCTGTGGCCCGGTTTGGGCCTCTGTGCACATGCAGAGGCTCTTAGAGCAGCCTTTGAGTGTACACAGAGGCCTGAACCAGGCCACAGCTGGCCAAGACTATCATTTGGGAGGCGCCCCTGCTGCCACCACCAGTGTGTCCACTGTGGCTACCTCTGCTGTCCCTGGCACCTTCATTTTTAAGGTAAAGGATTTCCCCTTTCACTGCCGCACTCCCCACTTCTTAGGCTAGGGAAAACCTGTACGTGTAAAGGGGAATCTTAGCCACATTCCCCTTTACAAATATAGGTCCCAAGCTGGCCTGCAAGCCGGTTCTGTGAACCAGGGTCGGTCCAGTTCAAACTTGGACCAGCAGCCCCCATTTTGGGAGCTGGGCTGGTTCCATGTCGAGTCCAGCTCAAAATGAGCTGGCTCGCACATCCTTACCCTCAACCTTTGTGGTGGCATGATAAAATGTCTATGTATAATGGAACATTGGCATGGCTGGACATTGTGACTTGGAAATATGATGATTCTATACTCAGTCTACACAGAATCAATTTACATTTCAGTACGCTTTCAGAATCAAATGAATAGGTTGCTTGAAGATGTTCCATGACCAATGGACTCTTTCACCAACTTGTTTGGGAGAAGCTTGATTTATGCAGTTTATCCAAAAGTTACTCATGAATTGGACTGGTTGAGATGTGCACTTGGACCCAGTAAAAGTAAAAGTGTGTGTGTGTGTGTGTGTGTGTGTGTGTGTGTGTGTGTGACACAGAGAGAGAGCGAGAGCACGTGAGCAAGCAAGCAAGTAAGCACAAGCAAGCTCAATTGGATACATCCATAAGATTAATTTAGATGATCAGACAAGATAGGTGGCATGCAGTGAGGCTTATTTGGGAGGGCTGATTTTGGAGCAGACTTGGAAGTGTGCATGGTTATGAGTTACAACATTTGGTTGTATCCCAAAGGTTCCCATCTGTATGTGGCATATTATTATATATTGTATCTATTTTATTAATGTTGTAAGCAACTCTGAGCAGTAGTGCACCAAAGAGGGTGGGGTATAAATGTTTTTAATAGTAATAATGTGACTTATAAACTCAAAAAGGCTATTAAACAGCTTGTGTTAGAAAATTGTGCAAGAAAAGTGAAATGAAATCCAAATACATGTTCTTTTGTTGATATGTGGGCAACTGTCTGAGCAAGCAGAACAGTTGTAGAACCTTTCTAGTATAGGACTGGCTGAACTCTTGCAGTTGTTCTTGTGGAAGCATTCATAAAATAGCACCAGTGGCTATTTTTCTTCCGCGCACAATTATTTGGCTTTAACCCACTGGAAACACCCACTCACTATGTATCTTATGACATAGGAACATAGGAAGCTGCCATATACTGGGTCAGACCATTGGTCTATCTAGTTCAGTATTGTCTTGACAGACTGGCAGCAGCTTCTCCAAGGTTTCAGGCAGGAATCTTTTTCAGCCCTATCTTGGAGAAGCCAGGGAGGGAACTTGAAACCTTTTGCTCTTCCCAGAGTGTCTCCTTCCCTTGAGGGGAATATCTTACTTCTAGTCTCCCATTCATATGCAACCAGGGTGGACTCTGCTTAGCTAAGGGGACAAGTCATGCTTGCTACCACAAGACCAGCTCTCCTCTCTAGGACCATAAAACATCATAAAACAGATGAAGAGGGGGTTAGTGGGAAGAGTGGGCTTAGCCCGCTCTCTCCGCAGATGAACAAGGTGGCAGCTATTGGGCAGCAGCAGGGCGGTAGCCATTATGGAGCCAGCAGGGGCTGGGGGGATTGGGGGCCTTGTGGCCCCCAGAAGCTCTAACATGCCCTGCGCAAGTGCTCAGGGCATGCTGGAGAGACCCCCGAGCCGGGAGGCTGCTTTTCAGTCTCCCGGTCGGGGGTCTTCTCGTGAGTAACCGTGGCATGGAGCCACACCACGGCAACTCACGAGCAGAAAACCCGGGTTTGCGGAGCACTCACTCCGCAAACCCAGTTTAAGGGGAGGGGTAGTTTGGCGGGTTAACCGCCTGGAGGCCACCAGGCTCGCCTGTGAGCCCAGTGGTTCTCACGGTCAGGCAAAATCGGGCTAGGCTCCCCTAGCCCAATTTCGCCAGATCGTGGGAATACTCTCAATGTTTTTTCTAGAGCAGCTGGCTAAAATTCACAAAGAGAGAAAATGAGTTTGAATATTATGATTTTAGGAATTCCTAATTCTTTCCTCAAAACTCTAACATCTATAGTGGAACCTGGACGCCATAATAGAGCCTTTACTCTGGACCAACACATTTTCATGGTTTTCTTGCTTACATCAATAGGAACTATGTGTTGTTTGCACCAAACCAAGTGAGACCTAGCAGTGTTATAACCCTTTCATCCTGTAGCATGTACACAGATACAGTTATGATAATCTAGTGGTTCCACAATGTAAGCACTATATATCCCGAGATGCTGTACACCATGCATGAAAATACACTTCAGCATATGGGTCCACTGCACTGCAAATGTCAATGTGGCTCCAACAAGGAAATCCATTCCTTGATTCCAGATCTGTGGATCTTGGAGCAGATTCATTCTGGGAGGGGTGTGGTGATGGTGGTAGTAGTAGTGGTGGTGGTGGTGAAGAATTTGAAATCATGCTAACCTTTTGTTATGAGAGTTTGTACATTTTCAAGTTTTGATGAAAACTGCATGATCAGGAGTTCTGCATCTTTTAGGAGCATGCACCAAGGGAAATTTCTCCAATACAACAAATCACTTTCCCAATGTGATTATCTTCAGATCTGAAGTGAACACACACACCAGTCAATTCCGTATAACTATTTTTACCCAATACCTGGACTGGTTTATTACAGATATTGCTACTCCTCCAGCTGTTCTTCCATCTCTTCCCTCAGAAGAGAATCAGATCTTAGAAGCTATAAAACAAAATACTTTTCAGTATATTACATGAAAAATAATTTTCAAATTTGTTATTAAAGCCTTGCTTTCTCACAAGAATTCTAGCAGTGCACATAAAACTAAACAGGTTTTTTAAAAAATACAGGCAAATGATATCACACAGTTTGCATTCATGCTTGTTTTCATTAAGCAGCCTTCATTTGACTTTGAACTCCGCTTCACTTTGAGGTATAGTGTACAGGGATTTCAAAAAAAGTTATGCAAAATGCAAAGTTAAATAAAAATGTTGATGTGGGGTATGCGGGGAATATTACCTTTGGAATAAGAAAAAACAACTGGACACAGTATGCTATTTATTTTCACAACTTTGTTTAAAGTAGCACATTGCTGTACTGTCACAACGTTTTAAGTACATTTCTGTACTTAAAACACTTCACATTAGTGCATTATTTATGATGCTGTAAACATGCAGAGAAACAAGTTTTCTATGGCATCTAAGGAGACAAATAGAAAGCTACATATACTGGAAATCTGTTGAGTCTGAAAAGTGTAAATAAGTGCACTGCTGTAGGCTGTAATCTTCAATCTGCAATACCAGAGGCGTAGCAAGATTGGATTGGGCTCAGAGACAAGATTTTTAAACGGTTTTGTAAATTGTGGACAATTTCAGTCATTTAATGGTACTAGAGAAAGACATGCTGTTCTGGTAGCTCCAGGTCTTAACACTCACATCAATTTCGGAGGATGAATACAACTGAAGGAAGCCCGGGCGGGTGCATGGCTGGGGGAGTCAGTCATGTGACTTGCCTCTGGGGGCCCCCCAAGGCAGTGGGCCCCCAGACAATTGTCTCCCCTTGCCCTATTATAGTTACACCCCTGTGCAATACAGTAAATGTTGCTAAGAACTAGAGAGTCATTAACTGAGGGAAATGGGCTCAGCCAGCATGGATTTAGGGAAGGCAGAACTTGGTTGGCTGAGCTGGCCAGTCTTTCTAGCAAGATCACTATTAAAAGGTTGACAATTTAAGTAAGCTGGACAAATAAGGCAGAGGACACAGCCTGGAAAAAAACCATCAAAGATAATTACTATCATACTTGGCATTTATGTAGCACATTTTAAAGGTTCCATATGGGTAAGAGGCATTCTTTGAGGCCCAACCCATATTTTACAGGGAGACTTGTGGGTGTTACTGACTTGTCTCTCTTAGGTAATTTGCTTTATTTCATTGGCTGCCATGAAATGCTAATATGACAGCATCGCATTTTAGTGAGATGGTTGGTGATGCCTATGTATCTCTCTGTAGTGTGTGGTTTGAGAATTATGAGCACATGGACTTGTTTTATAATGGATCAGACTATTGGTCCTCAGTATTGTTTCCACAAACTGGCAGAGGCTCTCCATGACAGGATTCTTTCCTATCCCTACCTGGAGATGGTAGGGATTGGTCCTGTGGCCTCCTGCATGCAAAACATGTGCTCTACCACTGAGCTACAGAGACCCACCCACAAATTAATGACGAACTATCCCCACAATCCTGTAAGTAGTCTATGAGGTCATTCACACAATCAAAAACTGTGTTCTACCCAGGTTTGGGAGCTGTGTGTGCTCCCAATTTCCGGTTGTGTGGAAGCAAGGTAAGAGGAAAACCTGGGTAGAAGTGATTGTGTGGAAGCAAGGTAGGAGGAAAAGCTGCCCAGGTTTTCCTCCTAACTTGCTTCCACACAACCAAAAACTGGGAGCACACACAGCTCCCTGACCTGGGTAGAACACAGTTTTTGGTTTTGTGAATGACCTCTATTACTAGGACTGTGTGAAGCTTTGAATTGCTATTTGATTTGGCTGAAATTCAGGATTCAAACGAAATACCTAGACTTCTGAATCTCTCTCAATCAAATCAATAACATTGATGCAATTTGTAGATATTTAGATATTCAGAGGCTGTTATTTTGCTATTTTTCAAGGTTACTCATTGAAGGTTACTCATTGGCAAAAGGGAGGGAATGAGGTGATCTTACATACAGGTGAAACTCGAAAAATTAGAATATCGTGCAAAAGTTCATTAATTTCAGTAATGTAAATTAAAAGGTGAAACTGATATATGAGATAGACGCATTACATGCAAAGCGAGATAAGTCAAGCCTTAATTTGTTATAATTGTGATGATCATGGCATACAGCTCATGAGAACCCCAAATCCACAATCCCAGAAAATTACAATATTGTGAAAAGGTTCAACAGTCTAGGCTCCAGGTGTCCCACTCCAATCAGCTAATCAATCCATAACACCTGCAAAGGGTTCATGAGCCTTTAAATGGTCTCTCAGTCTGGTTCATTAGGAATCACAATCATGGGAAAGACTGCTGACTTGACAGTTGTGCAGAAAACCATCACTGACACCCTCCATAAGGAGGGAAAGCCTCAAAAGGTAATTGCAAAAGAAGCTGGATGTTCCCAAAGTGCTGTATCAAAGCACATTAATAGAAAGTTGTGTGGAAGAGAAAAGTGTGGAAGAAAAAGATGCACAAGCAGCAAGGATGACCGCAGCCTGGAGAGGATTGTCAGGAAAAGGCCATTCAAAAGTGTTGGGGACTTTCACAAGGAGTGGACTGAGGCTGGAGTTAGTGCATCAAGAGCCACCACACACAGACGGATCCTGGACATGGGCTTCAAATGTCGTATTCCTCTTGTCAAGCCGCTCCTGAACAACAAACAACGTCAGAAGCGTCTTACCTGGGCTCAAGAAAAAAAGAACTGGTCTGTTGCTCAGTGGTCCAAAGTCCTCTTTTCTGATGAGAGCAACTTTTGCATCTCATTTGGAAACCAAGGACCCAGAGTCTGGAGGAAGAATGGAGAGGCACACAATGCAAGATGCTTGAAGTCCAGTGTGAAGTTTCCACAGTCTGTGTTGATTTGGGGAGCCATGTCATCTGCTGGTGTTGGTCCACTGTGCTTCATTAAGTCCAGGGTCAATGCAGCCGTCTATCAGGAGATTTTGGAGCACTTCATGCTTCCTTCCACAGACGAGCTGTATGGGGATGCTGACTTCATTTTCCAGCAGGACTTGGCTCCTGCCCACACTGCCAAAAGTACCAAAACCTGGTTCAATGACCATGGGATTACTGTGCTTGATTGGCCAGCAAACTTGCCTGACCTGAACCCCATAGAGAATCTGTGGGGCATTGCCAAGAGAAGGATGACAGACATGAGACCAAACAATGCAGAAGAGCTGAAGGCCGCTATTGAAGCATCCTGGTCTTCCATAACACCTCAGCAGTGCCACAGGCTGATAGCATCCATGCCACGCCGCATTGAGGCAGTAATTGCTGCAAAAGGGGCCCAAACCAAGTACTGAATACATATGCATGCTTATACTTTTCAGAGGTCCGATATTGTTCTATTTACAATCCTTGTTTTATTGGTTTCATGTAATATTCTAATTTTCTGGGATTGTGGAATTGGGGTTCTCATGAGCTGTACGCCATGATCATCACAATTATAACAAATTAAGGCTTGACTTATCTCGCTTTGCATGTAATGCATCTGTCTCATATATCAGTTTCACCTTTTAATTTGCATTACTGAAATTAATAAACTTTTGCACGATATTCTGATTTTTCGAGTTTCACCTGTATAAGGAAAACACCAGGGGAAGAAAGAATCCTTTGAAATTGACATCTTAAACTGGCCAATGGCTGTGCAGAACCTCTGTGTTCTCTTTCCACAATGCTTTGGGAAAGGGATGCAGAAAGAATACATGAAGTTGTATTCTCAGATGTGATTCTTCCCTGTGATACTATGCAATGACATAGCATTGTGTGCGGTAATGGGGGGAAATGGCAGCCTCCATTGACAGTATGGATCTGGACTGGGACACCTTGTGTACTGTGCCATCAAGTCAATTTCAACTCCTGGTGCCTACAGAGCCCTGTGGTTTTCTTTGTTAGAATACTGTACAGGAGTGGTTTACCATTGCCATCTGCCGTGCTGTATGAGATGATGCCTTTCAGCATCTTCCTATATCACTGCTGCCCAATATAGTACCAGCGGGGATTTGAACCGCCAACCTTCTGCTTGTTAGTCAAGCATTTACCCGCTTTGCCACTTAAGGTGATGGGACACCTTAGCTGCAGTTAATTAAGACAAGGATGGGAAAGTCCCAAACATGTTACTTAAAAACGATGTTAACATAATAAACAGAGGTTGGCCTCTGTAAACTACAATCAAAGCAGAGACTTAAACCCAGACAAATGGCCAGTAGTTCTGAGAAAGCGTAGACATTAGTCTATAGGGGAAATCCATGTGCTGCATATGAAATTAACTAGACAACAAACTACTGCATTAATGGCCACCTACAGCATAAAGAGGAGTGGAAACAAGAGTATTATTTCTCTTTCTTTGGCAATCATGAGACTGCTGGTAGACATTATCCTAATTTAAAGCATTTTTTCCTGTGCCAGAGTTCTTTCAAGTGGTTTTTGCATGGAAAAGAATCATGCAATTTGTCACACAAAAATGTATAACTGGTTAATGTGTTTTAAAGGTTTATAATGGTTTATAAATTAGACTGGTTAAACAGTTGTTGCATGTTCAGGTTTTGATGCAGCAGAATGGAGATTTTAAAAAATAGGAAAGTTCTCATACTAGCACCAACATTACTATGAAAAGAATAGCCAGATTGACAGACATGGGCTTCAATCCAGCAAAAGTACTAACTTTATGACTAGGTTCCACTGAAACAAATGGGGACTTGAGTGATGACACAAGATCTCGTTACTCTTCCAGGTGATGCCACTCACCCGACACACAATTGAGCGGCAGCGGGTGGTCTGAAGCCCCCGTTACCCACGGCCCAAAACTTAGGGTTAAGGTTGTGCTCTCTTAAACCCGGTTAAAGCCTAAGGTAAATCTCTGGGCTTGGGGTCAAGGCAGTGCAAGGATTGAACTCTATTCTGGCACTTCACACCCAAGCCTGGGTGTGGCTGCTCGTATGAACAGCCTCAGTCACAACTAATTTGCTCAATTTGTTTTAACGAGACTTTGTCACATATAATGTTCACTGGACTGGACCACTGAAGTCTATATGATTTAACCTGTTAGAATTTAATCATCCTATTAGTGTGCAGGATTGCTGTCATGGAAAACTGGAAGAGCCTACAGGCAGCACAATAACAAAGCTCAGTGACAGTTAATATTCACTAGGCAGTCATGTAGCAGGACTGAATAAACAATGCAATGATAGTTTCATATGTGAACCTTATAGAGATGTACCTCAACTGCAGTTTGAAGAGTAGTTCAAGCACTTCATAGAAAAACAAACAGGGAAGCATGCTGACCACACAAAAGGGAATCATGCTGACCACCATTCTGACAAATGGCACCCGCACATGCATGGATGCCATGTGCATGCTGACAGCGCGTGGGTTTGGGGGGATGCACGTTGCCCCAGCAGGAAGCTGGAAGGGGCGGCAGAGAACAGGAAAGCACCCACTCTCCTTTTCCTTAAAGTTCCCTTTTTGTTTTCCTTAAAAGTGCTTGAATTATATTTCGAACTGCGGTTTGGGCACATCCCTAGTACATTAGTTTAGCCATTGGATTGCAACTAGAGCCAGTGTGGTATATTTAGAGTATTGGACTAAGACTGGGGACACCTGTATTCAGATCCCTGCTATGCCATGCAGTCTCCGGGTGGCTTTGTGCCAGTCACCGAGGGTGTTCTCATGAGCAGCATAGCTCAGTCTAGGGCAGCCTAGCCTGGGCCAGGCTGCTTGTGTTGTGCACTGGGGTCTGTGTGGGTCCTGGAACTCCCACCCAGGCAAACTTTATTTTTAAGACCAGCTCTTGGCCAAGGTTAAGGGAATGAGGGCTCCCTTAACACGGCTGCTGGGATTGTGTGTCTCCTCGGGCCGCATGCAGCCTGAAGAGACACAGAGATGGGTTCCTAGAGCACCCGTCTGATGGGGGGATCCAATGCACTATGCTTGGTGCATTGTGGGATACCCAGAGCCCGGGATGCGTCGTCCTGGCCTCTGGAGCTCCATACTGCATGTTGCAGGGGTTCTCATCTGGGAGCGCAGTCTGTGATCCCAGCAATGCCCCAAGGATCACCTGGGGGGAAGGGAACGTCTCACAGCCTTACCTTCCTGCCTTCTGCCTGTACTCCTGTACAGTTGTGTGAATAGCTCCACTATCTCTCAGCCCAATTTACTTCACGAGACTGTTGTGAGAATAAAATGGGAGGAGAAGGACTGTATACAGCACCCTGAGTTCATTGGAGTAAAGGTGGGTTGTAAAGAACCATTTCTTCTTTCTTGTTGTTGTTTTTCTGTGTAAACCGCTTTGAGAACTGTTTGTTGAAAAGTGGTCTAGTAACAACTGCGGAGGCAAAACACTATAAAGCTGAATAAAATGCTCTAATAAGGATTGGTACTACTTGTAGTATAATTTAATTATAGTGCAGCAGGGTTCTGCTGTGCCAGCAGCAACTGATACTGGTGCAGTGCCAGCATAATGTTGTTACCATCCTTTGTATTCCAAGGAGCAAAGGAGTTCCCAAAACCATACTAGCTGAAACAAAAGCCAATGTAACAACACTGACGAATAGTCTCATCACATTAATTGCAGCTCTCGTGCCACCTACCAATCATAGCACTCTGCAGTCCAGTCCCCCAAATTACCCATATTTAGCCAGCATACATTGCATGTGAAGTTCTTGCAGGGGTGGAGTGAGTCATGCTTTCACTCATGTTTCCCCCTTCCCTAGTGGGCCCCTTCTCCCTTGCTTATGTGTATGAGATATCTTGTCCTTGTAACCCCAATGGCCCAGTGAAGTTGTAGTACCTGGTCTAAATTTGTATCTAAACTCCTGAGTTGGAACTCCAGAGGCAGGTTGTTCCTATTAATCAATGTATCCAAAGTTACTAAATATAACTCTTTAAATATGGCACTTATATCATTTTTTTCCTGAATATTCTAAAACAGGATATTCACAGCTTTATGAGAACTAAGTGATCCAAGAAATTTCCAGTTATGGAAATTAAATTTTGCTCATTCCACTCTTTTTCCAGGAACGTCTTCAAAATTAATACAACATGGGGGGAAAAAACCACCAAACCAAGGCCACCCTTAGATTCATATGCAGAAAAGTTATGAATATGGTAATACACTCCTAAAACTCCTTCTTACACCTTGTATGTCTCTGGGATCTTAATTCACTCTGTTTTGTGCTGCTAATAAACTATAATCTGGGGACACAGGCTGCTGCCCTCCTACAAGCTTGGCTAATGCTCAGTTAGTGGGGTCACTTCTGTTTGGAGTACAGCATGTTTGGGATGTGAGCATTCTAGGTACCTATTGGATAGTTCCTGTGACAGAAGTGAGTGCAAAAATTCTTTCCCATGCACAACCAAACCATTTTGTGACAATGTAAAAGGTTTTATTTGGTTATTTTTTCATATACAAATAAGTTGTATTCACTTTTTAAATAATTACAGTAACAATTACACATTGGGGCTATTCTCACGATCGGGAAAAATCAGGCTAGGAAAGCCTAGCCCGATTTTCCCCGATCGTAAGAACCACCGGGCTCGGCTGCGAACCTATCTGTTCGTGAGTAGCCGCAGCGCGGCTCTGTGCCATGGCTACTCATGAGGAGACCCCCACAGGGGAGGCAAAAAGCCGCCTCTTGGCTCCGGGGTTCTCGCCAGCGTGCCCTGCGCACTTGTGCAGGGTATGCTGGAGCTTGCGGGGGCCAATCAGCCCCCACTCCCCCCAGCCCCCACCGGCTCCGTCACGGAGCCGGCAATTGTGTGGGCGGCCGATCCGGCTGCCCAGGGCTACTGCCCCAATCGTCTGCAGGGATTGCGGGCTTAGCCCGTTCTCCCCGCAGTATCATCAAAAGCAGGTCTCACTGATCGTGAGACCCACCTCACTGACATGTAATATTTCCAAATAAAAGACATCAAGTATTCAAGTATAATATATGAGAGCAGTTCATAATAAATTCAGCTTGCACTAAATACAGCACAGGAGTGCTCTAGTTTTGTCTTTGCACCCAAAACAACAAAATGGTTCCAAATGTAATAGAATTGATCTTTTCTTATTTTGTTTGATTTCATTATGTATGAAATGTTTAAGCATCACCAATCTGATTATATTTCATAACTTACTTAAATTTCATTCATCTGGGTCAATTGACTATATATCTTTGAGAAAATTGGATCTGACCATTTCCTGTTTCCTACTGTATCTTTGTGTGCATGTTTGGCCCATCCAGTCAACCACGCTGAGACAATAGCCCCATTTGCACATAACAGCAAACCACAGTTAGTCGAGAGGCAGCCACTGAGAAGTGTGGCAGGTATGGAGTGGATGCATTCCAGGGTGGGTCTGGGCTGCCCTCTCTATCATTTTGGTTCCAGAAACAGTATGAAACCCCCAATATGGATGTAATACTGCCATCTTTAAACCTCAGGCTGGAGCAGCAAAGCTCACTACAAACCAAAGGTTCAAAATGGAGTTTGGTGAGGGAAACCGCAGGTTGCTTTCCCCACGAAACTGCGGTTTCACACATTCGGACATACATGGATTCCAACCTCTGCCCCATTCAACTCTGGTTTGGTGTTACGTGCAAATGGGGCTAGTATTGTTACTTGGAACAAAGACAACTGTTTTGTTAAAACCTCAGTTCATCTGCCTGACTTTTACAGACTTTAAGGCTGTTCTCATGTTCAATCTAACCCTGGCTAGGGTAGGGTTAGGCTGTGCGTAGTGTTCCTTCTTGCACGTGTGTGTACGCTCACACATTTTTTGGTGTCCGCTCAGTTAATTTTAGATCCCTGTTCAGTTTGAATCAGGAAGGTCTCATTCTGAATGCATGTGCACACACACTGCCTTGATATCAGAACACAACTCATTCTGCACACAGATGGAAAAAAGTAGCGAGAACACTGGCTGTGCATGTGAAGCACTGGGATCCAGAATGCACACAGAGATGGAAGCCTAGAGTGCCCGTCTCACAACTCTCTATCTCCCAATGCACTGTGCTCAAGGTAAGTTTTGTGCAGCTTCCCCACTGCCTACCCACCTGTCATGTCGGTCATGTGAATACCCTTTATCTATATGCACATCACATACCTGAACCCTCCTAAAGTAAATGAGATTATTATATATAATATTGTTGTCATCTATTTAGCTGCAACTAATATTTTTGCAGGAATTTGCACATAACTTGAAGGAATTACCATTTGATTCAACAGTATATTATAACTAGATTTTTTTTAAAAAAGAATGATAATTTCCCCATCAGCATGTATTCATACAACGAGCTTTCTTCACATTGTAATGCTAACACCTCTTTTCTCATAAATTGTATGTTCTCTCCCCCCCCCTTTTTGGGTTAAGGAACAATATTTGATTCCACATCATATTATTTATATGGTGACAAATAAAAATAAAATTCCACTGTTCTTCTTCAACTGCATCCTCAGAGAATGCCTCCCTTTAGGAGCCATTTGGATTATCAGCCCCCACAAATGATTAAGGGATGTTCCAGGAGGGCTTGAGGACATCTATGGAGGATGCCCCAAAGGATGTGCTCCTGGCATGCTCCTTCCTGTTCACATGTACTGCCAGGATATGCTGTTTGAACTACACATGTGTATAACAATGTCCCAAGGATGTCCTGATGAGCTTACCCATGTATGCTACTGGGCTGGATCATTTGAACTGTCCCACAATCTTTTATTGAGAAGCAGACAGAGATCTGGGAATCAAGAAAGCTATTATACATTCATTTCCCCAGACAGGCACTTTAGCACTATTGATTACATACATTTTATCATCCAAAAATGTTCCAACTGATAGACATAGAGGCTCTCCACATGAGCAGTGTGGAGAGCCTAACCAGACTCTGCTGGGAGAGTGGGCTTAGTCCACTCTACCTGCAGACGAGCAGGGAGCCATTCCTGGGCTGGTAGGGGCGGCGGGGATTATGGGCTGCCTGACCCCTGGAAGTCCCAGGATGCCCTGCGTAAGTGCACGGGGCATCTTGGGGAGACCCTCAAGGCCGGGAGGCTTGTTTTAGCCTCCTGGCGGGGGTCTCCTCATGAGTCGCTGCAGCATGGAGCCATGCCATAGTACATGCTCCGCTAACCTCGTTTAAGGAGAGGGGTATTTTTGAAGGCTTGCTGCTGGGACCAGCACGGCTCCTGTTGCAGCACACGACTGGGAGAAACCAGGCAAGGCTCCCTTACTGTAGCTCTATTTCTCCTGGTCGTGGGAATAGCCTCATAAGTTTTAAAGTTGCTCCCAAAACTGATAATTTTCCTCTTTAGCTATCAGTTACACATCTCCTCTCCTCTCCCTCTCCTAAACTGTCAGATGTAATCAAGTATTTGATACTCAGTAAAGATAGATTCAGATAGATTCAGGAAAGAATGATTAAACATTTGGGCTCTTCTGCCATGTTAAGAGATAATATTTTCTTGGAAACATGTAACTAATACTTAAGAGAGCTTTGTTCAACAAATACAACCTTTAGTGACTTCTATGAATTCAGTTAAAATTGAGGTTTAAGAGTCTGTTTGATAAGGAGTGCAAGAAAAATAAGGAAAGGTTAGCCATGGAATTTAGGAGACTGATGTTAAGGGGAGAAGGTAAGATCTCTACTTTTAAAATGTATATAGCATGTTTATGGTATAATAATAAAAGGTTGCTTAAAGAAAATAAAGATATTATGGATTGCAATGGAAAGAGGAGTTGCAGTGATTTACAACAAGGCCTTTCACGTGACTACAAGGGGATGGTTTGGGGGGGGGGGGTAAAGGGCTCCTATCCTAGTAGCCACAGTTGAGCAGAATCTCTGTTTGGGTCTCCAAACTCAGCACACCATCAAGTAAGGCAGCAGAGGACTCCATTGTTGAAATAGGGAGCTGGAATAATAGAAGGTTCTCCAAGAACTTAGAAAGTAGACCAGTAGACCAGCAGGCCTCATTACATCGCAGCTGTCCTCTGACTGGCCACTAAAGAGCAGGAGGTGGACACAGCCCTGCTGAAGAGGCTGCAGAAACTTGACCATAGAGTGTGTTTTGCAGAGCAGCATTTCCATGTCTGGATCACCTGGAGCCACAGTTCTCTATTGTTGCAATGGCTGCTATGCCCTAAGAGCTGTATTAAAGAGGTGAGTGAATCCACACGCCCAAAAAAGCAGGTAGGAGGGCTCTCTTATCCTCCTATATTGATTTAGACCACAGTACAGAATCTTGGTTACCCTAGTTTGACAAGAACCTGGGCTGGAGAGATTCCTGTGGGTTCACATGACCATGAATACGTGGGTATACTGCCTCCTGCCCTTTATTGATGTGAATGGGCCCAATCTCTCTCAAATATTTTGGTATATGGTGGTTCAAGGCACAAGATCAAGATCTGGCTTGAGGTCGAGCTTGCTCGCCATCAAAACAATTTGACTCGAGGGTTTGCCCTCAAGCCAGACTGGGCCTGGTTTGGCTCAACCTCAAGTCACGACCTGGGCATGCAAATAACTTATATGCATGTGCGGCAGCCTTCAAAATGGCCACCATAAGCCAGGAGAGGGCCGGAGAGGCCCGAAAATGGGCCAAACCATCCCTGTGAAGACTGGGGGGAGACCGGTGGGGGGAGGCGGAAGCTTTAGATACCCCCCGTGGCTTATAAACATATTACTTTCCTGGATGTTGCTTCTGAATTATAAACTAGATTTCTCATTGGGAAGTTCCAAGAATGGGCAGAAACACAAGCCCCATTCACACATTATAAAACGGAGGCTGTAGTTGAATACAGGCTCTAGAAAAGCCCCAGAAGTCCTGCCTGGTGTACAAGCATCTATCATTGCTTTCTCCTGATACTCAATTTCTCCTGTAAGCTCAAGCTTACAACCCTCATCTGAAGAGGAGAAGGCTGTAAGCATGATGTAGAGCTCTCCCATGATCGGGAGGTTTCTGTGCCCGACTCCCCTGATCATGGAAGCACTTCTTCACACTTACAGCCTTTGCCTCTTCTGATGAGGGCTGTAAGCTTGAGCGGTGTTTGGGAGAAGCAATGATTGACTTGCCAGGTGGGACATCTGAGTTTTTTTCAGAGACAGACAGGAAAACAAACAAATGGATCATAGAACAAATCAATCCAGAATTTTCACTTGAGGCACAAATGACCAGGCTCAAACTATCATACTTTGGACACATTATGCAAAAACCCAGCTCCTTTGAGAAGTCCATAATGCTGGGGAAAGTTGAAGGAAAGAGAAGAAGAGGATGACCAGCAGCAAGGTGGATGGACTCGATCACAACAGCAATGAATGTACCACTGAGAGACCTTAAAGCTGGTTAGAGCCAGTGTGGTATAGTGGTTAGAGTCCTGGACTAGGACCGGGGAGACCCGAATTCAAATCCCTACCCAGCCATGATACTGGGCGAATCACTTCTCTCTCAGCCTAACCTACTTCACAGGGTTGTTGTGAGGAGAAACTTCTCACTGCTCTGTATGTATGTATATACACCGCTCTGGGCTCCTTGGAGGAAAAGCGGAATATAAATGTTAGATAAATAAATAAATAAAAATAAACAAATTAATGCCAAGTTGAAGACCTATCATCCTGGGGAGAATCTATCTATGTGGTCACTAGGAGTTGACACCGACTTGATGGCACTTCATCAATCAATCAATCAATCAATCAAACTTGAGTACAGCCTCCACTTTATAATGGCTGAATGAGGCTACAGTTTTGGAGGTATAGGCAGGTTCTCTGTGTTGTAATGAATTTTTTTTGTTATGTAAACATGCTCATAATATGAAGCCAAAAGTTTTATGTAGCCTTCATTGAACTGAAGACAGCATTTGATATGATTCCTATACATTTATGGTGGCAGAAACTGGAAATGACAAGTAGAAATACTTATATCTTTTGAAAATATTATATTATAATACAATCAGTGCAGATTAAAGTTGATTTGGTTGGCCATTTCTCTTCAAAGATAGAAGTATTTGCTTTTATCAGACAAGGATATATTTAAGCACCCTTAATTTTAACTTTTACATTATGTTAAAAAAAATAAGAGGCCTTACTATTTGCTTCAGTTAACTGTTCATGATCAAAAGCTGTCACTATTGATATATACTAATGATCCAATACGTATCAAGAACTCAGGTAGGATTGAAATGGCTTCTTGCCATCTTGCATAAGAGAGTTTTCTGTTGCAAAGGGGCTCACAACCTAAAAAGAAAAGCAAGGGGGACACTAACTACAGCTGCAGGGAAGGATGCTAATGCTGGATGGGATAGGCTCAGCTGCTTTCCCTCTTCTAAATATAGGAGAGCCACCACTTTAAAAGGTGTCTCTGCCCAGTTTACAACAGAAAATTAAACAACATCAAATTTGACATACCACAATAAACTGTGAATTTTAAAAGCATGTATATATTGTCTTTCCACAAGGCTGAGGCAGCTCACGGCAATAATTAGAATAGAAAACTCAAAGTGCTAAAAAAAAAAAAACACTGTAAAGAGCTCTACACGCTGGAACACTGTCTGACATCCAGACTCATGAGTAATCCCATTGAAATTAATGGGACAAGTTAGTCATTACTAACCAGTCCCACTAGTTTCAGTGGGATGACTCATGAGTAATTTAGCCTGGATGTCAGCTGCTGTCTGAGTCATCCAAAATAATAAAAGCCTAAGCTACTGCTTTGAGAGCATCCTTGGAGAAAGGGGAGTTTTGGAAAACCTATTTAAATGTTCTGCCATCAGGTAATTTAAAAAAAATTGTTTGGTGCCTTTTGGCAGGTGCTTAGCTGGGCATGTGAAGCTCATTTTTGTGGAGTATGGAGAAAGGAATTGCATGGGTGCATACTGCCTCCTCTGTTGAAGTGAATAGAGAATCATACACTTGCAGAGGTTCCATGAGCACATCAGCTCCTATATGCAGCACCAGAAAGGATTCGAAATACTCTTTCCCTGTTAAGCTGCTATCACTTCATTCCGTTTAGTGTTTCCCAGAATATGGGGAACTCCTATATGGGGCAGCAGCTATATAGGAAGGTGTGGAAAGGCATAATCTCATACTGTGCGGGAGATGGCAATGGTAAACCCCTCCTGAGAAGAAAACCACATGGCTCTGTGGTTGCGAGGAGTCGACACCGACTCGACGGCACAACCTTTCCTTTCCCTATGCCTTTCATATACATATCCTAAGAGGAATAAAATATCAAATACTACAACTAATGCTAGCAGGAAAAAGATCAAGAGGAAGGGATGGATGGATGACCTGAAAGAATGGCTAGAAATGGACACAGAAGATATCCATGATTCTAGGGACCACAATCTATGTCTCTTGCTGGCTGCCAAGCTCCCAATCGGAAAAGGCACATGAAGAGAGAGATGCCTTCCAGATAACAATGCAGCTTTTTCTCATGCTTCAGAATAACTTGTCTGTTGCTATCCACACATTATTCAGTGTGCACTCTTTTCAACATTCTTCTTCTTACTATTATAACCAGTAACCCACAAAGCAGGTTCATCTAATACCTTATGCCTCAACGACTGTTCTTTGTAGACCACCAAGGTTCTAGTTTGTATGTATAGGCCTGGGTTAAATTGTGGCATAACCACAAAATGTTGTGTGCTATTAACAGCAGGGTTCCAATGAATGACTGACAAACAAAATCTTAACACACTGGAAGCCTATTCTTCCCACTAATAAACACATGTTGTTCATGAAATTGTTGTAACAGACTAAAGTAATTTGATGCTTCAAGTCGTGCCTTAACTGACAAGATTATGTTTTACTAAATGGGCTAAACAAGCAATATAAATAGCTGTTTTTAAAACTTTGTTAAAGGAGGATGTTTAACTATGACATGGTGTATATTTTGCAGATCCACATACTGAAATGATTTCTCTTCCCAACCTCTTAGCACAGTGAGTTTCCCCCTCACCCTCAGATGATATGTTATGATAAGTAGTTCTGAACACAGAGGAGACCAAGGACAATTTCAAAACCATTTCCGACCTACTGCTGCATGAGATGCACTGCAGACAGCTAGATGACTCTCTTAGGGCAGTTCCACAGAGGACATGTTAAAAGCTCATTTTAGCCTCCCTTGTGGCATTGTCCTCACATGTGGCTCTTGTTAAAGTGGGGCAAAATGTGGAAAGTTCTGTGAATATAGATTTAACAGTTGCAACAGAGAAAGCAGCTGTGCCTAATGTCTCATTGAAAATACCCAAAGCATTTATTATGTTCTGGACACTTCTTCATTCTACCTTGTTGGGAGGAACATACCACCTCTCAGAGACATTATTACTTTTCACTAGGACTGCCACCTATTACAAGTATCTTTGTCAATTAATCAAATAAATATTAATTATTTAAATCGGCATCGATTTTTAAATGACTAAAAGAATTTTGATGAAGAAAAGAGCATACTGACTGTTTTGAGATGGTGCATATGTATACTTCTGCAGAAACCATCTTAGAAGAGTCATAATGTGCTTCTGAGAGTGAAGGGTGGTGAATGTCTTTTTGAAGATGGTGAGGTCATTCTCATGACCAGCCCTACTCGGGTAGGAGAACTGTAGGGGTGGTTGTGTGAACCGCCGGGATCTGATCTGATCCTGGAGCTCCTTGGCTGGGTAGCCTGAGTTTTAAACCCAGGTTAAATGTGATGTAGGAGGACACGTGCATACACACCTCCTACCCCATTTCCCAGTTGTATGAATGCTCGGGCTGCCTGTAGCCTGAGTGTCCACAGAGCTGTGCAGCTAGAGTGCCTGGCAGTGGGGGAATCTCCCAATGCACCACACTCCTGGTGTGTGCATTGTGGGATATTGGAGGACTTCCTCCTCCAGCTCCTGGCTCTTCTGATCACTGCCACACTGCTCATGTAAGTGCATGATCAGCAGAGTCAGGAATGACCACCAGTTGTCTGCAGGAGGAAAGTAAGAGCCCGTCCCCCCCACCCACCTACCCCCAAGCCTCGCTGTTTGGTCATTTGCACGACCTTGGTACCTGGCATCTGCAGTGTTTATAAGGATTTGTATTAAAAATAATTAACTTTTTAAAAAAGTGTGTTCTCTGATTAATCAAGAGTGCTTTTTTAGTTTATTGAAAATATTTTACTTGATTACTCTAATTGATTCAAGGTTGCTCCCTTTCATAACTCTAGTTTAACTATGGAGACCCAGAGATATTTTTAAAAATACAGGTGCTGTTACAGTGACACTGCACATACGCTACAGGGAAGGGGCAATTTTTGTCTATCTGAAGCACACTTCTGAAATACAGGACAAAGATCTCAAAGACCTCAGGGGCATATATTCAGAAGTCACACATTACTTCAGAAGGAAGAGGAGAATGATGGAAATCACCTCTTTCTTGTAGTGCACACAGCATTACCTGCAACAGCACTTAATTGGTCTGGATCCTGGCCAGTGTAATATTTGTCTTAAAAAACAACAACACACAGGACAAGAAGCAATGGGTTTAAACTATGTGAAACATAATTTAGATTAAACATTACAGGGGAAACGTCTTAGATATAGGAGCATTTCAGCAGTGGATTGTGAGCTGAGGGGGTTATACTCTTATTGTACCTAATAGCAAGGGGGTTGGTAGAATTGGAGACCCTGCCTCTTTCTTGAAGAATTTTGTCACTAACTTCTGGTTCCAGAGGTACCAGGCAATTTTGGAACCTTGACCTAAAGGCCTTTGGAGTCGTCCCCCCCCCCGCAAAATAAGTATCATCATGCTGCACTGGGCAACCACACCATCCAGGACAGACTAAAGATGGTTTGGGGGGGCCCTGGGCTGTGGAGGCCCTGGACTTTGGCCCCAAAGTCCAGGAGTAAGTGCGTCTCTGTGTGGTTCTGCCTTCATCAGATCAGGAAGTGGCAAGCAGTACCACAGAAAGAAAATTCAGGTGTAGCTTGCTTTACAAGTTTACCAGACTCCAGTGAAGAATTGAATCAAGACGTTATTTTGACTGAATTGAGTAATATTTTAGCATTGCTTATGTGATCAAAAGCCAGGGATGCATAAAAGGTGATGCATGCATGCCTACTATCATCACACCTGCTGTCCCTACTCCCAGCATCCATGAGTTCATGGATCTTTTGAGAACAGACCTTGCACATGTTCATTGTACATCTATAGAATAGGCTTCTCTTCCATGTCTTCAATAATCTGAGCTTTTGACTATGTGGACAGGAATAAAAAAGGAAGACAGATGACATCATTGCTTATGCTACTCTTCTGATTGCTCTTTTAAATTATTTGTTCTGGGGAAAGCCCTACTCACAACATCTAGGGGATATGGTCAGTTTAATGGTTTGTTGATTAGAGAAGTCAGCTAGGAAGATGGCCTCTGGTGTTCATTTTCATCCCTGCTAGTGGCTTGCTGTACGCCTGTCAAATAATTTTTACCATACTTCATATATCATCAGTAAAATGTGATTTACCTCTACAGCTCACATGTTTGCTCTATATTCCATACATTTCCTAGCCTGTGTGTTGATACTGTTCCAACATCTGGGTGGGCTGGAGTAGTTCTTCATGAGGCCTCATCTTCAAAAGTTTTAAAAATCCCAGTCTTACAAAAGGCTTTGAAAACAGTGGCTGCATTCACACGTAACATGAAACTGGAGGTGAAGGGGCCTCCGGTTTCAAAATCCTAACATCCGAATGTGGGGAACTGCAGTTATAACAGAAAATGGACCCACGGTTTCCCTCCCCAGTCTCTGATTTGTACCTTCGGTTTGTAGTGAGGTTCCCTGCCTGGACCTCTGGTTCTGTGGTGCCATATATTATATCCAAATGTGGCAATGCAGTCTGGCTGCTTTTCCAACGAGTTGAGGGAGGAAGCTCCTCCCCCACTCCGGCTGCTATTGGCTGCCAGGGCTGTCCTTCAGTAAAGAAGGAAGTTGAGTCAGCCAGTTCCTCCTCCTCTCTATAGTCTCACTGACTGCAGAGAGGGAGCTTTCTGTGATGTCTAGATTTGGACAGGAAAGTGGGGGGAGGGGGAGCGGATCCATTGGACCCACAGTTCTGCCTTATGTGTGAATACAGAAGCAAATGATGATCCGTTTGACTATATAAGAAATAAGAGGAGTGAGCCTTTTTGGTTGTGGCACCCCACTCATGGAATGCTCTCCATATGGAGATTTGCCCAATGCCAACTTTGATGTCTTTTTGGTCCCAGGCGAAGAGCTTTTTATTTACCCAGCTCTTATTTTCAGTGGTTTTAGTCTCTGATAAAAAGCTGCATTTTTCCTCTGCTATTTTATTATCAACTTGCTTTATATTGTTATTGGTTTATGTCTGTAAGCTGTACTGGAAGTGTTAATATTGAAGAGTGGGGTACACAGTGTAGATCGTGTGAAAGGGAGATATGTGAATCCAAACATTCAGTGGCACCTGGTGGACATACACCCAGGGAAACCAGAACTGACATCAGCTTTCTTACATGTCTGGTGATGCTTTTTCTCCTGTTCACACTTCGCGTGTTTACCACAATAATAATTGGTCAAATGCTAGTGAATCCATGGTGCTGAACACAGTATGAATCAGCTCTCAGAGAGACAGTCAAAACCCTAGACAATCCAGGGGAAATCTTCTTCCCCTTTCTCTAGCTTCTTTATCCAATAACTGTCTGATATTTTAATTCAAGCCTCCTTCAATTGTTTTTTTCTTTTAAAGATTCAATTATTTTAAAAATCCCAACTGAAATTTCAATTGAAACCAGCTTCCTCACTGAAGTTTTCTTTCATGATGAAATTTCAAGGCAGCTTTCATATAGTCGAAAATCAGAGACCACCCCAGCGAGCTGCAGCTGATTGATGCAGGATTGCAGGGTGTTTCTGCTGGCATCAGGGCTGTAACAGATCGGTGTAATTCAGCTTTTATCTTATAGGAAAGCCCTCTGTGAGAATACTGTGTGGTCCACTGTGGTGTGTTTTATGGACCTAAAAGGAGAGTTGGGCAGAGTTTCATTACCCCCAGAGGCTGCAAAATTTATGGAAGCTGACCTAACTTCAGCAAGACTAGACAGCTCTAAATTCTCATTCTGCCTTAAAGAGGTGCAGAGAACTCCCATATCATGCTGCTAAGGATCCTCTCTATGAAATAGCATTGATCCATGGCAACTTAATACCATATTAGCTCTCTTACTCAGACTCACAGCTCCTTCAGTCCTTATCTCTTGGCTCTCCGCCAGAATTGCAATGCAGAGGTTTTGCTTCACACATCAGAAGCCAGAGAAGTTTCCCAGTATTATGCTAATTGACAAAGGCAGCAGGGTAGCGACTTTTAATCAATTTGATTAATTGGTTTAAGCCCTTTCTGACTGAGCATCCCCAATCAGGTGACTTTTAAAAGAAAAGTTAATTATTAATAGAATTACCATATAAACACTACAGGTGACAGTCACCATAGTAGAAGTACCATTCTCTCTGACTCTCAAAGAGAGGCGATGCCTCTTCTAAAATGGGATCTGCTACAACATTTATGTGCACCATCTGAAAACACTGTGCTTTTCTCCTTCAAAACTATTATTTTAGTCATATATGCATTTATATAGAATTATTCCATCAATCCAATACAACTCATCTGCATGTTCAAGTGAGATTTCTTTAAACAGGTGGCAACTGGAATAGGCAGTAAATGCTCAGATGTCAGGTCATCCCACACAGCTTCTTCCATTCTTCCATTCTTCCAAAATGGCACTCTTCTGGCCTCTGTGCACGTATGGCAACCGTTTGCGGAGCAATGCTGACTATGAAGCATGCTGTGCTGCATGCGCAGAGACCAGAAGAGTGTTCCAAGTTGGAATGGGTTTGTTCTGTTCTGAGGTCAGAACAGGCACTTCATTTGAAGGGAGTTCTGTTCTGAGTTCGGAACACTCCAAATGGCCCTGTTCATGGACAGAATGTTCTGACATGTACCTATGTTCTTAGGTAAATATCATTGTAATACAATGGAAACAATGTCCCCCACCCAAACAAGCATAACACTTATATATTATGTCTGTGTATATGTCATATTAGCATGTTAGCACAGTCATCTCTGTTTCATGAGACAAGCAGCAGAGGAAGAGCTGTTCTGGGAAGAAGGCTTCTTCTTTGTCCCACAAATTATAGTGGACTCTTTTCTCTTCATCTCTAACTAGGTCCCCTGGTTAAATGTATCACTGACACAGAAGCCTAGTTCAGATCATCTCAGCAAATGAGGATATCATCTGAACCAGGAACCACAGTTCCCGAAATCTGATGTTACTGGGAACTGTGGTTTGTTCAAAGGTGAAACATTTTGATCTCTTCCTCTGACATGCAAAGAAAGTGGAAACATGCAAGACCATGTGGAAGGCAGGCATGCATTACACTGTTATGCAGCTACAGAGCCTCTCAATAATCCTTGTATCCAGTTAGTTTCTGTGAAAGAGTCAGAAGGTGTTCAAAGCCTGTAGCAATTAGCCAGGTGCTCTAAGGCTGGGAGAAGGGTTATCAGGTCTCAGGATAGTGGGGTTTTGGATTCAGTCAGGCATCTGACTTCACATCACCATCATTACTGAGCAGTTAGGTTTAATGCAATCATGTAATCATTTGTTGGGGTCAATAACTTCTGAATATGTTTTCTCAGAACTAGCTCCAAGTCTCATAAGTCAAAGGGAATTCAATACCTGTATCAGTTTGATAAACTTTAGTTAAATATGTCTATAATGCTATATGTAAGCTATTTTATTGGCTTTTGGAGCAATGAAATAAGAAGTAGACAAGTGTGTTGAAAGGTCTAAAATGATATAAAAGGTCTTATTGGAACAGAGAAGCAGGGAACATTTCATGATGAGCTTCTCACTCTCAGATAATTCCTATTCATTATCATGGGGTTTGCACAGGAGAACTTCCCAATAGACCATGACCTTTGAAGTTGTAAAAAACTTTATTATGATCTCAAGCATCAAAAGCTATCCACTTTCTAGAACATCTGTGAGTGGTTTTAAAATCTGACAATCCTAGATAATTTTGCACCCTACTGGAATCTGCTGACCATATGAAAAGACATTGCCATATAAAGTCAGTGATTAAGATGAAGTACTGGCTGCAGAAGCAGTAAGAGATTCAGTAAACCTGAAATTTTGGCAGAACGTGAACATTCAAAATAAACAGACCCTGATTTATACATTACCTTTGGATGGGTGCATCAGCTATTCTTGAAAGTGGAGAATGGCTTAATTGACACTTTTTTTCTTTCCTCAAGCACTGCCTGCAAAGTGTATTCAGTGTGCTGAAGTGAGAACACTGGGAAGTCATTTGTCTGCTAGATTAATTTTCATTTGCCATTTGTGTCAATTTATTAAATGAGTGGTGAAGCACCACTGTAGGAGCACACTGGCAGGTCTCCACAGCTTTTGGTCTCAAAAAGCTCATTCATATGACTGAAAAGTCAGTTGCTATACTTACCAAGCACCATGTTGATTTATTTGATCTACAAGCCACTTTCATTTCATAAGATGAATTCCACCCCAAAACATGGAATCCTAAAATCCTCATAGAGGTAGGTTCTGTATACAAAAGGAAGGGAATATTTCCTAATGGATTATTTACTGGAAACATTGCAAATGCAGAGACCAAACTACAGAGGAATGGTAAGTCATTCAGCATCTACAGGAAGAGTGAAGAACAAAGCCAAATGGATGTCCAATTACTTCAGACCTTTCCCTTAACCTAATCTGGATGAAAAGTTGAGGTTTTATCATAAAGGGAATGAACTGCAAACCAAGTGGATTGCAATACTGAAGAAATGGCACCAACATCTGTTTCTGTTCTTTACTGTAGAATCCCTCCAGCTGATAATTTGGATTGGAAGCAAATTGGTTGTTTTCATAGGTCCTTTTCTTCCCAGCTCAGATAAAACAAACCTCTCCTGTGGGTCTAATGGTTTGCGTTCTGAATTCTTGGTTTACATGGCAAGGATTCTCTGTATTATATTGCTAACACATTATCCATCTTGAAGAAAGGAAAACTGGCTAGGTCTTGGACAAGATTTCCCTGATTTAAAGTTCACTGGCCAGCTACATGCTTATGTAAAAGGATGAAAGTAAACCTCCTACAGGCAATGATAACTCAGAAAAGGCCTTTTAATTCTTTTCACCACAGACGAAATATCTAAGATGGAAAAATATCTCTGTCCTCTCAGCTGCCTCAGAGCATGATCTAGCCCTCCTTTACAAATAGCTTGGGATCAGTAGCACACAGGGGCATGACTACTAGTTGTACAGAGGTGCAGATGTCTCTGAGCCACCCAGCTATTGCAAAGAGAGAGGAATGCCCATCAATGAAAATCCCTGGGCAAAATAGCTGCACGTACAGCAGGTCACTACTAGCAACTGCCATACTGTCATGTTACATCAGCATGATAAGGCAACATTATACCAGTTGGCTGTGACTCTCCTGAACATAAATATAAAGTGTGTCGTCGAGCTGGTGTTGACTCCTGGCGACCACAGAGCCCTGTGGTTGTCTTTGGTAGAATACAGGAGGGGTTTATCATTGCTTTCCCCTGCACAGTACGAGATGATGCATTTCAGCAGCTTCCTATATCGCTGCTGCCCAATATAGGTGTTATACCAGTGCGGATTCGAACCGGCAACCTCTGGCTTGCTAGTCAAGTCATTTCCTCACTGCGCCATACATTGAGATATCTACCGATTTCCAGAGATCTTGAGGAGAATTCTGTGGGGAGTGAGCAGCTCTCTTGAAAAGGTACCCAGTTTAATGGAAATATAGAAGTGGAGCCTACAGATTGCACTGGCTGTTCCTGGAGCACACCTTTGTGTTTCTACAGTATTTTGTCCTTTTAGCTCCAATCTTGAAGTTAAATTTAAAAGTTTGGATTTTTTTTTTAACAAAATACATATATTAGATATTAATATATCTAATAGCCCTGAGCTATTCTGTAAGGGTGGTCTAGAAATTGAATAAATAAATAAATAAATTATCTATCTATAACTTAATTTTTAGGGTTCCCTAGTGAAAGTGAATATAGAACTAACTGCTTGAAAAAGTTAAACAATTTGTTTATCTAAATTTTCTTAAAATGGTATCAGACAGAATTCAATTATTGTACTTGCCCCCTGCAGGCTTTCCTGTTCAATTTGATCAGGGCTGGGCTGTGGGCAGCTGCCACTTGAGAGTTCAGAATCCAAAGTTGGTGTCATGGCCTAGCCCATCATGGCTCCTGCTCATAGTAGTAACTCTGAGTCAAACACTGAAGAGGCATGACCAACACTGACCTCAGCCCTGTATCAATCCCAAGCCAGAATGGGGAGAGTCAGTACCAGTAATAGGCCCTTGATCTGCCTCAGACAGACCCAAATCATGTGGCTAGTTATTCAGAGTGTTGAATGGAGTTCTGAGCTGAAGCAGGACTTGAGGTTGCAGAGGCAGAGCATGAAGGACGTCAAGAATAAGAGCTGATCATGTAAGCAAACAGTTCAGAAGCAAAGATCAGCAGGAATTCAATGAACAAAGTACGGACCAAGAAGCTGGAGTATACAGCCAGCAGAGTTGTTATTCCCACCACCACCATTTTCTTCTTCTGTCAGGATTACAGCATAGCAGGCCAAGAAAAGCCCATGAACACCACCTACTGGTAATCAGTTAACCTCCTCTAATTATAATTGTTTAGAGGGGCCAATAGCACATAAGAAATTCCAACAGGCACCTTGGCTTTCTGGAGAGTTTATAAGGGCTTCAGCCAGAGGCGTAACTATAGGGGGGGCAGGGGGGGCACGTGCCCCGGGCGCCATCTTTTCTGGTCACGTGGGGGGCGCTGCCATGACAAAAAAAATATTTTTTAAAAAAAAATTTAAATTTTTTTTGTTAATACAAATGTTTCCTGCTCAGTGCAGCAGCGCTGCAGCAGTCAAGGGAGCGCATCGGTGCCCCCTCCCCCACGAGCGGTCCCTTCCGCGCTGCCCGCCCCCCCATTGCTTTGCTGGCGCCTGGCGGCCAGTCAGTGGCCTGGCTTGGCGGCCGCGGCGGGCGCTTGTGAGGAAAAACCTAAGTATAATGTAGTATGTTGGGGGGGCACCATTTCAGTGCTTGCCCCGGGCGCCGTTTTCCCTAGTTACGCCTCTGGCTTCAGCTGATAGCAGGTCTCAGTCACATTACTGGCAGCAACTGGAACTGGTTCTAGGGTTACTCGTGACAAGACTGCTTGCTCCTGAGGAGGAGATTTCTCTACTGGCATTGTTGGGCAGCTGAGTGAGCACTTCTCCAGCACTCCTGGAGGTTGGCTGGAGCCTGATGGCACCATCGCTCCTGGGTGTGGGTGGGTTGGAAGCTTATTTCGATAGGATTCCTGGGAGTCTGGAGGAAAATCACAGGAAGTGGAAGGCTGTGGTTCTTTGAGGTCCTGGCCCAGGGAAGTCTCAGCAGGAGCTTCAGTGATCTGCTCCTTGGTTGGGGTCTCAGCAAGTGCTATACCAGAGAGTTCCTCAGGGGCCTGTCTGGAGTCTTCCCCAGTCTGAGGTTCTTCTTGGGCCATCTTAGGATCCTTCTCTGCCTGAGTTTCTTCAGGGACCATCTTAGATCCTTCTTTGCCTGAGGTTCTTCAGGGACCATCTTAGGATCCGCTTCTGATGATTCCCCCCTGAATTCTGTTGGGGTTCTCCTCCTCTGATGATTTCTCAGTGAGCATGCAGGGGTAGATCCTGACACCCTCCTTTGGATCATGATACCAGACTGGAACCTGAGAGAGCCCTGGGTTGTGGTCCCCTGACAAGGTTCCTTCAGAGCCTGAGCTCCTTGGGGCAGCACCTTTGGAACCTGATCCCACAGGACTAACGCTCCTCACATCTCTGAAATCTGTACACCATCACTATCAACAAGCTCAGCCGCAGCAGACAGAGTGGGAGAGGAGTGACAGACTCCAGAAGGCTGCACCTTTAAGGCTTCCACTCTCTAGCCAGAGAGGAGGAGCCAAGGAGGGATAGTCTTGGCTCAGAGGTACTTAAGGGCTCAGTCTGCCTCTGAGCTGTGCTGAATCACAACCTGTTCCTTTGGATCTCTCTAAGGTCCTGTAGATTTGCCTTGTGGGCAACCAAGACTGGGCAGTTGGGACTTGGAGGATCAAGGAAAGAACCAGATGTGGGGGTCACCAGGAGTCAGAACTGAAGCTGAAGTCAAAGCTGAGAAGATTAACCAGGATCAGAAACTAAGTGAGATACAGAGCTGAAGCCAGGAGTCAGATCCAAGCATCTGGGGTCAAAGCACCAGATATTGTAGACAATAATGAACCAGGAATCAAGGATACCTTGTTGCTGAGGTAAAGCTGTAATCCAAACAGGAAGCCTTTAGAGTCCTTCCTGCTGTGTCAGGACCCAGTGCCAGTTCAGGACTTGACAGCTTTATATTCTTGGAAGGTTGTTGTAGCCAGGGGTGTATCTATGGTAGGGCAGGCAGGGCATGTGCCCTGGGCTCCACTTGAAGGGGGGGGTGCCATTATTTAATTTTTTTTTTAAATGGCCACTGTGCATGCTCAAATGGCCTCTGTGAAGCCCTAGGCCATGCCAGGCCTTGCAGAGGCCATTTGAGCATGCACGGCAGCCATTTTGTTTTCAGTGGCCATTTTTTTTTTTAAAAAAATTCAATGGTCATGGCACATGCTCAAATGGTCCCTGCAAGGCCCTAGAGGCCAGTGGGGGTAGGGGGAACCATTTCAGACCCACCCCACCCCATGGCCTTTAGGAAGCCCCCCAAAGGGGCTACAGGTTTTATATATATATATATATAAAATATGTCACTGTACACATATTCAGCTTGGCACTATGTACAGAGAATCAAGGCTTGTGAATACTGAGCTGAAGCTTATGAGCTAGGATTGTATTCATTTGCTCTTACTTTGCTTCTTGTGATAAGTGAGTTAAACATGATGTCTTAATTATATGGCTATTAATAGTGAGTTTGTCTTTGAACCAGTGTGAAATCCTTACTATTAAGGCCCACTGGGAGTTTCTTGCTCTCTTTCTCTCATTTTAACTGTCTTTCTAGAATATATTCCAAGCAGTGACACAGTTTACTCTGCATATCCTTTAATTATTTTCAGAGTATCTGGGAAAAGTCAAATTCTCCATTTATCCAGGTTATGTTATCACTTATGTAATAGTGATGCTACAATGCATAGTAGAGAATTAGACAGGCATTTCTGTTTAGTTTCCCAAGTACACCTCCACATAGTCTTTGGGTATTTCATGAGCCCCAGCATACTGAAATTTGTTGTTTTCCAGCATTTTTTGGTCTGGCTATGACCACTGCTAAATAGTTTTTGAAATATTAAAAGATTAACAAGCCTGACTTGTATTTTTCAGCTGATATTATGGTAAGGTTATCTGAAAGATGGGTGTCAGATGTTTGGACAGGGGGTGCAATTTCAGTGCTTGCCCTAGGCACTATTTTCCCTAGATACACCTCCAGTCGTAGCTGTATTTAGGGTCTATGGTTTTCAGCCTCAGTGCAGGCAGCTTCTGACACATTTGTAGTCTTTGTGGCCCAATCTATGAAAGCAGACACCTTTGATAAACTTCTCACTATGTGTAAAACCAATTTAAGTTGAATTAGCATTAGCAATGTTGGGAGGTCTAGTGTAGACAGCTTTCTGGCTACCCTCACAGTTTTCAGCATTATAGTTGTCAGTTCTGTTTCAAGCCATCTGAGAAGCCAAGTGTCAGAAAAGGTGTTAACAACTAGCGGTCTGCCCACATCAAATTCTACACCAATTTAGCCTTATTGTTAGCAATAGTGGGAAATTATTCACAATCTTAATTTATGTTGAAAGATGAGAGCTACATTTCATTCAGAATTGAAGAGGGTTTTTTTTAAACTTATATTGAAAACAACTTCCCCAAAATGAAATGCTACATTAATTACATATGGAATTAATGATTGTTGTGAGACACAAATTGACTGTGGTGGTGGTGGGAGAACAAATGGCTATTTATTTCATTTGTTATTTATGTTGAGGGATTAGGGCTAACCAACTCAGATGTAGTCAAATTCATACACATGCTTGAGCTAAACCTTTGCCACACATTATGGCTCTGTGTGGGACCAACACATGAGGGGTGTGAGCAGAAGTATGCAAGCTAGCTATGCCCCCACACCTATGTGCTCTGTGGCTAGAGAATTTAGTTCTAGAGTGCAGTGAGAGATTCTTCCCATATTCAGCACTTGCCTTTTGACCACGAAGCATATTAGTATGGGAGGCATGACTATGGTATACTCCCATTTGTTCCTCTCATTATTTTCATTATTATTATTATTACATTTTATATCCCCGCTCTTCCTCCAATGAGCCCAGAGCGGTGTACTACATACTTAAGTTTCTTCTCACAACAACCCTGTGAAGTAGGTTAGGCTGACAGAGAAGTGACTGGCCCAGAGTCACCCAGCAAGTATCATGGCTGAATGGGGATTTGAACCCAGGTCTCCCTGGTCCTAGTCCATCACTCTAACCACAACACCACGCTGGCTTTCATGCATTGGTCCTCCACAGGACTATAGTGTATGAAGAGGACTCTACTCCCTCTGCCACTTCCTGTTGTTCTCCTCTCTTCCAGTCACTGATACACCAGGTGGATGCTTTTTTCTCTCATCACACACATATCTCTCTATCTATCTCTCTATCTATCTCTCTATCTATCTCTCTATCTATCTATCAATATGTTGTCAGCCTCACTCCCAGCATTACTAATGATCAATGAGTTTAATAAAACAAATCATAAAAACAATTAGTATAATAACAACAAAAACTAGCGGCAGCAGAATAGTTAAAAGAGAGAGAGGGAGGGAGAGAGAGCACCATCAGAAAAAAAAACCATTCAGCTAACATTTTTCAAAAGCCTGGGAAAATAGAATCTGGCAGCAAAAAGGCATGAGAATGGGAGCCAGGCAAGCATTCTGAAGACAGCCTCCCCTGGCCACCTAGCAATGGAAAGATCCAATTACCAGCTGCCTCCCCCTCTCCCTTCACAGGATGGAGCACCCAAAGAAGGGCCTCCGATGATTAATCTTAATGCATGGGCAGGGCTGTATGGAAGAAGGGTACATATGGAAGAGTTTATTTGTTATCCACTGTTATGATTTATTAGACTTATATACTGCTTTCCTCAGAAAGCTCAAAGAGGTAATCTTCATTACATTCACAATTAAAACATATTTAAAATGACAGTTACAATTATCACAACAAAAATATAAAACAGGCAGCAGAACATCATTAAAAAAAAAAAAAAAAAAAGACACTGCAGTCAGTCAGACTGCAGGGAATGCCCAGTGAAAGAAAAATGTTTTTACTTGACAGTGGAAAGCAGCCAGTGAAGTAACATGATGGATCTCTGGGGAGAAGGCATTCCACAGCTTAGGAGCCACTGCAAAGAAGGCCCTATCCTAGATAACCTAACAAATGTATCTCTGAGGAAGGTAGACCCAGAGTAATGACCCAGCAGAAGATCACAAAGCTCAGGCAGTTTCATTACATATGGGAGAATTGGACCTTTAAGTTTATCACAGACCACTTGAAGAATACCAGAAAAGAACAATTATGGAAAGAAGAGATATAAATGAGAATACAATTTTTCCCCATTAGCTTTGAGGTTGCTATGTGAAAGCATCACAATTGTAGGCATTAAGTCTGTGTACCAGATCAGGCCTGCATGATTCCATTATACAGAAAGCATCAACTGTGCATGTCTGGGTTTTTTTCAAGAAATGCCACAAAGGAAGAGATTAACTCATGCGTGTACAATATAACCATTTTTATATTTTGATATCAAAATTTTGATATTTCTTGATATTATTTCAAATGATTTGGAAAATCTCTGCTGTGCTAAACGGCATGATGAAAAGTTTCAACTGGCCAACACAGTGAATAAGGTCTGAGGTTCTTCTGAAATGCAGAGATGAAGTAAAACAAGAATACAATATCAAATTTATCGGGGTGTAGAGACACACTTTTTAACTTAATTGAAAACTTATGCAATAGGGGACCGCAAAATTTTCTGTGGCATTATGCTTAAACAGACAATTGCATAAGCTGTGTAAGTGAGCTATAATTGACAGAAATCGGATTGAACAAAGGATGGTTAGAATGCATAAAGTTGCTTGGGAGTTTGTCACCATTCTGCTTCTCTTCTGCCCATCTGCTCTTGTGGAGAAAGATGGGATGGAGAGGTCAATGAGCTCCGATTATGCTGGGAGCTCACCAGAGGAGGCATTCTTGTCTCCAATGTGTGTCTTTTTCATGTAGGAGGACTCCCTCCCTCCCTCTGTGTGTATGTGAACTACTATGTTATTTACACTCTGATTTATTTCTGAACTCTCTGTATTGACTCAACATGCTAGGATTCAAAATGGCTGCTGCAGTAACCGGCTTCCACCATAGAGGCAAGGCATTTTTGACATAGCCAAACCATATATAAGACTCATGTTATAAGGATGAAGACCACAGAATTCTGAGGCTCTCCCATCACGAGCTGGCAGGTTAACATATTTTGCATGCAATGTTCCATATTGGTGCCAGTCTGATTATCTTACTGTAATCAAAATTTGTATAGATGACATTATGTTTATTCTAGTCCCTTTCCCCGCTTGGTCTTCTTGTGCATAAACAGCTATACCAGTACTAAACAACTATAATTTTGCATTACAGACACAGATGTGGAGAAACCTGAGCCCTTCAAGAAGGTCAGTCAGGTCAAGCAATATCAAATTTTCATCACCTGATTTCTGTATATAGCAAAGAAAACCCCCATCCATCCAACAACATCAACTGACTCTTCAGTTTAACAAACCTGTGATAATGTTGGAAGAAGAAAGGGGATTGGGGCCAACGAAGAATTACTCCATATACATTTAGATTTAACCCAAGTTCAATTTTACATTGCATATACAGGGCATGTTACAAGCTTCAGCAATAAATGGTGTAAAAAAACAATTTACCCCTCTTTTGTTGAAATAACAAGCACAGTCCTTTTAAATTGTATTGAGTAGTAGTATTCTTTGTAATGAAGTTATCATGGTACTTTGCTTCAAGTAGTGACAGATCCTCACTGATATTACTTGAGGACCAGAAGTGGCTTGCCTCCCAGTGTTTGTTCCTTTCAATGACAATAGGTAAACAGAAGAAGAGTCCTATTGGATCAGATAAAACGTTCATCAGCTCCAGAATCCTATTTTCCACAGTGGCCAGGCCAATCAGATGCTTCTGGGAAACTCTTAACAAAGCAAACAGGCAACAGCCTTTACCTGCTGTTGCTCCCAGCAACTGGTATGTTTTTCGTGCCATTGGAGATGCCACTAAATCTCACTTGTTTAACTCACAAGTGAACTTGCTATGATCAGAGACTGGTGAAAGGAATTCAATCCAAGGTCCATTGCTTTCAAGAAGCTAATCTTCTCATAATGGAAATCAGGTTGTTATGAGTTTCTTGACAGATGTATGCACTTGCAGTGGTTTCATTTTTATTTGTACATCATTTTCCAAGCAACTGTTCTCATGTGTTCATTGCAGATCCTGAATGTCACTTTATAGTGTCTGTTAATTCAGTTGTCATATGTTGATTGTACCTAGATGGTAGATCAATGCTTGCTCCCACCCAGTTTACACTGTTGTTTTTTAAAAAACAAATGTCGCATCAAGATGTACTTAAGAGAACCTGAGAAGGAGTATCTTTCCATCCTCAGATTTAGACAAATTCATGCACTTTTTCGGACTTATTCCATGCTTGTGTACCAGAAGATCTCAATTTTGAAACTTGGGAATGGTTACAACAGTATAGTTTTTAAATCTTGATAAATGCATCAGGGTGGTTGTTCTTGTAGGGGAAGAATGGCAGTTCAGTCCCCAAGTAGCAAAGCAAAACGATTTTGGTGAGAAAGTAGCACAGCAAGAGGTCTTGAGACAGTTCTTTAGTACTGGAAAAACTACAAGGATTTATTTAAAGAAAAGGTTAGAAACAAATGGTAATAAGCTGGCAGCTTTATTCCAGCTGTAGCGCATGGCTGAAGAGAGAGACCAAAGCAAACAGCCATCTCTGGAGAGACAAAATGGAGACTAACACTGGAAGAACAAATAGGGGAGGAGTCCAGCCCGTTTATCCATGATCCTAAAATGCTCCCAGTGGTCAATATGAGACATTGCAGCTGAGAGTTGATCTTGCCTAGGGATGTGCATGGAAACGGGTGGGGGAAGGTGTATAGAAATGGGTGGAGGAAATTTGAAGGCGGGGGGTTGCACTTTAAGGGTGGGGGAGTGCGCACTTACCCCTCCCTCTGCTTTCTCCCCACTGGCGCTTGGTTATCAAAGGCTCCTTTGGGGTGGCAGCATACCTCCCTGCCACCCTGTCCCCTCTTTGCCCAGAAGTACCTGGATGTACTTGGTGCACGTGTGCATGCCTGCCCAACATGCACGAGCATGAGGTGCATGCATACACGCCCAGCATGTGCATGTGCACCAGATACTTCCTTGTATTTTCAGGCAAAGAGGGGATGGGGCAGCAGAGAGGTAGGCTTCTGCCCCGAAGGAGCCTTTGATAATGGAGCACCAGTGGGGGAAAAGCAGAGGGAGGGGTAAGTGCACACTCCCCCAACTTCAAACTGACTGAACAGCCAGTTGTTTGAATGGCTTAAACAGGCCTCCAAACTGGTTCGTTCACATCCCTAATGCTGCCAGGGTCTTCATTCCAACAGTTCTCTTACCTCCTCCTTCCAACTGGAGGTAAAAAACACACACCAACATAGCCTTTCCCACATTACTTCAGGCATGCATTCATATGTACACTACAGAACAATTTGAACATGTAGCAATCCCTGGGCAGCTAATTTTCACTGAAGGATTTTGTATAATTTTAGCAAATAGGCATGACAGAAATAATCAGTTTACCAAAAGGAGCAAAGCTTTGTAAAGCTTATAATTAACCTAACTGAATTAAAGCAGACAGAAGCCCTGTTCACACATTCTGTTCCAATACTTGTCCAATCTGTGTACAGTGTACACAGGTACAGAGCCAAATGCATGCACAATTATTCACATGTTATGTTGAACACTGATATAGCAGCTCACTTCCTATCTCTGTTCTGCATTTCAGGGGGCTTGTACCCAGGTTCACTTTTAAAATGAACACAGGTACAGTCATTCATACAGAAACATGTACAAGTATAATCTGGCTGAAGCTACAACATAACGAGGCTATTCACACAAGCAGCCCAACCCAGCCTAGGGCAGCCCAGCCTGAACTGGGCTGCTCATGTGGGATTGCTCCTGATCCTTCCACTCCCTCCCCTGCTAGCCTGAATTTTAAACCCAGTGTTTAGCTGAGGTTCAACGAACCTGTGGCTCGTTGAACCTCGGCAGGCAATAGTGTGCATGAACGCCGCCTGGTTAAAAGGCTTCCCTCTGGCCTACTGCCATTTCCGGCCGTGAGCCGGGGGTGGGGGAGGAGTGGTTGTGCGCATGGTGCTCTGGGATGCAGGAGCAGGTAGTTCCCCCCACTCCCAGGTCCTGCTGTTGCTGTGCCGCCACTCATGTGGACACGCAGCATGGTGCAGGGGTGTAACTATAATAGGTTAAGGGGAGACAGTTGTCTGGGGGCCCTCTGCCATTGGGGGCCCCCAGAGGAAAGTCACATGATTGACTCCTCCAGCCGCACACCTGCCCGGGCTTCCTTCAGTTGTATTCCTCCTCCAAAATTGGTGTGACTGTTAAGAACAGTCCAGAACAGCATGTCTATCTCTAGTACCATTAAATGGCTTGCTTCATCCACAATTTACAAAACCTTTTATACACACACACACACACACACACACACACAATGCTTTTTGTTCCACTATTCAGCCTCATTTTTGAATTTTATTTTATTTTTGCATTTTAACTATGCAGCCTCATTTAAGATTTCTTTATTTCATGAGCTGAGCTTTGGGGGGGGGATTTTAAAATATTGTCTCTGGGCCCACTCCAACCTTGCATACGCCCCTGGCATGGTGGAGGGGTGGTAGGCCGCTGCTCATCTGCCAGGGAAGGCAGGCAGCCTCCTGTTTCCCCCACAGGCCCTAGCAGCATCCGCTGGAGATTGTATGTACAACCTCAATGTCTGAAGGGTGAAAAGAAGAATAAAGAAGAAGGGTGAGAATGGAATATAAGTTTTCCATTTAGTAACAGAATACCAGTTACAAATGCTTGGCTTAAGGAGAACATTTAGGCTGCCCTTATCTTAACTGATGGTCATATGATGATTCCAGTTCTCCACACACATAAGAATACACAATACACCTCAGGAAATAAACAATACCCTACCTAGTCCCAAGACAGGCATGTAAAAATAAACTGAAGCTACTGGAGGCCTATTTGAGAGAGAGAAGCTCTTGAAACCTCTCAGCTACCTCCTTAAGGAAAAAAAGAAAGAAAGAAAGAGAGACCAAAATATAAACAATGCCATCAATTTACTCCAAACTCTTCATGTTTGACTGGACGAGAACATGGTTTCTGTTTGTCTTTGCTGGCTCCTCTATATGTGTGTTTATCTGTAGCTTGCAGCTAACTGATCACATTCCATATCTGGTCCATGTGGTAAACCCACACTATTTGCTTTGTTATTTTTTCCCCTCGAGGTGCCTTTTAAAATACTTCCAGATGACAAGTGGCCAATCACTTGAAGAGATGTATGACCAAACTGTGCTGCATCACAAACATTGCATGTGGTGAACAGATTCTCTTCCCTGATCCTCTCTCCAAATGCAGTGAAAAGGGAGAGAAAATGGACACGTATCCATGTTGCCAAACAGACCACCACCACAACACAGGAGAACAACGAAGGTACAGATCGTGTCATGTTAAAAGAAACTGATGGCTCTGTGTGTGTGTGTGTGTGTGTGTGTGTGTGTGTGTAGACTGCTAGATTTAAATGTGTTTTTTACTTATAACAAGTCCAAGCTCTGTAAAACTGTCCAGGCTCAAAGGAGGCGTTGATAAATAAAAAAGAGTAAAAAAAGAGGTGTTGATGTTTCTAAAGTATAAAAAAAATCAGATGGGCTTTATGTTCAAGCAGTTTTGGAATAAAGAGGTTAAACCTCCAGTAGAAAAGTCAATTCAGTATCAGTTCAACTTGGTACAAAGGATGAAAAAGCTGGGTCTATGAGATGAAATGCAACCAATGGAATTAGAACAAAGATTGCTCTAATGTGGGAAGAGAAGAGGGAGTGATAGACAGATCAATTATATCCATTCATTTGGCCCAGTATTAACATCCCTATGGTACTTGTCTTGTTGGTATAGCTCAGGGATGACTCCAAGGGGTAGCAGGTGCTTTCCCCC
Source organism: Hemicordylus capensis (assembly GCF_027244095.1). Taxonomy (NCBI): domain Eukaryota; kingdom Metazoa; phylum Chordata; class Lepidosauria; order Squamata; family Cordylidae; genus Hemicordylus; species Hemicordylus capensis. The sequence continues at coordinate 59,979,591 of NC_069661.1, forward strand.
AAATATTTCCTGTTCCCCCTTTTGTTTCCTTTTCCACTAGACTGCAGCTTACAGCAGTGTCACATAATACAATCATATGGTCCTATAGCTTGAATTAATTATTTTAAAAGGCCTCCATTGTTTAAAGATGCCTCATTTACTCTACTACAGAATATGGGTGTGCGAACTGGCTCTAAATCATGCTAGTTCGAACTCGAACCACTTTGGTTCGAAGTCTCAGATCTGGTTCAGTCTGAGGTCAAGCCAAACCAACTCGGCCGGCTCAGGCCCAGTTTGAAGTCCCTACTTGTGAGTAAAATGGATTACTTACAGCTTCTGCTGTGGCTCTGGTGGCTGCGGCAATGGCTCCCCCGACCCCTGCCAGCCTCCCCCAGAGTCTCCAAGGCTGGTCTGGGCCCAGTCCTGTCCTCCTTTGGCCCATTTCAGGCCTCTGTGCATGCGTGGAGACAATTTTTTTACCTCCACGCATGCGCACTGGCCATATGTGTGACCACAGAATTTGCATGGTCACACAAATGGCCCATGCACATGTGCAGAACTAAAAAACTTCCAAGGAGAATTAAATGGCAGTTCCTCATTTCACAAATTCAAATCTGCTCTTATAGCACACCAGATCACCTGGTCTTTTCCTTATGCACATCCCACCCTGAATTCCTAGCCCTCATAAGGTATTTTCTAGATTTATAGTGCAATCCTATGCATGCTGACCCAGGATTAAGTCTCATTGTGTCCAATATGGCTTGCTCCCATGTAAGTGTTTACTTGGATTGCAGAGGATTGCAGCACTAATGACTCTGTATTTCTTGCTCTATCAACCCAACCAGAAGATGTTTTTCTCTCCAAAGCATTATTTGCTAACTCTTGTAATTATTTGCTACCTCTTGTAAATGTTATACTGATATTATTCTAGCTATGTAGCAGTTGTATCCAATTATCCAATTAAATCCCCTAAGGTGAATTACGTTTTGAAGCCCTCATCCTGCCAGAACGTCTAACTACACTACTGTAAGTGTGGGACTTCCATTATTTATAATCCAACATCATCATCCTTGGGAAAGACTCAATGTCTGGATAAAACAAGCCAGTCAATAACACCTATCCTGTGTACACAATAAAATAATAATAATAGTCATGGCGATTACAAACAACAGAGGAGACTCACTATCCCCTCTGTTGTTTGTGAGCGCCATGACTCCACTTTCACAAATACTAAACAAAACAGGCCTTGGATACCAAACATCTAAAACATCAAGTAAAATAAACCATGTGCTCTACATGGACAATCTGAAGCTGTATGGAAAGTCCCAATCAGAAATCGAATCACTGCTAAACACTGTCCGTATATTCAGTAGCAATATAGCAATGGAGTTTAAACTAGACAAGTGTGCTGCATTAATAATGAACAGAGGAAAAATAAGAAAAACAGAAGGAATAGAACTGCCCAATGGAAGCAACATCAAGAACCTGGAAGAAAAAGAACATAATGTATGTAAAGTATTCATAACTTGGGCATTCTCCAGGTGGATAACATTGCACACACTGAAGTTAAAAGAAAAATTGGAAGTGAATACATCAGGAGAGTTAGAAAACCCCTAAAGTCCAAACTCAATGGCGGGAACACCATACAAGCCATAAACACCTGGACTATACCTATTATAAGATACACTACAGGAATAACAGACTGGACTCAGGCAGAGCTAGAGACGCTAGATCGTAAGACCAAGAAAATAATGACCATCAATCATGCTCTGCACCCCCACAGTGATGTAGATAGGCTATACCTCCCTCGCAGCTCAGGTGGAAGAGGAATGCTGCAAGTCCATCAAACAGTAGAGGCCTTGAAGAAGGTATAAAGGACAGTGAAGAAGATGCACTTAAAATGGTCAATAATGAGAAACTATTCAACACCAATGAAACAAAGCAGGCTTACAAGAAAGAACAAGTCAAGAACCAAGCAGAAAAATGGAAAAATATGCCACTGCATGGTTAATATTTGCACAATATAACTGGGAAATCAAACATCACCAAGACCTGGCAATGGCTTAAGAATGGCAACTTGAAAAAAGAAACAGAGGGTTTAATATTGGCTGCACAAGAACAAGCACTAAGAACAAATGCAATAAGAGCAAAAGTAGAAAAATCCACAACAAACAGCAAGTGCCGCCTTTGTCAAGAAGCAGATGAAACAGTGGACCACTTAATCAGCTGTTGTAAAAAGATCGCACAGACTGACTACAAACAAAGGCATGACAAGGTAGCAGGGATGATACACTGGAACATCTGCAAAAAATACAAGCTACCTGTAGCCAAAGATTGGTGGGACCATAACATTGAAGAAATTGTCTAAAATGAAGATGCAGAAATATTATGGGACTTCCGACTACAAACAGACAAACATCTGCCACACAATTCACCAGATATAACTGTAGTCGAGAAGAAAGAAAACAAGTTAAAATAATCGACATAGCAATACCAGGGCACAGCAGAATAGAAGTAAAAGAAATAGAAAAAATCACCAAATACAAAGATCTACAAATTGAAATTGAAAGGCTGTGGCAGAAGAAGACCAAAATAATTCCAGTGGTAATTGGCGCCCTGGGTGCAGTCCCAAAAGACCTTGAAGAGCACCTCAACACTATAGGGGCCACAGAAATCACCATCAGCCAATTACAAAAAGCAACTTTACTGGGAACAGCCTATATTCTGCGACGATATCTATAATAATAATGATATTGATAATAAAATTCAGCCATCCCAGGTCCTTGGGAAGGACTCGATGTCTGGGTAAAACAAACCAGTCAATAACACCTGTCTGACTGTGTAAACAAGAAATAAATAATAATAATAATAATTAATAATTAATAAAATATACTGCTTGACTCCCAAGGCTCTAGATCAGTCACAAAAGTAAATACAATAAAAGTGAAATAAAGCAACGATTAAAATAATAATTTAGAATAATTTAAAACATTCACAAATTACTAAAAGCCAGGCTAAAAAGGTGTGTCTTAAGGGCTCTTTTAAAGGCAGGTAAAGATGTTGAATGGCCCAAAGCCATTGTCAGCATCTAGGAAAATTGAACCCATCAGCCTCAGGGTCTCATACAGGCTTCTACGGTACATTGCCACTCACCTGTCGTTACCTGTGGCCAATACGAATTTAAGGATTTGCAGACTGGCTTGAAGTCAAGCCAGTTCGCTATCGAATCGGTCCTGCTTGAGGGTTTGCCCTCGAGCCAGACTGGGCCCAGCTCAGCTTGAGATCAAGCCGAGCTTCCCAGGCCAGCTCAGGGCTGTTTGGGGGGTTCCAAAGGTTTTTTTAAAATAAAATTTTAAAAATAACACTCACCACTGGGTCCTGCGGCCTCGGGGGATGCTGCCACAGGCACGGTGGGGGGGTGTAGGGTCCCTGTTATTTCCCAGTCTTCTCAGGACCACTTTGGCCTGTTCTGGGGCTCTTTTGGCCCTTCTCCAGTGGTGGCAGCCATTTTGGAGGCCGAAACACACGTGCCCTGGCCATGACTGATTTTTAAAATTTAATCTAATTTTTGATTTAAAGAACACACACATCAATTTTTATCAAGCCTGGCATGGAGGCCTGGCATTGTGAACACAGTTAGGGTTACAACATCTGGACTGTGAGAGAGCCCTGGTACATTTAAGGCTACAATCCTATACATATTTACTTGGGAATAAGTTCCAGTGAACTCAGTGGTGATTTCTTGCAAGTGAATATGGGAGAAGAGCTGGTCTTGTGGTAGAAACCATGCCATGTCCCCTTTGCTAAACAGGGTGTGCCCTGGTTGCAATTGAATGGGAGACGATGTGTGAGCTCTGTAAGATATTCCCCTTAGGGGATGGAGCCACTTTGAGAAGAGCATCTGAGGTTCCAAGTTCCCTCCCTGGCATCTCCAAGATAGGGTTGACAGAGATTCCTGCCTGCAGCCTTGGAGAAGATGCTGTCAGTCTGTGAAGACAATACTGTGCTAGATGGACTAATGGTCTGACTCGGTATACGCCAGCTTCCTATGCTCCTACTGCAGCATGCCAAGTAATATTCCACCAGGGACAACTTGTAGAATGCATGCATTATTCTTTGCACAGTGTACGAGTATCCAGCATATTCTTTTTTCTAGCAGCCAGAACAGGTGGTAGCCAGACATACCTCATCACCACAAAACATCCTTTTCCTTTGCAGGATTATTCATGTTCACATGTGAATAATATAATAAACTCCCGCCACAGTTTTTATGGGAGTTCTTTGCTATAGAAAACATGTTAATATGCCCCACACAAAAAAAGATCCCACACCCACTTGTGGGGCAACAGCACCCATAATTATGGATACCATAAATGCCCAGGATTATGTGCTTAAAATTAACTACATTCCAACATGAACATAAGAACAGCCCTGCTGCATCAGGTCCAAGGCCTATCTGTTGGGGTTTGTGATTATTTCACAAAGCGCCAAGGAAGCTACCACTGTAGTTACAGAGTGCAGAGTTTAGTTGTTGCAGCTTTTTAAGTAATGCGCATGGAGATCGCTGTAGAGTTTACATGAAATTGATTTATTGATGAGTACATTTGAGATAGGGAAGACCTATCCTATCTATTAACTACATAATGAATAGTTAGGGGGACAGAGAGATGTTTCCACCTTCTCTCTAGGAGGAAAGAAAGAGGACTGACTCACTGACTCACTAGAGGCAATTAGGGACAGGTAAGGAGACCCTCACTAACTACCTCTACTCCCAGTGTCTCTAGTGGTCATTAGGATAGATGGTGCAAAAGGTCGATGCACTGGAACTCCATCTCCAACACTAGTCCAGCATCCTGTTTCACACAGTGGCCCACCTGGTGCCTCTGGGAAGCCCACAAGCAAGAGGTAAGGGCATGCCCTCTCTCCTGCTGTTGCTATTTGCAACTGGTATTTAGAGGCATCCTGCCGCTGAGGCTGGAGGTGGCCTATAGCCACCAGAGTAGTTGCCATTGATAGACCTGTCCTCCATGAATTTATCTAAGCCCCTTTTAAAGCCATCCATGCTAGTGGCCATCACCACATCCCGGGGCAAAGAATTCCATAGATTAATTAGGAGTAGCAACCTTCCCATCCCTGCATTTCTCTCTTACCCAGCAATAAAGGTTCCTAATGATCTCCTCCCTTCTTGAATCTTCCTGTCTTTGCAACCACAGCTAGAAGACCCAGAAGGGGTCATCTTCAGACAGGCACTCTGCCATTCAGCTGCCCTGGATTACACCAAGTCAAGCACTCCTTTATGGCACTCTACCCTTATGTCCCCTCAGTAGCACTCATAGGGTTGATGTACGCTAGAAGGCTATTCTCACGATCGGCTAAAATTGGGCTAGGGGAGCCTTGCCCAATTTTAGCCGAACGTGAGAACCACCAGGCTCGCAGGCGAGCCCGGTTGCCTCAAAGCGGGTAACCCGCTTGCGAAGCCCTCTCCTTAGCCCAGGTTAGCGGAGCAAGTGCTCTACTAACCGGGATTCCGGATCATGTGTTGCTGCGGCGCGGCTTCACGCAGCAGCAACTCACGAGAAGACCTCCAACTGGGAGGCTAAAAAGCAGCCTCCCGGCTTGGGGGGTCTCTCCAGCATGCTCTGCACATTCGCACAAAGCATGCTGGAACTTCCGGGGGACCGTGCGGCCCCTGAACTCCCATGCCCCCACTGGCTCCGTGATGGAGCTGGCAGTCATGTGGGCAGCCAATCCAGCTGCCCAGGGCTTCCCCTCTGGTCATCTGCGGGGAGAACGGGCTAAGCCCGCTCTCCCCGCAAACCCACTCTGGGCAAGTCTCACCGATTGTGAGACTTGCCTCTAGGTTTCCCCTCCAACTATCTCAAACAATCCTCTTTGTCCCCCACATGAGCTCACAAGGTTGAGTTTCTGTTTTGCCCTCCCCACAGCCCTGGACAGTTGGTATATGCTCCAGTGCTTGACTGGCCACTCATCAGATTTGACCTAAGATGCCTGTCCTGGTGCCTTTTAGTCCATGGTGAAGGACACAGCGGTGTGCTTTTCCTTTTCTTACCATTTTGGTAGCACCTTTGCACAGGGGCGTAGCAAGGTTGGAGGGGGCCCAGAGACAAGATTTTAAAATGGGCCCCTCGCTGATATACATACACAAACACACTTCACAATATATCGTGCACTCACACCCCCATTATGAATACGGTGAATATCTAGTTCACATTTAATCTAGTTTTTTTACTCTCTGCTCCCGCCGATCTCCAAGCGACTCAACATAATTCATGATAGGGGGTGCAACATGGATGGGTGGGGAGTCATGTGATGTGCCTCTGGGGGGCCCCTGGAGTCAGGGGGCCCCAAGATGACTGCCTCCACTTGCCTAATGGTAGTTATGCCCCTGCCTTTGCAAACAGGACTGCTGGATCTTCCCAATGAGATCCACACCCTTGGCTTTGCTTGTGAAACAGCAGACTAAAGGACAGGTATAAAAGTTCTGTTTGTTTCTCCATCTGATTCTTTCCCCCTTCTCCACACACATTTGTTGCCCACCTGCATCACAAGGCTATCCAAGCCTCTGTCTTCCCACTCTCTCTCACCTTTTTTCTCTCCTCCCACCCCCCAGGAACTGCCTTCATTCTCATATTACCAAGGTTGTCAAATATCATATTTTTGCATAGTTGCTCTGTGTCAAACCAAACTTTATTTCTTCTTTTTCAAAAGTCTTTGTCTTTGAGCCTTTTTGCTTCTCTGCATACTCCAACTTGGCATGGCACTGTTATCTGGACAGGGATGCATATGTTTTTCATGTTAGCAAATCTGGTTCTAAGTTATTCTCTCCACTTATTTTCAAGCTATTTTCTGAGACAGACAGACAGACAGACACACACACACACACACACACACACACTGGATATGTGGGTTTGAAGAGGCATGGGAACAATAGGCAGCAGACCTGCTACTTCACATTAGCTCCAGAGAGAGAGAGATAGTCCTGCACCTCAGGGTGCCTTCAGCCGTCGGTTTTGAACATGAAATTCATTTTGCTTCAGTTATTATGAATTACAGAGTAATGTAAGAATGGAATAAAAAAGGGAATGATGTGATATTTTGAATAATTGAAAACAGACAACATTAGCTCCCCCCCCTCCACATTTTACAGTAAAAGTCATGCATCCTGGCTACTTCATCGTTTCCAAACACAAGGAGGTAACTAACACATGGCCACATCCGCACTATGAAATTCTCTTCCCCAGAAAGTCATTCCCTGCTTCCCCGCCCCACCCCCAAGAAAAGCCAGTTTGTGGATGAGTCACCAAATGGTGGCAGCCACATAAAAGTTCACATACCAGAAAGGAGAATAATTCTCCTTTGGCATTTGACATGGGAATGGTTGGCGGGGATGAACCTTCAAACTTGGATTTGTCTGCTCAAAATGAGATGATTAGCCAGCATGCATTATGATGCCCCTTCTCACTATTGCAACCCATTTATAGTCACTGCTCTTTTTTGAAAAGAACTGGCGCATGCCTCTCGTCTCTCCATCAGTCAGGTGCTGGGTCAACTTTTTGGTTGGCAGCTGCTCCATGGGACACATTCTCTGGGTTTCTGAGTTAAATGTAGCCATGACGTGAGTGTCTTGACTGTCTTTGTTGGTCTTTCAGTTTGTACTGTTGCTTGTGCAGGGAGGGATGATATTCACTGGCAGCAGAGCCACACACTGGAATGTTTGGAAGTGTCTCTGAAAATAGGATAATCAGTGCTGTTACAGTGCCAGCATTAGGAACTATCAACAGGCCAGTTTGGATGATATGTAGAACAGCCACAGATTCCACAAATCATTCTGCATAAAGTGTAGGGCTGGTTCGAATGATACGTCCACTGGCCCCTGGGATCATGTGAGGCAGCAGTATGTATATGCATTTCTTACCACCACCGCCTATCATGCTGTCATTCTGTTGCCTAATTGTGTGAAGATGTGTTCATCTGAGCTGCTCCTCATGGCATAGTTTAAGTACTACTGCTAGTCTTTCAAACATGTGGTACAAGGGGGGATGCAGAAGGGAGGCAAGTGCCCCCGCAGACAAGTAGTTTGCCCCCCACCTGCTCCCCCATTTCTGTTTCAGAAATCTAATATATGGGACACAGCTCGCCCACCCATAAGTGCACTTTGCCACTTCTGTGCCCCCCCCCATTTTTATGGTGTCACCACTAATGCAGTGGGATAAACTCCCCACCCACACCATTACGTGGCAGAACAGTGGTGTACCAGATGAGTGGAGACTTGCGTGCACATGCTGTTCCCCCAGTAGAATTCTAGACTATATTACTATAATACTGCAACTTAGGCGCCATATTTTTAAGGTTCCTTCACATTAAAGAAAACGTTCCCTGTAGTGTAGTAAACTAGCACACTGTATGGGAAAGGTTTAGTTTCTCTGATATGCTAGTTTACTGCATGTAAGGTGGAGCTTTTTGTAACAAGCATTCAAAAACATGACACTCCACCTGCAATTTTAAATGGTACCGTCCAGAATTCTACCACCACGTTCTGTGGATTGTGTAGAACGGCTATTAAAGCTTGATAAGAACAGCTGTGCTGGATTAGGCCAATATCCTCTCAAATGCAGAGAGGATACCCTTGTAGGCTTTTCTCCTACCTTACTTCCACACAATCACTTCTACACAGGTTTTCCTCTTACCTTGTTTCCACACAACCGAAAATTGGGAGCACACGTAGCTGCCAAACCTGGGTAGAACACAGTTTGTGACTGGGTGAATGACCTCATTATGTGAATATGTAAGTGTCTATTTTCTGACTCAGACAAACTTCACCCCCAAAAGCTGCTATTACTGCAGAGGAGAAAACGTCTGGACACAAGTTTGTGCTCTTTAAGTTTTATCCTGTGTAGCAATTAGAAGATTTAGGGAATTGAGGGGATCAGGACTGTGACATGGGGAGAAAGGGTTTGGCCTCTCCTCTGTGTCATGGACCTATACAAATTGGGAGCCTCTCCGCTCTTTCAGAAGGAAGAGACATCCTAGCTGGCCCCCAAATGACAAAGAATTTAGAATTTGATTCACACTGGTGTTCTTCAGTCTTGTCATAAGGCAGCGTTCTTCATTGCAATGCCTGGGGGAGCCAGTGGATGCTCCCATCAAACATAAATGTGGCATCTTTGCTAATTGTTTATGAGGTCTGTGTGACACTATGACCAAAGCCCAATACTCCACAAAGTCCCCTTGGTGCCATGCAGAGGCTACTTCTTCTGCCATGCAGCAGTGTATTTTGCCTAGTGCTTTTGGGGCTCCTTTAAGGGAAACAGAGTCCTCTTGAAACAGAGTCTCAACACCATCTTGGAAGGCAAGCATGGAGTGCTAGGAAGTGTTGTCCCATTCCACATTCTCCTTCCAAGATGGTGCTAGGACCTGACAGTTTCTGACACTACACACACTGGTTTTGGCAAAAGCATAACATGGAGGTCAGTAAGATGGGAAATGGTTCACACCTTGAACATTTTTTGCCCAAGTGGACCCTGCTTGGAAAATAGTAAAGATCACTCTCATAGGGTTTAAGATTAAGTAAAACTATTGCAAGATGGCTATATGTGAGAGAGGAATACAGATCAATGCCCAAGACAGAGGCAAGGTAAGAGGCTTGAAACTGTTTGGGTACATCCAGTCTCCTGGGCTGGCTTTATGTAGCCCTCAGCACCAATGGTGGTCATTAATCAGTCAGTCTGGCACAAGGAGTGAAATGCAGATTCCTGATTTAGATGTATAAAGGACAGAGCCTCAGCTATTGTTAATTCGTTCTATGAGTGGTGCCAGGGTCTGGAACTTTCACTGGGGAATAAAATGTTCAGTAGGATCTTCCTTTGCTAATGTTCAAGAAATACAACCAAATGTTCTAAAAATATGCTCTGTCCTGTGAACTATAGCCAGAGGATAGATTCCTTTCCTTTCTTTTGTACTGGAACAAAAAGAATAAAATTCTTTGGGTTAGTTTGGATCGGATTATTTCCAGAATTAAGGCGGGGGAGGGTGGTTTTTTTTCTTAATGCAGTTGAGAAATTGAAATGAAAGTTCCCACTGAAATTTATATTTATCCTGGAATTGGGGATGGAGCCTTCAAAGGTCAGAGCCAGGAGACTGGCATCATAATGTCACATTTCTTACATAGGGAAGCAGCCATAGGGGCAGGGGAGAGCATGGTTTGGATCAGGTCTTCAGGTCAGGGGAGAGGGGTTCACCCTTTGCCCCATGCCTATACCCTGACTTAAATTTGCCCCCAAAGCTGCTGCTGGTTGCAAACGGAGAAACTTTTCATGGGTGTAAATTTTTCTCTTCGTGATTAATAGCAATTTCAGGAGGGAGGATTTGGATCAAGGCCACGGCATGGAGGAAATGGTTAGATCCCACCCCACCCCATACACACTGTAGCCCCGATCCTAATCAGGCCTTTTCATAGCTGATTGGGGGGGGTAGACTTCATGAATTCCTGTCACAAAACACCCTGATCATGTCTAGTTTGGCATGGGGCCAAATGGTGTGTTACATTAAGTATGTCATTGATCCTTGCATGCTTGTTTTTTGTTTCCTAAATGGCAGCCATGGAGAGAGGCAATGAGGATTGGGAGATGGGAATGGGGCTGTAGCTTAGTGGCAGAGCATCAGCTTTGCATGCAGAAGTTTCCAGGTTCAGGCTCTGTTTGAGAAAGTAGGGCTGAGAAAGACCCTTGTTTGAAACCCTGGAGAGCTGCTGCCATTCACTGTTCAAGCAACCGTCTGTTCACACAACCATCAGCATCAAGGCCTGTTCACACAACCATCAGCATCAAGGTAAGAGGCCTTGTACCCTGATTTTCATGGTTGTGTGAATGCACGGAAATCCCTCTAACCCAGGTTGCTCAAAACATGGTAGCCCAACTTTTGTACCCTGCTCTTAACCCAGGTAGGAGGAAAAGAGAACTCCCCTAACTTGCTGTTTTGGTCATGTGGATCCATTTACCTTTGCTAGCAGTGACCAGGAACTAGCAGGCCTAGAAGCAATAGGAAGCTGTGGCTACAGGGCCTGCCCTCTGTGAATGTGCCACTCTGCAAAGCAGACTTTATGATCTTATGCTTGCAGTGGCTTCAGCAAGGCTGGGCCTGTCTGTTGCTCCTTCGTGGCCAATCAGAGGACAGCAGCTGATATAATGAGGTTTGCCAGTCTACTGGCAGTGCAAAGCATGCTGCAAAGGCTTTATCGGCACTTGGAGGACCTTCTGTGCTTCCGGCTCCTGATTTCAGCAATGGACTGGCTTGTGTGTGTGTGTGTGTGCGCGTGCGTGCATGCACGTGTGTGTTGAGTTTGGTAACCCAAACAGAGGTTCTGGTCATCTGTTGCTACTATGGTAGGAGTTCTTTATCTCCCCCGACCCACCTTGAGTGTAAGGTCCTAATGCCTTATATACTCCACAGTACCTTGCCAACCCAAGAGTGGTATGCATGAGCTGGTTCAGTGAGCCTGGAAAGCCTATTGATTCCTCTAGCAAATGCACAGAGCTTCCATGACTTCTAAGGATTGTATCACCATAGTACTAATGCTTCTCCCATTATTTCCAATGGGAGCAGCATCACTACAGCAGTGACACCATCCATAAGAGTGATGGAGGCTCTGCGCATTTGCTAGCAGCATTGGTGGGCTTTCTGACCTACAGAACCAGTGAATGTGCCCCACTCTTGAGTCAGTGGGGCACTGCACAGTATGTATGGCAGTGTAGACAATACTGAACTAGATAGACAAATGGTCTGACCTGGTATGAGGCAGCTTCCTATGTGACCTATGGGATTTAATCCTTTGGCTCCCAATGGCAAACCAGATCCAAGGGTGCTATTCAGGGAAGAAAAAAATCTATCATATGCAAGTGCCAATAATATGCTTTGTGTAATATGTCTTTTGGTCCTGAATTGCCAACAATTGCCTGAATTGCCAACTGATCTTCCAACATTCAAGAAAATATCCCCGGATTCAAGGAAAACCATGTTTCAAAGTTGCTTTCAAATAAACAGCTTTTATTTCCAATTAAAGTTTGCTTTTATAGTACTGGCTGTGGTGGCACTCTAATGACACAGAGCAAGATAAGCGTGCATTCCCCAAATTATAACGATTGGTCTATTAAATTATGCCACATATAGAGTACGAGGTTAGTAGTGTAATACTGGGCAATTGCCTTCTAGATCTCAACTGGCTTTTAAATTTCCAAAGAGAAACAGATGTTAACATTTGCCTAGAATGTTACCAACACTAAGTATCAGTTCATTCCAGCTGTTTAGGTATGTGGCAGTGAAATGACCCATTAAAAAGAAAAATACACACACTGGTTATGCAGCCTGCACTAAATAATCTGACAGTGAAGGCAGCAACACCAAATATAGCTTGCATGTTGCCATAAAGGAAAATGTTAGGAGAGCATATTAAATGCACAGATCACATTTTTAAGGTTAAAAAAAAGAGAGGGAGACATTTTTAATTTCATCAGACATGGACATATTAAGACTGCCATGTCCATACGGAAACAAAAAAACCAAACAAAGCCATCTTTGTCTTGGTTAATATCAGTTTGCAGTCACAACCAGTCAAAATCAGCTGACACCCAGTTATAACAAACAGTACTCAGTGCTGTAGGGTCTGTTGTGCAATATGCTATCTTAATTGCTTCTTGTAAATGGCAGGTTCAATCTGTTTCAGTTAGCCTATCACATAGCACATCCTTTTAGGGTATGCTCGCACCAGGGTGGCTCTGCTGCAGTTCTCACTTTATTCTGGTCTGCCCTTGGCTCTCCTCTGATGCCCCTCTGCTGCTCTTTCCATGCTTCTTGGCCTTTGTGCTTTGTCTTTTTGAGCCTGAGCTTTTCCTTGGGTTAGATAAAACTCTCCCCTGTGAATATACACCCAGAGAGAAGATACACACACACACACACACACACACACACAATAAATGAAAAATGGAGAAAACCTGTGTGCGTATGGGATCACATGGTAGAAAAGTGCAATATCCGGGGGAAAATAAAAATAAAATCCCAAACAGCCCAACTAAGGCTGCATTCAGACAATCATGGCAATCCTAGTTAAAGAATCAACCAGAATTGCTGAGCGCTGCAGGGCTGATTGTGAGAACCCAGAATTTCCGAGCAATCCTGGACAAACTGCTGTAGTTAAAATGCATTTAACCAGGACATCCTGGTTGACTCTTTAACCAGGAGTGTCATTATTGTGTGAATGTAGTCTAAGATATTACGCATATATTCCAGGCTGATTGTTCAGACATATAAATATCAGTAACATAAGGAGAGGACTACAGCCCTTTCCACGTTACATTCAACACAAGTACAATCTGTGCTCACTGTACTCATATTAGGGATGTGCGAACAGGTTCGAATCCAAACAGTTTGGTTTGATGGCTCAATGTTGAGCTGACCCCCCCCGCCCCCCGGTTTGGCTCGACATCAGACTGAAACCACACGCATGCATATAATAATTTGATATTTTTTACTTACCCCCTCTGATCATGACCAAGGCCATGCAGGGGCCTCCAAAATGGCCACCACAATGGGGGGAAGGCCAGGAAATGGCCGAAGATTGCTCGAAATGGGAGATCTAAAGCATAATGGAAGCTTGCGGAGGGCGGGAGAATCTCTGCAGACCCCCTGTGACTTCAGAGAAGCCCCCGGAGGGGGTAAAGTACAAAAATAAATAAATATTTGTGGAAACCCCCCCCCCCGTTTAACTGAACTGGTGGGGTTCAAGGGGGCAAAACCAAACTGGTCTGGTCTGGTTTAAGGCCGGTTTGGACTCGAGCTGAACCGGGCCAGCTGGTTCTGTACACACCCCTAACTCACCTTCATATCTGTATGCATGTACTACTGAAGCCTATGTGAAAGCACAGCACAATTTCATCTTCATCACATAAACTGGCTCACTAATGCCTACTTCTTGCTTGTCTTCTGGCTGCACAGACCCTTCCTTCCACTTGATGGTGGCAACCAGGAGCTGCAGTGTCACCCCAAGGCTGCCAAAGATCACTGGTGATTGAGAGAGAACTGAGAAAGCCCTAACGAAACCTAGAGTGGTTAATGTTCTTGTTTGTGTACATATATGTACATGGTAATCATTTTCTGTGGTTAAAAGGAAAAGAGCACTTAAAGCTCGTGGAATTTCTTCCTTTCTTTTTCTTATAAATGAAAGTGTTGCCTACGCGCATATCCCAAAACTGAATATGAATATTTCCCAGCAAAATATCACGAGTGACATCTCCCCATAACAGATTCTGTAAACATGGAAAATGTGCGTTGCTTAAGAATCCCTCATGTTTGTGTTGAAGACGCAAACATGGACAAGCAATCTTTTGTCTTCTTCCATGTTTTGGCAACTGGGACAGAAACTTTCACTGTGCCAACCAGTTGGCTCAGTGGGGTAAACACAGTGGTCAGTGGCCTGACCCTTCTGTGGCCAAATGTGTCATTAAAGCCTGGTGGTCCATGCGTAAGGTGAAACCACGACCATATAAACATGCATGCCATTTCCCACACATCCAAAAGAATTTGAGGTCCTCCAACAGTGGAGCTGTGTTATGGGTTACATGCTGGGAAGCATGTAACAGGCTAAAAAAAAGAAAAAAGTGCAGCTGCTTCCTTTAAAATCACACAACTGGGACACAGTGGTCAGATTATAGGGGGAGAGGTAGGAGGCCCTTAATAAAATCTACCACCTTCATCCCCTGACTTCCTAATTTTATCCAAATCATAGGCCTCCCCATAGCCTTCTAAAACTAGTAGTTAGGGCGAGGCTAAAGAGTAAAGAGGCTGGGCCCTATCTGCCTTCCCCACTACCCTGCAGGGATTTGGGCACTGCTGTGAAGTTGATCAAATGGAAGCTAATATGGTGACTTTAAAGCATTGTTGATCAACTGGGGAGGAAAGGTGATCTTGTATTAGTAAGCTAAGCAGGGTCTGACATGTGTGAGCACTGTAAAATATTCCCCTGAGGGGTTGGGGCCACTCTGGGAAGAGCATCTACATGCTTGCATGCAGAAGGTTTCAAGTTCCCTCCCAGGCATCTCTAGATAGGGCTGGGAGAGACTCCTGCCTGGAGAAGCTGCTGCCAGTCTGTGTAGACAATACTGAGCTAAATGGACCAATTGGTCTGACTCAGTAAAAGGCAGCTTCCTGTGTCCCTATGTTAACTCTGTAAGGGGAAGACAAAAGAGAGGCTTAAAACCTGATCCTGATCCTACAACTTGGAAAAACATCCCATTGATTTAAGTGGGAATTACTTTCAAGAAATATTTATTCTATGACATTTATTGTATATCCCACTTTTCCTCCCTCATGCAATTCAAGCTGGCATACATATAGTTTCCAGCTGGTTACTCATCCAGGCATTGTTCAGACCTAGAACTGCTTAGATTCAGCAAAGTGACTGTTATCATGTGCCCTCAACCCATGTCCTGAAACTTACTATATTGCTAATACGCTTAAGTAAGAGGTGTTGGGTCTTGTCCGCACAAGTATTTTACTGTGGATTAGATTTCTTGTTGAATTAGAATGAACTCAAACCAATCTGATGAATATAATGCCTGCACTGAAAACATCTGATGCAAAAATTAGTTTAGGCACAACAAAAACCTGTGCTGATTCAGTTCAAATGGTGCAGGGCCGGATTAAGGTGGTGGCCAAAGTGGCACTGGCCAAGGGTGCAGAGGTTTAGGGGCACTGTCATGGTCCCTCTAAGGTGCCACTCGTGAGGTGTGGCTCCCTCATGAGGACCTGAGGGAGCCAGACATCCCTTTCACCTGGTGGGGGGTGCAGCGCCCTTCCCCTGGAGAGAAGGTGAAGCTGCTCAGCTAAGCTGGCAGAAGGGTGAGGAACGCCTGCAATCGATATGCCACAGCTGCTGTGGCAGTGGAGGCATTTCACCACCATAACAATGAGGTAGTCCAAACTTTATCTCCTTGCCAGGTCAGGAAGGAGTGGGGAAGTGGGCAGCACTGCGGAGGAGCTTTCCTCATCGTCCCTCCCAGGCAGGGGAAGGAAGATCCTCCTGCTCACTCCTTGGGCTCTTGCTGGGGCCAAATTGATCTCATGCTTCATAGCAGACCCTTCCTTGGGTTCTGCAGTTCAGCTGGCCCAATAATTAACAAAGCTAGTAGAGACCCCTCCTCCCCTCTTATCCCTGTCACTCTCTGTAAAGTAGGCCACACAGCCCAGCAAATCCAAAAAGGGTATCTCGGAAGCTGGCTGACATTCATACAACCACCCTCTTATAGACAGGGAAGAGCCCTCGGGTTGGGACCCTACAGAAAAGACATTGCTAGTAGTGCTTCTCAGTCCCACACCCCCAGGCAGCCAAGCCAAGCTGTTGGCGAAAATGTCAGCTGAGGCTTTCTTTTTTGGGCCAATCCCAAGCGGCACTGTCCAGAGGGTGGTCATGAGGCTTGGCCCACCCAGAAGGCTGTCTTTGTGAGAAGCATCAGGAGTAGGATGGACGATATGCATCCCCCCACCCCCTTGGCAACAGCAGCACCTCTGAGACCTTGGAGGCAGTAAGCCTCCCATCAAACAAAAAAACCCAAAACCCTAATCCAGCCCTGGCCCGGCCCGATGTCGAGCCAGTTTACACATCCCTAGTGGATTACTTCATGTACGAATGTTGCAGCCTCTTAATTCTGCTGTATGTTTAAAATGGGTCTTCTTAAAACTCTCACAGGAGACCCCCCATCATGTATTCCTCAGCCCTTCCTGCACCCAAGAATTGTACCTTGGCTTTTATTAACCTAATGACTTTTTAGGTGAGTTCCCCATTCATCTGGTATGGACACAGAACGTTGACTCTTTCTGATCATTCCATAAAGCCTACAAACAGAGGACATCCACAAAGATAATCTGGCATAATCTAGTATGCTAGTTTGGACATTGACTATGTGTGATTTTAGAGTCCAACCAGAATGATATAATTTTTTTATGTAGTCAGTGCATTTTGGGCAATCCAGCCATTAAACAACAACAACAAAACAACCCCAAATTGGCCCTGGCCCGGCCTGATGTCGAATCGGCTCAAGGTCGAGCCGTTTCGTACATCACTAGTGGATTACTTCATGTCCAAATGTTGCAGCATGAATCTGCTGTGAATGCATGGTTCAAAATGGCATAACTGCAATTGCACATTGCTCCTGGGTGACAATTAGATTATCTAGGAAGGTGTCAGGGAGTAAAGCAAGAAGACCTCACCTTCTACAATAGGTATCAGGACAGTAACAAAGTGAGAGGACAGCAGGCAGGAGCACTGCATATGGACAGGTCCCTAGCTATCCTGCTTGTTTCTGGATGTCAGAATACTCAAATGTGTCAAAATGAATCCCCAAAGACCAATATAAATACAACCCCAAATGCACAACCCTGTCGTATAAGGATCAACTGCAGTGCAGTCGGAAAGAAAAGTGGACTTCCTTGAAAGTGCCCCTTGGAATAATGATAAAGCAGATATCTGCCCATTATGAAATTTAAAACTCATACAGCTTTTAGAAGTCATATTCAGAACAGGAAATTGGGTTGGGTTTTGTTTGTTTTTTAACCCCAAACCTGGAGAATTGCTGAGCTATGGGGTTGGATTTAAATGGATGGATGTGATCATCCCACAGAAGTCAATGGGACATACAACTATTACACAGCAGTCTGCATGAAGTGACCTTTATTTAGACACATTACAAAAGCAGCCACCTCCTGACACAGTACAGCATTTCATATGGGCTGGGTCTATACATGAAGGTATTCACTATTTCATCACTCTTGTTTTTAAAAAGAAACATGAAATGTGCACTGAACACTAGAATAGTGCTAATCTGCACCCATTCTAATACAATATTTTGGCTCAGTATCACTTGTGTTGCTTTGTAAATGGGCTGTTCTTTGGGGGGGGGCGTTCAACTGAGGCTTAGGTGAAAATCACATAATCCATAACCGGCAGGGGGCGGCTCAAGGGTGGAATAACTTTAAGGGTGGGGGAGGGTACTCTTACCCCTCCCGCTACATTTCCCCCACCGGCGCTGCACTTTAAAAGGGTCCGGCTGGGTGGCAGCATACCTCCCTGCCGCCCCATTGCCTCATTGGACCAGAAGTGACCAGAAGTACCCAATGTGTGTGCAGGCGAGTGCGAGGTGTGCACAGG
The DNA here is from genome assembly GCF_027244095.1 of Hemicordylus capensis. Classification (NCBI taxonomy): domain Eukaryota; kingdom Metazoa; phylum Chordata; class Lepidosauria; order Squamata; family Cordylidae; genus Hemicordylus; species Hemicordylus capensis. The sequence goes on from NC_069661.1 coordinate 59,997,784, forward strand.
GCACACACGAGCCTGACGCACATACGCACGCTGGGTACTTCCAGCCATTTCTGGTCTGAGGCAATGGGGAAGCAGGGAGGTACACTGCCAACCTGATGGACCCCTTTAAAGTGAGCCAGCGTGGTGTAGTGGTTAGAGTGCTGGGCTAGGACCGGGGAGACCTGAGTTCAAATCCCCATTCAGCCATGATACTAGCTGGGTGATTCTGGGCCAGTCACTTCTCTCTCAGCCTAACCTACTTCACAGGGTTGTTGTGAAGAGAAACCTAAGTATGGAGTACACTGCTCTGGGCTCTTTGGAGGAAGAGCAGGATATAAAATGTAAAAACAAAGACAAAACAGTGCTGGTTTTTTGAACCTGTTCAGAGGCCTGGAAAAGCGTATCTGAACAGGTTCATGCACATCCCTACTAATAAACGAGAGAGAAGTGTCAGGATTCTGCTGTAGTATTTCTCCTTCACACACACACACACACACACACACACACACACACACACACACACACACACACACGTATTTGTTGTACCATAATTGTTTGTTTTAATCTTCATAATTTGGAATGATTTGACATTTACAGCTTTTATTCCATATTGCACAGCTGAAACACCAAACATATTTTAATATGTATCTTTTAAAAATTACTGCTAGCAGTACAAGGTAAACACATCTGTTCTGATTAGCTACATTCCATGTTGTGTGTCAGAACAAAAAACTGTAAAAAAAAATCATTGGCTGTACTGTATTGTAAGATGTATGCATACTCATTTCAAAACTCAGAAAACCAAAAGGTTTAGATATTATAAACAAGAAACCATTTTTTTTTTTTTGGCCAGGCCAGTTTCTTTTAAACCCAACATATTTATAAGGGTGACCTGCTTTTTAAAAAGCTGTATATAAACTAGATAGCATGCATAGCAGCTCTGTTTAGAAAACAGCAAAGTACCATGTTAAAAAGTCTCTGTTTAGTCAGCCCACCCACTGAGAAAAAAAGTTGACATTTAAAAACAGGATATAGTGAACAGTTTGTACCATTGTGCCCAGTAAATCTGACAGCTCCCTGACGACATTTTACTGTAGCATGAGTACTAAGCTGTGAAGAGCTAAGCATCCTCAGCCCCACAGAGGATCTGATCCAATTTTCACATGTGAATTCTAAATTCACACTTAGCCAAGGATAACAGGACCTACACATGCAGGGTTTTTGTTTTTGTTTTGTTTTTAAACGAATCAAGGAAATAGATATTTTTCCACACAGCACATAATTTATCTTTGGAACTCACTGACATGGGATGTGGTATTGGTCACGAGTATAATGTGACATAAAGCACAAATATGTTTAGAAGACTGGGATATCAATGCTTATTGACTAGTCATGGACCCCAGAAGGAACACAGACTGAGCACTTAGCTAACAACTCAGCTCAGGATCTCCCAACAGTGCTCTTCCTTCCTCTCCCACTAAGGAGCCTTCCAGAATCCCTCACTCCCCTCACTGGGGTTCCTGGGCTCCATTTCCCTTCCTTTCCCAGTGGAATGCTGAAGCTCCCAGATTCCCTTCCCCCTGCAATGGGGCTTCTGGGTTCCTTTTTCCTTATCCCATCTGGTAGTGGTGCACCAGCTGCCACTCCCTTCCTCCAATCCAATCTCTGACTTCTCAAAGGTCAAGGGAAGGAAACAGAAGAGGAAGTTGGAGTGGCTCTGTATCCCAGTACTCTATTCTTTGTCTGCCTCTATATTCCCTCTTCCGCCCCTTCTTCCCTTGGCTTTTGAAAAGCCAGAGGTGAGGCTGGAGGAGGAACGTGGTGATGGCCGTTGCTCTGCCACCAGGTGAAGTTTGGCGGAGGTGGTAGGCAGGCTGAGGTAGCTAGCAGGCAGTCCTCCTCTGTTGTCAATCTGCCATCTTTTCTGCTCCCTTCTCTTGGGTGGGAGTGAAGGAGGAGGAGGATAAGGAGGAGGTGTTGGAGACAGCAGCAGTGGTTGGTATGTTACAGCCAAGAGAGATTTGGGGGAGGTGGTGGGTTGGCTGATGCAGCGAACAGGCAGTCTTCCTCCTCCACCAGTCTACCAACTGAGGCAGCTGCCTCACCCAGCCTCATTAGTTTGTAGTTGTGACAGTTGATACTTCCTGTGACCCCATTTCAGTGGGGTTTATGTGGGGGTTTTGCATCTATCAACAATGTGTTACAAATAATGGTCACTACCTGCCAGCCAATATTATTGAACATCCTTTGTGCATGGCAATGGGTTGGGGCTAGTTCTGGAGTCTCACACATGCCCCACTGAGAAGAATGGAGGTTGCTCAGCAGCATGGCTTGGTGTATGGTACCCACATTAGTACTTTCCCTGATGGAAATTGGTGGATGAAAAATGGCATATCTACTGGAGGAGATGGCTTGCTCCAGGAGCAGTGTATAAGAGGATGTTGTAAAAGGGCATTTTATTCCTGGCCCTCATCCAGTGCCTCCAAAATATCTTGTATGAATCGGTAAAGAAAAAGGAAAAAACCCTCCGGCAGCTAAACAGCAGTATTATCCAAATGTTATAAATGGGTAAGCTCCCAGTGAAATGTAGTAACTGTTATCCTGTATCTTTGTTAAATGTGGCCTTAAAAATATTTACTAAACTGTTAACCGCAAGACTAAACAAAAGCATCATGACCATTGCAAATCAAGATCAAGGCAATTTCATGCCAGGCAGAGAGGCAGCTGATTAATTTACGGAGAGTGCTACATATATTAGGAGAGGTGAGAGATGATGGCGATCTTCTTGCTGACTCCTTTCTGAGAAGCTGAACAGGCATCTGATGCTGTGGGATATATCTGCTGCTATTTGCAGTGTGTCTGCCGTGAGTTTTGTTTTGGATTAAAATTCAGAAACCTAATTAAAACAATTTACTTTCACCCATTCGCCTTAATCCTTATGAATAGCTTACTGTCTTCTCTGGTTATTTTCCTAAGAGGCACTTGAGAAGGATGTCCTTCTCTTCCTGTCCTTCTTCTCAGATTTGGAGCTCCTAAACAAATGAAAATATTCAGCATTGAGAAAGGATCTGCCATCCACCGAGCTTTAACTTCCAGTGTAGGCCTCATCCAAGTTTACATACAGTGGAAGATGTATCTGTGCTAGACTTACCTCAGGGGATTAATTGTGGTACAAAATGGAGAGCATTTCATTTAGAGACAAGTCTGAATGTTGTTCCTGAGCAATATTTGACCCAGCATTCAAAACAAGAGAATTTTGCTACACAAATAAGGTTCAATAACAAGAGCTGTGTTATAGAGATAGAAAAGATAAACATCAATAATAACTCCATTACCAGGAGGCAGCCCTTCTATGAGATAAAGTGGACACAAGGAGGGGGACAAGGGTACCATCCCAGGGGCCTCCCTGCTGCCACCACATTTCCTCATGCCACTAGGATACATGCCAATTGACATTATCTTGCTTTGTGGCATAGCCCAAGAGTGTTCATGTACGGCTTGCCTCAGCATCATGGTTTGAGAATGCTGAGCACCCTCCTACAAATGGAAAGGTGCCACATTGTCCTTTGCTGCCTTAGGCTGCCCCCACCATGATCAAAACTCCAAAGGCTTCAAATACCACCTTCTCAAAAATCATCCATCGGGATAATCTTTTATGCATTAAGGCATGTGGTCCTAAGCATGCTTACTTACCTGGATTTGTACGTATGTGGAGACACGGTCAAAACAGTCTGAGAAAATTCTCAGATGTTTCTTCTTGGGATGGACCCTGAAATTCTCTTCAAGTTTTGGTTTCTGCTTGAGGGCTCCTAAAATGAAAATATCAAATTTCACTTTTTTGAAAATGTTCACCATTCCTACTTGGAACTTGGAAGTATATTCCATAAAAATCATCAGAATTTATGACTATGTTTCACAATTTGTGAAACTAATTCCTAGTGACTATGTTTAGGATGTGTCCAGGTAAGATCAGAATGTGCAAATAATATATCCAAATAATAAATACATATTAAAATATATATTCATCTCCCACCCAGATTCTTCCAAATCATTTCCCCTTCAATTAATTTGCCCCAGAATATTCAAATCTATCTAGACCCCTCATGTTAATTTGCCATTCAGATCCCCACTCCCCACAAATGTCTTCCAAAAGTTTGCCCTCCAAACCCTTCCCAAAAGAAAACCCATATTTTTAGCACTCATGATATTATCACATCTGACAGGCCAGGTCAGCTCTCTTCCTGATTCAGCAACTGGGCAGCCAAACAGCAGTCAGGTCACCTACACACCTAGCCACCCATCCTGAGGTGGCCAGCCGCTGTGACTCGCACCTCTGTCACAATCTCTGCTTATCAAAGTGAAGAGTGTCTCTGCAGCACTCAATTCATGTCCATCAGGGCAGGCAAAATGCCTTTTGCAAAGCCAAATCATGCCTCACATAAAATGGATACAGGTGATGAGGTGGTTATTATATACTGGACTTTCAAGAGACATACCAAAGGCTCTTTGAAAAACTTCTACATTATGGAGATGAAAATGAGTTATCTTATGGTTAAAACCCAATAAGTAGAGTGTATAAACAAAGTGTGTCCACAATGAAGGGAATAAAAATGGAATGCCATGAGGATCTGATTTTGTGCAACTTAATGTATACATAACTGATCTGGAGTCAGAGGTGGAGGCCCAGTATAGACATAATGTGGAACCTGCTCTCCCATCTGCTTTCAGACAACAGGGAGAGCTGCCTCTCTGCAGTCAGTGAGACTGCAGAGAGGTGGGGGAGCTGGCTGTACAGGCTTCCTTCTTGACAGAAGGTCCCTTTTCGTTCTTAACTCTGGTTTGCCAAATTCAAACATGCGGCTTTGGAAGCAGGAGGTGAAGGGACCTCTGTATTCCTCTTTCATCTGAATTCAGTCATAGTGAGGCAGCCAAATTTGAAGATGACACTAAGGGCCAAACTAGATGTGATATCAGAGTTGAGTGAATGTAAGCTCTGCCCCCATTGCGGAATACTAAACTGCAAATTCAAATAAGGCTGCAGTCCTAAGTGTGCTTACTTGAAAGTTTTCCATCAACATCCATAGCACTTACTTCAGAGGATATATGCTCACAGTAGGAACAATCATATGAAATGTACCATTATTCCTCTTTCAAAAATCTAAAATGTAGGGCAAACATTTCCCACATAAGCACTTTGTCCCTTCTGACTCTCCGCTGCCACTTTTTTTCCTGGTGGTGACACTGCACCTTAATTCCTTTGTGCTTAAACATGTTTTATTGAGAATCACATCTACAAAATACCACATCATTACAACATCATAAATAAGAAATATTAAGAATATGTTCAGAATAACATGCAGGAACTTATGATAACTTGAGAAACGATTTAACAAAAACACAACAAACAAAAAGGAAATAAATATCTTGAAATAAATATAAAAAGTAGGGATGTGCAAAATGTTTCAGCTGGAAAAGGGCCGTTTTGAGTGTCTCATGCTTGAAACAAAATGCCCTTTAAATAAAGGGCCTGTTTCAAGCTTGGAAGAAAACTCAATTCAAAGTGTTTTGATATTTCAAGCACCATTTGGGAGGTCTGTTGTCCCCTTGCTGTTTGGTTTTCTGGCACTGGCTTCTGATTGGCTTGCGATCCAATGGGGGTTTGGGGGAACAACCTTCAATAGGACAACATCCAGTTCTATTTAAATTAATGGGACGTTAGTTATGACTAGGCATGCGCATGGAACCGGCCAGGCCACTTCAATTTGAATCCAAATTGGATTCAAACTGACCTGCTCTGGTCCAGTTCCAGTTCTGGTTGAACCAGACCTGGTCCATTTCAAGTGTCTTGAGGTCGAAACAAAACACCCTTTAAATAATGTCCTGGTCTAGTACAACTACTGGACTGGTTCGTGGGTCTACTTGTAAAGGGGAATCCAGTGAGGATTTCTCTTTATGAGTAAACGGCCAGAGGGGCTTAAGCACATAAGAACAGCCCTGCTGGATCAGGCCCAAGGCCCATCTAGTCCAGCATCCTGTTTCACACAGTGGCCCACCAGATGCTGCTGGAAGCCCACAGGCAGGAGTTGAGGGCATGCCCTCTCTCCTGCTGTTACTCCCCTGCAACTGGTACTTGGAGGCATCCTGCCTTTGAGGCTGGAGGTGGCCTATAGCCCTCCAACTAATAGCCAACGATAGACCTCTCCTCCATGAAGTTATCCAAACTCCTCTTAAAGCCATCCAGGTTGTTGGCTGTCACCATATCTTCTGGCAGAGAATTCCACAAGTTGATTATGCATTGTGTGAAAAAGTACTTCCGTTTGTTGGTCCTAGATTTCCTGGCAATCAATTTCATGGGATGACCCCTGGTTCTAGTGTTATGTGACAGGGAGAAGAATTTCTCTCTATCCACTTTCTCCGCACCATGCATGAATTTATAGACCTCTATCATGTCTCCCCGCAGTTGTCTTTTTTCTAACCTAAACAGCCCCAGGTGTTGTAGCCTTGCCTCATAAGAAAGGTGCTCTAGGCCCCTGATCATCTTGGTTGCCCTCTTCTGCACCTTTTCCAGTTCTTCAATGTCCTTTTTAAGATATGGTGACCAGAATTGTACACAGTACTCCAGGTCTGGTTGCACCATAGCTTTGTATAAGGGCATTATAATATCAGCAGTTTTATTTTCAATCTCCTTCCTAATGATCCCTAGCATGGAATTGGCCTTTTTCAAAGCTGCCGCACATTGAGCTGACACTCTCAACGAGCTGTCCACCATGACCCCAAGATCCCTCTCCTAGTCAGTCACCGACAGCTCAGATCCCATCAGTATATACCTGAAGTTGGGGTTTTTCATCCCAATGTTCATCACTTTACACTTACCAAAATAAAACTGCATTTGCCATTTTGTCGCCCACTCCCCCAGTTTGGAGAGATCCTTTTGGAGCTCCTCACAATCCATTTTGGATTTCACTACCCGAAAGAGTTTGGTATCATTTGCAAATTTGGCCACCTCGCTGCTCACCCCTACTTCTAGATCATTTATGAATAAATTAAAAAGCACCGGCCCCAGTACAGCTCCCTGGGGGACCCCACTTCTTACTTCCCTCCATTGTGAAAACTCTCCATTTATCCCTACCCTCCTGTTCCTATCTTTCAACCAGTTAGCAATCCACACATGTACTTGCCCCCTTATCCCATGACTGCTAATTTTCCTCGGGAGTCTTTGATGAGGAACTGTATCGAAAGCTTTTTGGAAGTCCATTTATACTATGTCAACTGGATCACCTTGATCCATACACTTGTTGACACTCTCAAAGAACTCCAAAAGGTTGGTGAGGCAAGATTTACCTTTGCGGAAGCCATGCTGGTTCATTCCCAGCAGAGCATATTCTTCTATGTGCTTTACAATTTTATCCTTGAGGTTGCTTTCCATCAATTTGCCTGGAACGGACGTTAAGCTAACCAGCCTGTAATTTCCTGGATTGCCCCTGGATCCCTTTTTGAAAATCGGTGTTACATTTTCTACTTTCCAGTCCTCTGGTACAGAGCCTGATTGCAGGGATAAGTTATATATTTTAGCAAGGAGGTTGACAATTTCACATTTGCGTTCTTTGAGGACTCTTGGATGGATGCCATCCAGCCCTGGTGATTTGCTAGTTTTCAGTTTTTTCAGACACTTCATTTCTTGTCACTTCTATCTGATGCAGTTCTTTAACTTCGACCCCCCAAAAAGCCTGGTTCAGGAACAGGTATATACTCAGTATCCTCTGCTGTGAAGACAGACACAAAGAACTCATTTAGCTTCTCTGCAACTTCCATATCCTCCTTAATAATCCCTTTCACTCCCTCATTGACTAATGGTCCAACCGCCTGCCTGGCAGGTTTCCTGCTTCTGATGTATTTAAAGAAGTTTTTGTTATTCCCCTTGATGCTTTTAGCTAAATGTTCCTCAAACTTTCTTTTCACCTCCCTTATTGTCACCTTGCATTTCTTTTGCCAGAGTTTGTGTTCCTTACTCTTCTCTATATTTGGACAGGCCTTCCAATTTCAGAAGGAAGTCTTCTTCCCTTTTATGGCTTCCTTGATGGTACCTGTTAGCCATGCTGGCATCCTCCTGGACTTAGTGGTACCCTTCCTCCTTTTGGGTATACAATCTAACTGGGCTTCTAGTCTTGTGGTTTTGAGTAAACACCATGCACTCTGGAGCGAAGTGACTCCTGATTTTCCCTTTCAGCTTTCTTTTGACTATACTTCTCATTTTGGAGAAGTTTCCTCTTCTGAAATTCAAAATTCCTGTGCTAGCCTTCCTTGGTGATTCTCTCTCCACGTGTATGCTGAATTTGATCGCACTATGGTCACTCTTCCATAAAGGGTCAATGACACTGACATCATGCACCAGGTCCTGGGTGCCACTCAGGATCAAGTCCAAGGTCTCCTTCTCTCTGGTTGGTTCCAGGACCAACTGTTCTAAGGCACAGTCATTCAGCGTATATAGAAATTTGACCTGTTTGTCATTACCCAACTGTGAATTTACCCAGTCTATGTGTGGGTAATTGAAGTCACCCATTATTACAGCCCTGCTTCTCCTTGATGCCTCCCTGATTTCCTGCTGCAATTCCTAGTCACTGTCAGTGTTTTGATCAGGAGGGTGATAGCACGTCCCCAGTAGTACATTCCTTTCAGGCCTTGTTGTCACCCACAGGGTTTCCGTGGAGGACTCAAGTCCACTTAGGTTTTCTAGCTTGTTAGACTCTATCCCTTCTTTAACATACAGTGCTACTCCACCTCCACCCTCCCTGTCCTTTCTATAGAGTTTATATCCAGGGATAACAATGTCCCACTGGTTCTCACTGCTCTACCATCTTTCTGTTATGCCTACTATATCTATTTCTGTGATAGCAACCAAGCACTCCAATTCACCCATCTTGGCTCGGAGGTTTCTGGCATTGGCATATAAGCACCTATATGCTGAATCTTTCACCTGGTTTCTGCTATCTTTCTTTTGACTCTTTGACCAGCTGGCACGGCCTTCTGTTTGCTCTTTATGTGGTTCTGCTCTGTCTCCTTCTGTTTTATTTGAATCCTTTGCACCCTCGCACTTTAAAGGATGGCATTGGCCGAACTGGATACTGCACAGCTCCTGTCAGTATGTCCCCAGGTGTTGTTTTAAAAGCTGCTCTGCAACCTTTTTGATTTTAAGTGCCAGCAGTCTGGTTCCATCTTGGTTCAAGTGCAGCCCGCTCCTTTTGTACAGGCCTTGCTTACCCCAAAATATATCCCAGTGCCTAACAAATCTAAACCCCTCCTCCCGGCACCAACGTCTCATCCACACATTGAAACCCCTCAGCTCTACCTGTCTCACTGTTCCTGCACGTGGAACATGTAGCATTTCTGAGAATGGGGATCCTGGACTTCAATACACTACCTATCAACCTAAATTTGGCTTCTAGGACCTCCCGACTACATTTCCCCACATCGCTGGTGCCGATGTGCACCACAACAGCTGTCTCTTCCCCAGCACTGCCTATCTAGATGCTGCGTGATGTCCGCAACCTTCGCACCAGGCAGACAAGTCACTGTGTGGTCAACACGCAGGTCACAAACCCATCTCTCTATACCTTTAATGATCAAATTACCCACTACAAGGAGGCCCCCACCCCCCGGAGGAGTATCCCCTGTGCGAGAGGATATAGGCTCATCTTCTACGTAAGGGGTGCCTTCTAAAGGAGCATTTCCCTCTTCCTCAGATCGATGTCCTCCTTGCCCAAGTACTTCATTCTCCCTGACAGCAGAGGAGCTATCAGCCCTGGAGTGGGATGCCTCTACCACGTCCCTGAAGGTCTCATCTGCATGTCTCTCTGAGCTTCTCCAGATCTGCCATCTTGGTCTCAAGGGAATGAACTTGTTCCTTGAGAGCCAGGAGCTCCTTGCACCGAGCACATATTCATGACTTCTGCCCATGGGGAAAATAGTCATACATGCGACACTCTGTGCAATACACTGGGGAGTGCCCCCTCCCCTGCTGACTTTCTATTTCCATACTGGTTTTGTTGGCTGTTTACAGTATTTAGAGATAGTTTATTAGAAGGATAAGTCTCAGCTGTAATGCTCAGCTATTTAACTGTGCAAACAGTCTTTCCCAAGAATATGAGGAAAGGATTTGTACTTACCTTCTCTTCTACACTGGGCTCCTTGTGATCACAGGGGCTTGTTCCAGGCTCCCCCGCACACTTCCCGCTAAACTCCCACAAAACTCTCATGTCCTGTTTTCTATCCCTGTTCGCTATGCTCTCGGGCCTTTGCCTCTTATGTAGAGAGTAGTCTTCAAACTGAGACACAGGATGTGGGTCAAAGGATTGTCAAAGGAATGTTGGGCCTCCCCCAGCCCTAGCTGACTTCATCCCCTCCAGGCAGGGACAAACAAAAACACTGGAGTTTGCTAGCCCTGGCAAATGCTAGCTCTGGCAAATAACACACACAGACTAGGACTTATCTCTTAAAGAGAAACCAGCCCTTCGAAATCTCCCCGCCTCCTGTTAGTTAGTTTGAAGGTGGGGGAAGGCTAGATGTTGTTCTGTTTAGCAAAGCTTTCTCACCCCCTCAAGCTGCTTCTGCTCTTCCCAGAGTAGGCTTCAAACTCATTTCCAATAGGCTTCCCTATCGCTAGGCTTCCCTACCACTCATAGAGGCCAATAGGCTTCCCTACTGCTAAAGGGGTTGAGAGGGGCGTTAGGGATACTTACCTTACGCAGCAGTGGTGGGGGCAGCAGAGGTTCTCCATGACCCCTGCCGGCCTCCTCCAGAATAGCCCGCGCCAACTGCAGCCCAGTTCAGGCCTCTGCGCACATGCAGAGGCAGTTTTAGAGAGGTCATAAAATGACTTCACTTCAGTGACCTCACTAAAATTGCCTCCTTGTGTCTGTGGAGGCCTGAACCAGGCCACAGCTGGCCCAGGCTACTCTGGAGGAGGCCAGCGGAGATGGGGGGAATCTGCCACCACCATCACCACCACTGCCGCTTAAGGTAAGCACCCCTGACTCCCCTCCCACTCCCTTTAGCAGTAACCCCCCTGGACATTTACTCATAAAGGGGAATCCTCACTGCATTCCTCTTTATGAGTAGATTCCCAAACTGGTCCGAACCAGTCCGGTTTGAACTCAGACCAGCTCCCCTTTTGAGGAACTTTCCCGGTTCAAATCAAACCAGGGTTCAAACCAGACTGGTTCACACACCCTAGTACGACTAACTTGTCTCATAGATTTCAGTGGTGCTTAAGTATGACTATTGTGGATGTTCCTAGTTGTTTTGTTCTAACTTATAATACCTCCCAAGCATGGCAGCAAAGTCGTTTCCAAAGTTTGTAACTTTTCAGCCATGGGCTCGGAGTATGACGCTTAGATGTAATAATAATGTTTGCTGTTGCTAATAGGTCCCAAAGAAGACACTGATGTTCACTTTCTATAGAGTTGTCCAGATATCCCAATAGTATGTACATTGGATTAAACTGAATGTCATAATTAACCATTAGCTTAATCACATGGGCTATTGTTTTCAAGTACACTTGTATTTTGGGGCACTCTCACCAAACATCTATGCAGGTTTAATAGAGTTCTTTACTATTTGTATAGATTTTGTTCAGTTTGTTAGCAGTAAATCATTATTCTTTAAGTTTAATACAAGGTGAAGCTGTAGAACCTTGGGGGTGGGGGATCCTATCAAAAGTGCCTTCAAATTACATCACTGTTTTCCATTTGGTCCTGAAATTGTTCCCAAATTGATTTTCTAATTCAAGCAGTTCAGAATACATGTTGATGACAATCCATTTGCTGACTTAGTACTCACAATAATAGATTCAAATGTAGTTGGGGTCGTTTTTACCTCCCCATCTCTTAAATTAGACAGCAAGTAATTCCTCATTTTAAAATATTGGAATCAATAGCTGTTTTCATTTTATATCATTAAGGCACAACTTCCTCCTTGTACCATGTATTTATATCTAATTATGCCACAAGCAAGCAATTTTGTCTTATATCCTGACAATATAGGTTAACATAAAATAGGTTCACAGAAAATGCTAGGATAGATACTCAAGTGATTCTAAGATGAAATTTTGCACTGTAAAATACCATAATTTATTCTTCTCCACATGCATCTATTAACTTTGAAGCAGTGAGCATAATAATATGTAATACTTGGTACATTGGTACATTCAATGTTCCTTTTTAAAAATATGGCTTCTGCATTATAACCATTGGAACCCTTCCTAGTTTCCCTCCCCATACAAAATTCATCAAAATGTTTGCCAATTCCTTAGTGTTACTAAAGAAAATAATATGGAAACATTCTCAAAAATAAACAGAAACCTTGGAAAGGTGTTCATCTAAGATGTTGCCTATCCATGTTATATTCAACATTGGCCTTACTTTTACAGATCTGACATTATTTGAGTTGCAGTGCTGTTTCTCTTTCCCTTCTTGTGAGTTACTGAGTGGGAAAGCAGTGGTGGTGATTGATTATAGGTTGTGTTGTGTCACACAAATTGTATAATTAAGCCAATATAATTTGGATTTGGGCTTGTGAGGCACAGGGTTGATTCTACATTTAGCCTGGGTTTTACTGACTGGAACTTAGCAAGTAACTATGGGAATATCTACACCACAGACATGTACCAGTTTTTAACAGTTTGTTATGCTTTCTTTTGTAGACACCTAGGAAATGTAGTTTTGTGAGGGTGCAGATAATTCTTGGGGAGGGTTCAGACAACCTGCAGCAAGTCCGACTGGCACAAACCTCCACCAATGAGCATCCCCGGAACAAGTCTCAACTTTCTCTCTAATTGTGTTGTGCGAACCCACCAATGTATGGTTCCCAAGCTGCACTTCCCTCCACTACTTGCATCTGTAACCTAGATTTGAAGATGGGTGGTGGATGTTGGGTTGTGGAGGGAAGTGTGACTTGGGAACTGGACATTGGTGAGTTCAGATGACACCATTTGAGTGGTAGCTGCAGCTTGTAGCAGGAGTGCACACTTGTGAGAACTGGAGGTTCACAACACCTGGACTTGCTGCGGATTGTCTGAACCCTCTCACTGTAAAAAATCCAAACCCCTGCCACCTACAGATTGACAATTCCTACAGTCCTCTAAACAAAGGGGGAAACTATTTAGTCAGTTCATGTCTGTGTAGAAATTCCCTGTGTTACAGAGCCAAACTAGATGAGACCATCTCTTTCCATTATTACAAAGAACAGGGGTGATGGTAAGGATTCAGACTGGTATCATGGGGGTGATGGAGAAGTTACCTTTCCCTTCCATGCTGTTTTCCTCATGAAAATTGCTCCCTGAAAGCTGCAGTTTGCAGTTTGTACACATAACTTTCCCTTAATGACCCAAATAGAAGTTTAGGGGGGCAATTTTCACAAGAAGAATGGTGTAGGAGGGGGAAATTAACCCCTTCCCACCATGCTGTGGCCCTTTTGCACACAGAACCATTGGAAACTTCCTTATACTGAGTCAGACCATTGGTTCATCTAGCTCAGTATTGTCTACACTGACTGGCAACAGCTCAGCCAGGTTTCAGGCAAGAGTCTTCCCCAGCCCTACCTGGAGATGCTAGGAATTGAACCTGGGACCTTCTACATGCCAAGCAGATGCTCTACCACTGAGCCATGGCCCTATCCTCGTCATTTAACTTAAGATCTCTTACTTCCTGGGCATTCACCCATCCAGGCACTGACCAGACCCAGACCTGGTCAGTTTAGATATGTAGCAAGGTGGCTATGTCATGTTCCTTCGGACTATGCCCTGGGACCATCTTGAGCCCTCAGCACCTGTCTTTTGCCAAAATTTAAAAAGACGGAAGATCTGGTTGCAGATCTCTATCACCTTACCTAGTTTTTGACTTTCCTTCTCAATCCCATTAATCCTTACAAAAATCTTGTGAGGTTCTGACTGTTAAACACTTCATTTTTACACACGAAAAATATGAGCAATCAATACTGTTCACACCATTTTAGATTTAGAATTGAGCAGCCACTTCTATTTGTCCTTGGCAAAGCCTCGGTGCTCAAGATTGCCAAGCCAGTGCATACAAAGCCTGGCCTACAAATAAGCAAACGAGACAGCTGACTGGACTGTTCTGACACATTCACAGGTCCCATGCATGTCAGAGTCTGTCATCAACTTTCAAAGCATGAACAGTAGGATTTCCAAATTGTAGGAAAAATAAGGCTTATTCTTGTCTTTCAGTGAAACAGAGAAAATTGGATGCTGATGAGAGGAACAGCATTCAAACACCTGAAACTGGGAAGAAAATTAATAGAAAACCCACAGGGTGAAAAATTAATGCTTACTCTTAAAAAAAAAAAGACATTTTGACTAATGGTTAAAATCCTCGTCTTTCTACTCAAAGGACATATCTATGTGTTCAACCCTCTGCCCTGTTCTGCACTAGTAGGGAGATATCAAAAGGGTCATGATTATTCAACTTACTGACGTCTTTCACAGTAAGAAGAATTTACCCAACTCTCTGTGCAGCACAATCCCACTGCTGTTTACTTACTACACAAAGATGGCTTTTCTACATAGAACAACTTATTGCCTATTGGAAAAATACATGGGGTTGTGTGTAGTGGAGGGACTTGTTCTCCGTTCACTTGCCACTGCAGGATCCCCTCTGAGATCATTGCCATTTGACATCATAACCTTCATCTGAGACCACCCACATATGTCTCAAGCTAAGAGTAAATTTATCCAACTCAAAAGAATTTCCATCAAATTGAAGTTCACTTTTTGGCCCAGAAACAGGATTTCAATTGGCCTGAATAGGCACAGAGCAGTGGGTTGTTGCTTATTTGTATATTCAATGGTTTTAGCAAACGCTCGGTAGGCAAGGAAGGTTCTTGCAGCATGCTAGTTTATGAACTTTCTCAGCCACAGTCACCCTGAATAAAGTTTAGTCTGATCCAAGGTTTACAAATGCTTAGCCCAAGAATTTGTGTAATAATGATGGTTCAGCTTAGAAACATATGATATGAAATAACAGTAAAGAAGAGGACTTTTAAGCATGTGGAAAGTGTCTTTCTCTCCATATTGTGTAATAAGCATGATCTACATGTTCCAAACTCATTGTTCAGCATAGCAGGCAGTAACACATTAGGAACCATTGTGCAAATTATACCTGTTGAGTAACCATAACTACATTATGCACCTATCTAGGATTAGAGAGGGAAGGACTTCCGTGACAAAGATTAAACTGTGAACAGACGCAAAAGAGGATGGGCTCATTTTTTCTGTGTGAAAGAGAGAATGTTGACATGTCTAGGTTGCTATTCAGCTGATCTTGCTGAACTTCTCTTTCCTGGGCGGTTTCCAGATTACATGCTGCAACAGTTCGCAATGTGTCCGTTCATTGTGCTTCTGTACTGCATGCGTTCAGACATCACTGACAGTAAGGTGCTGTCCATATTTCTCATGCCCTATTTCGGGTTTTATTGCTGTGCTGCAGCAGTACAATGTTGCATCTGCGTTGCAGGAATGTAGCAGTATTTTTCTGTTGTAGGAGGGTTGTAACGATGTTTCCGCAGTGTAAGTGGCATGGTGTGGGAGGTTCATTCAGTGAGGCGGGGGCGGCATCTGTCCATATTGCCCTTTCCTGCTTTGATTTTATTTTTGATTTTATCTTTTCTTATTTGTTCTTATTTTTCATTGTGCAAAAGGGGAGCAGCCGGCAGCCACCCCTCCTCACTGCCCTCTGGAGTGCTCCCCCTCCTGCCTCCCCAGGGCTCAGGCAGCGGCTGTTCTGAGCTCACTGCAAGTGAAGGCAGTGGTGGTGGCTCTTTGCAAGGGGGCTCCAAGAGGCTCTGCCTGGGCTTGCTTTGCTCACCACTTGGTGGGGGGGGGTGCAAAGCAAGGGGGGGAAGCTGCCTCGACTCCTGTGCCACCACCATCTTGTTCCAAACTCCCTTGTCCCCAACTCCCCTGGTGTTTATCTCTGCCATTGTTCTTTTGGCTGGAGCACTTGTGCAAGGGTGCAATGCTGCAATTAATTTTTTATTTCGGAATGGCGCTTTCCCCTCCTGACTGCTTTGCTCAAGGCAGTCCAGAAAGGATTTTTTTTTAAAGGTTGTTATGTCATCCCCCCCACTCCCTCCGCGAATCCATTGGCCCAAAATGGAGCATGAGGAGGGGGCAGATAATGCAGTTTGAGGAGAATATGGACACCCCCTGCCTGGAAACCACATTGCACTGGTCAGCAATATGAATGGCCACCAGCCTACCATGAAGCATTGAAAAACCCTTTACTCATGGTTTGAAACTGTTGCACCATTCCGTTGCACTTTGAAACACTTTCCACCAGTACAAAACTTGTAATCTGGTAAATGCCCTATAGAACTATTAAAGGTGCAAGAGGAGGGGCATAGTAAGGTCAGAGTGGGCCCTGAAACAAAAAGTGGAGTTGGGGCCCTGCCCCTTTGGAAAAGCAGGAGGGGGAGCAGAGAGCAAACTGTCGCTAAGCTGGCAGGCCCCCTTTCTTTCAGGGGACCAGGGATATCCCCGCCCCCACAATTATAGTGGTGCACCTGTACAACATATATATATATATATATATATATATATATATATATATATATATATATATATGAGATTACCTGATCACCAGGTGTGACCTCTGGGCAGATTTCAGTTTGGAAATTAAGCACTAGCATCTGAAGTGGGATGGTGTTTGGCAGGATCTTAGTGAAGGAAAAAGCCAGTCTCCATGGTGTCTGAATCACTGACAATTAGCAGGATTCAAAGAGGCATTGCCTCTTTAAGAGCCAAGCCCAGAAAGCCTCAACGTGCCGCAAGCAGTGTGAGAGAACTAGGACAGGTTTTCAGTTTTCCAGCAGAATCCTGTGTGAGAGTTACTGGATTTGAATGATCTCTTCAGGGGGTCTGAACAGTCCTGGGTCCAGTTGGACTATAGATAGTTTATTTTATAAGTTGTGCTTGCTTGTTTTTTTCACCAATATAAGTTTTATGCATGGATTTCCCCCCGAGTGAGCTATAAGTAATAAACAGTTGAGTGAGAAGCCTGATATATGAGTTAGTGCTCCACATGTGCAGTATGACTGATGCTCATCTTCCTGGTCCAGTCTTGACCAGACCAAGACAGTTCAGGGAGCAACTTGAGTACCCCTAGGCAATGGTTTATATCTCTCTAGAAAGACCCACTTCACACTTCATCAGTGACATGTTTTCATTCCAGAAAGGGCTGCATAAAAGATTAAACTGCCACAGGATTCATGACAGACCGCATTGCCACAAGGGGTATTGCCTGTCATTCAGCAGTAGAGCATATGATTTGGATGCAGAAGGTCCCAGGTTCAGTCCTCGGGTATGGCTGGGAAAGACCCTTCTCTTAAGTCCTGGACAGTCTCTGCCAGTTAATATGGACAGTACTGACCAAGATGGACCAATGGCCTGATTCCATATAAGGTAGCTTCATATGTTTGTCTGCACACAACAGAGCTGCATCAGACTGCTTTAAATTGAAACAGTCCTCATAGAGACAATGGGTTTTTTCACACCAAACCCTATCAAAATGTTGCTTTTGTATGGCAGCTGTTTCTCATGTGATATCTAGTTCTGGATTTCTCCTATTTATTGCATGTATTCTGCAATTTTGTGCAAGTGCAGAATTAACTTTCCTAGTTCTCAGGTTTTAGGATTCAAAGGTTTTCTCATCTTGAGAGCTACAAAGAAGAATGAAAGTGAGTAGACCATAGGGCTGTTTTCACAATGATTGCTAGGGTAGAGAAACTCCTACCCTAGTTAGGGATCCTTGTGCAGTCCCAATTTTTGATCATCTGCGAGGGGAAAACAAGACCAGAGTCTCCTTCCATAATCATCTGCTAAACAGCAGTTGGGTGGGGGGCTTTTCCTCCTACCTAGTTAACAGCTGGGTAGGAGGGAACCCTCGTACTCAGCTGCTGCTGAGCAGACAATTACAGAAGAAGCCTCCTAGCTGGTTTTCCTCTTGCAGATTATCAAAAATCAAGACCATGTGCAGATCCCAAACTAGGGTATGAGGCATCTCCTACTCCAGCAATCATTGTAAGAACAGCCCTAATATGTGGTGAAATCTCCAAAGCCAGAGACTGAGGTCATTCACACAATCACAAATTGTGTTCTACCCAGGTTTGGGAGCTCTGTGTGCTCCCAGTTTACGGTTATGTGGAAGCAAGGTAGGAGGAGAACCTGAGTAGACATGATTGTGTGGAAGCAAGGTGGGAGGAATAGCTACCCAGGTTCCCCTCCTACCTTGCTTCCACACAATCACTTCTACCCAGGTTCTTCTCTTACCTTGCTTCCACACAACCGAAAACTAGGAGCACACACAGTTTCCAAACCGGGTAGAACACAGTTTCTGATTGTGTGAATGACCTCACTGAATAAGATTTCCAGTGATCAGAGAGTGAGACTTAAATCACTTGCCTATCTCCTTGTGCATACATTGGCTAGAAAATGCAAACAAAATGTAATGTGCAAATAGCATGAATTAAAATAAAGTATAAAACCCAAGAAAAAAGTGCACTTCTGCTTCATTTGTATATTTTATTCTGGCTGACATCCTGACTACCGAAGTGTGTGTGTGTAAAAAACAGTTTTGCGTGTCCAGTGGGTCTGCCCCCACAGCTACATCAGTCTCCTTATGCATGTGTTTTCAGAGTCAATGGGTGCTTTTCTCAGAGTGCTCTTCTGCATTTCCAAAGCCCCCTGTCATAGCAGAAACACATAACTGCCCTCAGTGATGTGTTTCCAGTGTGACAGAGGGCTTTGGGAGTGCGGGAGAGACTGCTGCAGGAAAAATGTCCCCTGGTTCCGTTTACACACATGCTTCAGTGGCAGTATATCAGCCACTAATCTCAGAATACCACTTTTCTTGGCAAAGAACTTGGGTTGTTGTGTTACACATTGGGGCTATTCTTGACGATCAGCAAAAATCGGGCTAGCCTCTGCTAGCCCAATTTTTGCTGATCGTCAGAACCACCGGGCTCAGCTGTGAGCCCGGTGATTCTCGAGCGGTTAACCCACTCCTGTAGCCCTCCCCATAGCCCGGGTTTGTGGAGCAAGTGCTTCGCAAGCTCGGGCGATCTGGTCGTGAATAGCCATGGCGCTTAGTAGACCCCCAGAGGGGAGGTGAAAAGCCGCCTCCTGGCTCTGGGGGTCTCCTCAGTATGCCCTGCGCGCTTGCGCAGGGCATACTGGGGCTTCCAGGGGCTGCGTGGCCCCCGCTCCCCCCAGCCCCCGCCAGCTCCGTCTCAGAGTCGGCAATCATGTGGGTGGCCGATCCAGCCGCCCAGGGCTCACTGCCCGATTGTCTGCGGGGAGAGCGGGCTTAGCCCACTCTCCTCGCAGTTTTTCAAAAAGCGGGCCTCACGGATCGTGAGACCCGCCTCAATGTTTTACAGTGTATGTTACACACAACTCTGCCTATTCAAACAGAAAAATCCTACTTTAACTGCATAGGAATGAGATCTATTCTTAGATGTACAGAGAGATGTTTAAGTGTTACCAGTACAGTGTCTATTATCCTGTGGTAGTAGCCATGGGATAATTTAAGAAAACCTAAGGTTTACTTTAGAAAAATCACAGATTTCACTCATTGAGACCCAGCACAAAACAATAATTTGGGGGAGAGAAGATCTTTTCCTCAGCAAATGTTTGCCCGTTCACTCTGCTTTAAACTGAGCTAGAAATAGATCTGTGTCTAAATGAGATGTGATACTTTCTTGCAGTTCTACTATCAGAGCTCCACCTTCTAGAATAAGGCCAAACAAGGAGACAGACTGTGTACCAATAGTGGGTGGCCTGACACTATTCTTGCTTTTGGTACCATTCTGGGAAGCAGTCGTGGGTGATCCTTCTCCCTTCCATCAGAAACCATATTTCTGTTTACTACAGGGGACAGCAAACATCCAGCTGGAAACACCTGTGTGCAGCCCGTGCCATGTACAGATGTACAGCACTTGTTGCTGATCCATCTGGAGAACATGTTGGTATGCCCACCAACTTGTTTGATTTAGACAAGAAACTAAGGCATATTTGTGTTACTGTTTTCAGTTTCAGTTATTTTTCTCAGGAGAGTAAGTGGAAAGAAATATGCTAGAAGTTATCATTAGATGTTTACCATTAGATGTCATCATTAGATGTTTACCCCTGCTAATTGGGTAAAGGGTCGTATTTTAAAGCAGAGGCGTTATTACATTTAATAGAAAGATAGCAGCTGTCCCTATTAAATCTAGCCTAGGCTGTCTCCAATGGCTATTGCTGGTGTCTCTTTGTGTTTTCTTTTTAGATTGTGATTCCCTTTAGGGGAGGGAACCATTTTCTTATTTCTTTTGCTACATAAACAGCTTTGAGAAAGTTTTCGGTTGAAAAGCAGTATATACAATTATTTATTATCATTATCATTATCATCATCATTATTATTGCATCAATATTTTATTCTATAATTAATGCTAATTCATACACAACTATTAGTACATAGTAATTAATTATTGATAAATAATTATCCCTGCTACCTGGACAAAGAGGCATTTTTAAAGTGGTGATTCTCTTCTATTTAGCAAGGACGAGCAACTGGCCTATTCAGCCCCAGCACAGCATGCCTCCAGTGGCTGTTGCAGGTGTCTACCTTATGTTTCTTTTTAGATTGTGAGCCCTTTGGGGACAGGTGATTATCTTATTTTTTTTCCTGTGTAAACCGCTTTGAGAACTTTTTGTTGAAAAGCGATATATAAGTAATAGTAATAGGAAAAATATTAATAAACAACTATTTTTCATTCTTATATAACAAAAGCCTTGCTAAAGCCTATCTAATCCGGCCTCCTGTTTCCCACAATGGCCCACCAGATACCTCTGGGAAGCCCACAAGCAGGAGATGAAGGCATGCCCTCTCTCCTGCTGTTGCTCCCCTGCAACTGATATTCAGAGGCATCCTACCTCTGAACCAGGTGGTGGCTTATAACCACCAAGACTGGTAGCCATTGACTTGTCCATGAACTTGTCTAAGCCCCTTTTAAAACCATCCAAGCTTGGGGCCATCGCCACATCCTGTGGAATAAAATTCTTGATTTTTAATTTTTGTCCAGTTTTCATTTCATTCACTGATCAGCTCAAAAAGCTGAATTTCAACAACAATGATGCAGTAAGGGGTATCACTTTAATTTGGGTCAGATTAAAGGTTGTGGCCGTTCCATGCTAAATCCTAATATGCATCCTGACCTGCAGGAAATTGCCTTCTAGATTAGTCAGACCCATCCATCTAGTTCAATTTCATTCACACTGCTGGCGGCAGTTCTCCGCGGTTTCACACAGGAGTCTTTCCCAGCCCTTCCCCCGGGCCCTTTCCAGATTATACGCTACAACAGTTCTGCCACATATCTGCTAAGTGTGCTTCCATACTACCTGTGTTTTGACACTGCAGTACATGCACTGACAGCAAGGTGCCATTCATATATCCAATGCCTTCTTTCAGGTTTTATCTTTGCGTTTCAGTGCTCAGAGGTGTAACTAGGGAAAACGGCGCCTGGGGCAAGCACTGAAATGGCACCCCCCCCGCGCACCCCCCGTCCCCCCAACATACTACATTATACTTAGGTTTTTCCTCACAAGCGCCCGCCGCCGCCGCCAAGCCAGGCCACTGACTGGCCGCCAGGCGCAAGCAAAGCAATGGGGGGGGCGCGGGGGGCGCAGAAGGGACCGCTCATGGGGGAGGGGACACCGCCACGCTCCCTTGACTGCTGCAGCGCTGCTGCACTGAGCAGGAAACATTTGTATTAACAAAAATTTTTTTAAAAAAATTAAAAAAAAAATTTTTTGGTCATGGCGGTGCCCCCCACGTGACCAGAAAAGATGGCGCCCGGGGCACGTGCCCCCCCTGCCCCCCTATAGTTACGCCTCTGTCAGTGCTACAACATTGCATGTACCTTGCAAAAAAATAGCTGTATTTTCCCATTTTAGGACGGCTGCCTCGCTGTTTCTGTGGTGTAAGGTGGTGTGGTGGGTTCATTCAGCAATTGGACTATTTGTTACTATCTAAAGCCCCTTTGCGCTTTTGATTTTTTTTTTAAAATTGCTTGGTGCTCTTGTGCAAGCGTGCATTTGTGCAATTTCCTTTTATTTGCTTTCACCTCCTCCATTAATGTTAAATCCATTGTGATTATTTTTATTTTTATTTTTCTGTAATTATGTTTCTTCCTTTCCTCTTTCAGCCTCTGCCAGTGAGTTTTTAATTAGTTAAAAAAATAATTATTGTCAGCCATGGCAAGGAATAGTTAAATATGCACAAGCTAGAAAAGACTGTTTCCCCTATAGGTGGCATTTTGCAAAGCTACCCCCCCCCCCCAAAGTGTTTTTTAAAAAGCCTTATCACATCATCATCCCCTGCCTCCTCTGTGACCCCATTGGCCCAAAATGTGGCAGTAGGAGGGCATGGAGAGCATGTCTTTCAAGCAATATGAACAGTCCCTACTGGTAAAACACATTAGGGGTGGCAATAGGAAAGGCCACAGCATATGCAACAAACAGCTTCCACCCTTTTATTTATGTTTTGAATATGATCCTACCACGTCAAAGCATTTTACACCACCTCCAACTGCTGTAGAGCTCACAGTCTGGAAACCACTCTGGAAATGCCAGGAATTTAACTGAGACCTTCTATATGCAAAACATGTGCTCTGCCTGTTGCAGATCCATGCTGTACACTGTCTTGTTTTGCCAGCAGTCACAGAATGAGCCAGGTCCAGATAAATGAAGGTACACATAGGAGGGGGTGAACATTCAAAGTTGACAACAAACCACTGAGTTTTACATAGGTAAGCAGCTACTACTGGCATGCAATAGTTCATAGGAACATAGGAAGCTGCCATATACTGAGTCAGACTATTGGTCTATCTAGCTCAGTATTGTCTTCACAGACTGGCAGCGGCTTCTCCAAGGTTGCAGGCTGCAATCTCTCTCAGCCCTATCTTGGCGAAGCCAGAGAGGGAACTTGGAACCTTTTGCTCTTCCCAGAGTGGCTCCATCCCCTAAGGGGAATATCTTACAGTGCTTACACATCAAGTCTCCCATTCATATGCAACCAGGGTGGACCCTGCTAAGCTAAGGGGACAAGTCATGCTTGCTACCACAAGACCAGCGCTCCCCTGCGGAAGGGTTATGTTGCCTGAAATGCATTGGGGTCTGGATATTATTATTTTATGAAGAATACAGAGGACACCTAGTTTATTATTTGGTTCTTACCAAAAGCCTTCCCAGTGTACATCTATTTTGTGTTGCTCAGTCCCTGAAACCATCATGACAATACAGAAAATATCCCATTCTTGTGTTGACCAGGCACCTAGTATTCTAATGTTGCTTGTGGTGAGGAGCGTGGGACATTCTCTCCAGACTCATAAGGGAGGAAGAGGACCTGCTCTATTCTGAGCTTCTGAAAAGCTGCAGGTGTGGGACAGAGGTGGGAAACTAATATATGGTTAAAATGTTCGGGCTATCGGGCTTCCTGGAAAAACTTGAAGCCAGGAGTACATAAAAAGATTGTGGCTCCTGTGTACAAGCAGAGAAGCTTGTTATAAATGAGATGGTTCTTCTGATGTATGCTTATTTGGATTGTGAAGCCACACACTATTCTAAGTGGGAGCCTTAGGCACCTGCCCAAATTTAGGGCACCTGAAATAATTTATGGTAAAGCTAAATTGTTCCACAAAGATTAAACATGGTAGCAGGGAGTTTGGACAGTCGTTCTGTCCTCTCCCACAAATGACATATTGGAACAACCCAAAAGTGCCTCTGTGAAGTATCAGATGGCTCTGTTATATAACTCTGTGAGTGAGCTGGCATTGGAGGCAGATGACCATGGAATGACTACAGCATACCATGAATCTTTGCCTAGGCCATGAAACATGGTGACAAACCAGTCATAAGGGGTGAAATATCAACTCCTTTCAAACGGGATCCTATATCACGAAGAGTCCATTTCCAGGGATCATCATGTAATATAATGAAATTTGCACCACTGCAGTAGAGTTAGGACAATGGACATACAGCCTCCCCAGTCCCCATTGGTGTACCAGATAATTTTTCAAAGCAGTAGCTTCTGTTTGCCTGAGAGCGTGCTTGGTAATTTATGAAGGATAATGGCAAAAGGCCACAACTGTTTGATTGTGGCTGTTCCCACTTCTACTTTAATGTAAGGGTACTGTGCCAGGACAATTCCACATAACTGAACAGAGTTGAGGGAGGAGAGAAAGCCATAAACAGACCCATGTCATGGCATGCCCTCAACTCCTGCCTGTAGGCTCCCAGTGGCATCTGGTGGGTCACTGTGTGAGACAGGATGCTGAACTAGATGGGCCTTGGGCCTGATCCAGCAGGTCTGTTCTTATGTATCTGTTTATGGCTTTTTAGAGTCTATAGACCTTTTGGGGGCAGAATATTAGCATAACCAGGCACTGAGTTTTATAGAATGCACTATTTGTGTATGGAAGGGGTGAGGTGGAGCTCGAATATTATAACCTTAGGGTTAGTTTTAGGTTACGGTGAAATATATGGTGCCAGCAAACAGAATAAGTGCTAATTCTGCCCATAATATCATATATACAACAGCATTATCAGTGACTGTTTGCCTCAGGAAGCTTTGTTTTCTTTTACGAACATGTGGGGAGAAAGAAATGTCTTGCTTTCCACACAAGGGAAAGAAAGAAGAAATGGGGAAATGCAAGGAATAACCCCCCTTAAGCTCACAAACAAGCTGGCACATTTTGAACTGCTCTTTGGTAACTGATTTGGAGGGTGGGGAATAGGGTTATGAGGCAAATGCTTCACTGGAGAACTCACTAGGGACACTGGTAAAAATAAATTGCTCAGCTCTAATTTTCTTAGCAGCTTCCATGCTATTCTTTGAAACTGAGTAAGAAACCCTTGGCCTAATCCCAAGAGCCAATCTATAGTAAATAGTGCACACTTAAAGCCTAAGTTCCTTTTTAGCACCATTCAGACAGTGACTTCAGCCACACAGCTTAGTCATAGCAGACATTTTTGTGGTGAAAGCATTAAACCCACATGCAGCTCTCTTTCTGTGGCCACAGGGGGTCATGCTCCTTTCCCATTAGCTGAATAAATCATAAAGTCTGTGTGGACCACACAAGAAGCAAGACTAGCAGCAAGCCACAGGCAGTGCTTCCAGCCTGTTATTTCTTTTCAGAAAAAGAAGAGAAAAGGAAAAGAAAGGAAAGCAAATGCGGGGCGGGGTGGGGGGGAGATGCAGAAAAACAGGGAAGCTGCAGGAAATTATTTGATTTCTGTTGCTTTCATTTAATCTCTTTTAAGGTAAAATGGATATATGTGTATGCCCAAGGAAGAAAGAGGAAAGGTATTTAAAATATTTGCTTTAAAACAGAGCCTGTATCTCTTGTTGTCATAGGTTGCAAAATAGGGAGTGAAAATATCCTTGAAGGTTTTTATATAATAAAGTTTCCCCTCCACTCCCCCCCCCACCCCAATATGGTACAGCTCTTCAAGCATCTTGGTATGGCCGAACTCAGACATAATTTTGTATCTGCCCGGATAATATGGCATCTTAGGATCAAACAAGGAAACAAAAGTGTGTCGGATTTTTTCAGGTTGTATGATTCATTCTGCCAATGAAGCGACAGTTAACAGAGTGAGGTCTGGAAGTCTAGAGGTTAGTTCAAGTTCCCATCAATCAGGAAATGAGATAAGAAGTAGGAATTTTAAACATGGCCATTAGCATGCAACTGTTATCACACAGAGAAGATACACACACTGCTCATTATACTAAGCAGCCTTTCTTAAGCATTTCTCTAACACGTACTAAGGCAAAAAATATTTTTCAAAGTGCACTGAACTTTATACAGGCTTTATATAATGGCTTGACTGGCAACTAAAATGTGTCCTGTCTTTCAAAGAACCAAGTTTGTAAGTTAGAGAGAGTGAGTTTGAAGGAGAAAAATTTTTAAGCAATCCTCCCGACACTCACTACATCCATGTTTTGTGCTATGATTCTATACGGTTTGTTCAGATGCCTTTTTGAAAATTATGTGGGGAGGAAGTATTAAATTGAAAATGTAAGACATTTAAACACTACCCACCATCTTTTATTTCATTTAGTAACTCATGCCCTCGTCACTTCTCGGTTGGACTATTGCAATGTGCTCTACCTGGGGTTGCCTTTGAAGATGACTCGGAAGCTTCAGCTGGCCCCAAATGCCACTGTCTGGATGTTTATAGGCAGCAGAAAATATGATCATGTTTCACCTTTGTTGAGGTTGCTACGTTGGCTGCCAGTTCGCTTCCGGGTCCAATTCAAAGTTCTGGTTATCACCTATAAAACCCTTCAGGGTTTGGTGCCTGTGTACCTTCAGGACCGCCTCTCCCATCCAACTTCGACCCGCCCTGAGAGGCCATCTAAGGTGGGTCTTCTCAGAGTTCCGGGCCCAGGGGAGGTACGTGGGGCCCGCGCTCGTGGGAGGACCTTCTCCGTTGCAGCCCCCTCCTTATGGAACAGCTTGCCTCCTGAGATTCGTAATGCCCCCTTAAATGTCCTTTAAGAAGCTTCTGATAACTTACTTATTTTGCCAGACTTTTAGTTTGTGTGTGGGGGGGGGGTTCCCCCACTTTTTTCTTCCCCCCCTTGTCTTCGCTGTTGTTGTTTTAATATATGTAAACTGCCTCGAGTCTAAGGAAGTCAGGTGGTCAATAAATTTGATAGATAGATAGATAAAATTTAACAGCCTGACAGGGAAAAGCTGCTATGACTGGCACTGGGCAAGTTTTCCAGCTGAGC
Organism: Hemicordylus capensis; assembly: GCF_027244095.1. Classification (NCBI taxonomy): domain Eukaryota; kingdom Metazoa; phylum Chordata; class Lepidosauria; order Squamata; family Cordylidae; genus Hemicordylus; species Hemicordylus capensis. The sequence continues at coordinate 60,024,606 of NC_069661.1, forward strand.
CTCTCTGTGCTGCCACTGCAGCATATCCTATGTGAAATTACACCCCGTGACCCCTCCAGATTGTCACTGCTTCTGAGTAAAGGCAAATAATAAGGTAGAACTGGGATAAGTTGTCAGGTGGCTTTGTAATGTGAAGAAACATCCAATGGGGAGGAGGCTGAGACCACTTACTTCAGTTTCATGTGTGCCTCAACACTTCAGGTAGATATGTGCATAATCTTTGCAAGAGACAGTCCTGTGGTAAATTGCTGAAAACAAAATAAATCATATTAAAAATCATTAACTTGCATGTTCCAATGGCATTTTTTGGTCTGTCTTTGGAAACCAAATGACATCAAACTTTCCAATAATCATGTTAAAATCTCAATTCAGGGTAGCAGAAATGAAAATTTTATTGGTTAAATGTTGCAACTAAGCTATTCATCAGCACTACTGTCAGTACTATGTGGGTTTTGCTCCCTCTGCCTTCATTTGAAGTGGCTAGTATTTAATACATGCCACCTTAAGTGGCGCAGCAGGGAAATGCTTGACTAACAAGCCGAAGGTTGCTGGTCCAGGTTATGGGAAACATGACCTATATTGGGCAGCAGCGATATAGGAAGATTCTGAAAGGCATCATCTCATACTGTACGGGAGGAGGCAATGGTAAACCCCTCCAGTATTCTACCAAAGAAAACCACATGGCTCTGTGGGCGGCAGGAGTCAAAATCCACTTGACAACACACTTTACTTTAGTATTTAATACATACGCCTTTTCCAAATGAGTGATTGAATGCACAATCCATTTTTAAGCCACAATGATCCATTGTTTTTTAACATCTAGACTGCATGACAGTAATGTGTTGTGTGTGTGTGTGTGTGTGTGTGTGTGTATCTATCTATCTATCTCAGCAGCGAGGTTATTAATAGGGATCCACCACAATGCCTTGAAAGATCTTCATTAGCTTCCAGTATATTTACAGGCACTATTCAAAGTGCTAGATTTGACCTAAAAATTCTAAAAGATTTGGTATCTAACTTCTGTTTGAATCTGCTAATTCACCAGATCTGATCCTGAGAGCTTCCCCACTCTACAGCCTGTCTGCTCAGGCATATAGCGGGGGGGTGGGGTGAATTTTGATTATTCACTCTGGCTTTAGGTGTGCCCCCTGTGTCACATGAAAATGTGCCCGAGAACTGCATGACACAGGGGCACTCCTGGAGCCAGAGTGGACCATCAAAATTTGCTCACCCTGCAGTGGACTTGAGACAACGTAGCTAGGGAAGCTCTCTCTCATGCCAGTGCATTTTCCTTTCATCTTATCAGAAAGCGACTCTGGATATCAATCTGTGTTCTTAGACTGTGTGTATGCACACTAAAATATACTTGTGAAGACTTATGTGAATGAAAGAAGTGTTGTATGAACTGATCCTAATTCAGACAAAATTGTCTTTAAAAACTCCTATTCCTAGAGGATCATTCAGATGAATTTCTTCATTGCAGGTCTGAGCTGTAACATTTGCTCTTTCCGAGATTCAGAATTTTATGATAGGCTTTTATTGGTTAGGGAAGTAAGTTTTTGGCAAAAGCATATCACTTTCTAAACTGATTATTATCTGCTCAAAATAAGTAAGTCAATCATCATTCAATCAGCCATGCATCTTTAGCACCTTCTCAGAGTGAATTAATCATGCCTAACATTAAAGCAGCAGTCATATAAACACAGGTACTTCTTAGTAATAGAATTTTGGGAGTCTTGTATAGCTATAATGTGACTGAGCTATGACTTATTTAAAATCACATTGCTGAGAGTGATGTACTTTGTGGGGCATATGAGTATATTTGTAGAACTAGTAGTTGTGGTAACAAGAATAAGTTTACATGTCTGTCCAGATCAGCACCATGTTTTAAGATGGATTTCATCTGCCAGAAAGGTCAATCCAAACTACTTGCACAAACCTGTCTTTATGCTCCTGTTTATTATGTTCCCATGTAGTAGATGTCTTGTGCACTAAAACAGTGCAGCGATATGTCAACATTTCTCTGGTGGTTCCGAATGTTCTAAACAAGAGCCAAGGGTGCAGTGAACCTCCATGTAAACTTTATACAACAGATTCAGCAGAACTGTAATTATTTACAAAATGATGGCATGAGAAATCTCTGGATTTATATATTACATTAAAGTAGCAGGGATTGTGTCCACGTAATTTGATGTTGTAGTGGTTTCAACATTATTTTTATATTATTATTATCCAAGTGAAACCTTTAAAAAATCTATTCTGTGAAGTTTAGAACCATTAACTGCCTGGCAATGATTTCCTTGTAAGGCTTTGCAATACTGGCATGTTAAATGATAAATTATAATTGAACACAGTCTTTGATCTCAGTTGCGAAAAATGCACACATCTCTTAGTCTTAGAGATGTGAGTGGGAGTCCATGCACCTATGGGATGTGGAACAACACACTCGTGTTTATTATTTTATTTATTTATTTTATTTTTTACATTTATATCCTGCTCTTCCTCCAAGGAGCCCAGAGCGATGTACTACATACTTGAATTTCTCCTCACAACAACCCTGTGAAGTATGTTAGGCTGAGAGAGAAGTGACTGGCCCAGAGTCATCCAGCTAGCATCATGGCTGAATGGGGATTTGAACTCGAGTCTCCCCGGTCCTAGTCCAGCACTCTAACTACTACACTATGCTGGTTCACATTATTATGCATTGAATAAATTATTCTTAATGTGCTTTAGGAAACAGAAATGAAGTTACACTAGGGCTGAAGAGGAGAGCTGGTCTTGTGGTGGCGAGCATGAATTATCCCCTTTCCTAAGCAGGGTCGACCCTGGTTGCATTTGACTGGGAGACTACATATGTGAGCACTGTAGTGTATGATATTCCATTTAGGGGATGGGGCTGCTCTGGGAAAAGCACCTGCATGCTTGCATGTAGAAGGTTCTAAGTTGCTTCCCTGGCATCTCCAAGGTTCCTGCCTGCAACCTTGGAAAAGCCACTGTCAGTCTGTGTAAACAATACTGAGCTAGATGGACCAATGGTCTGACTTCCTAAGGCAGCTTCCTAAGTTCCTGAGCTGAAACACAAAGTGCTTTTTGTTAAAAATTTCTCTCCCATGAAAGCACTCTCTCCCAGCACACATTCAGTCTGCCCAATATATGGTGTGGTGGCTCCCAATTTCCTGAATAGGTATCAACCTCACAGTGATAGCTTCGTTTTTCCTCAGTGATGTCATCACATAATCAAATCTGAACCAGTTGCTGCCTCCCATGCCCCTCTCTCCGAAGTCACCGGAGCTGCCCTGATGCCAGAACAGGCAGTCCCTTTAAAGCAGCCTGTTCCCCTGACTTAGGGGCAGCCCTGGACCACCGAGTGGGCTGGAACAGCTTGATGACATCATCGGACTGTATTGACTTGGCTGCTTGCTGACTCTGTGGCGAAGGGAGGGTACGATGGCCACGAAGACCGGCAGCAGTGGCAGCAGGGACTGTGAAGACAGACAACAGTGGAGGTGGAGGCAATGTAGGTGATGGAGGGACTGCAAAGTCAGGGGGCAAAGGGTATCCTCAACCCCACAGGGCTGCTTTCAACTTTGCTACACCCCTGTGTGGATAGGTATGTAAAACAGGACTTTTTGGGCGGTGGCATTCAGATTATAGAATGGCCTCCCAGGTACACCTGGTCCCTTGTTACTCACCTTTTGTTGGGCTCTGAAAACAATGTCATCCCTAGAGGCATTTTAACATTTGGGCTCAAAATGTGTTTTTAATCTGACGCTATGGTTTTTTTTACATAGCATCAGACTACTGCTTTAAATTATCTTGATATCCTATTCTTGATATTCTATTGTAGCTATTTCATTATGTGTTATAGTGCTCTTGTTTTAAGATTCTGTAAGCCACTCAGAGTACATTGATATAGAAGGGCGGGAGATATCTGCTCCAATAAAACAAATAAATAATGCAGTGGAATAAAATTTGGACTGATTCATCTACATTAGAGATCAACTTTGCTCAAGTTCTGTTCTTACATTTCATGCCCTGGTAGGTTTTTTTGTTAGTTTTTAGCTTTAACCTGTAACTTTTTAATTTGAAATGACTGAAATTTGTAACTTTTAAATGTGGTTTTAGCTTGGTCTTTAAAGTAGTTTAATTTTGATTAATATTTTTTTGTTTTATATTGTATCTATTTTATTAATGCTGTGAGCTGCCACAAGCAGTAGTGTACTGGAGGGTAGGGATGTGCACGGGATTTGTGTTCTGTTCAAAGTTCAGAATGGAATGCAAATGCCAGAACATTCTGTCGGAACAACCGGTTGACCGATTGTTCCAACAGAATGAGCTCAGAACATTTTGAGTGTTCCGAGCACCATTTTGGAGGCCTGTTTTCCCCTTGCTGACTGCTTTTGGCACTGGCTTTCGGTTAGTTTGCAATCTCCTTGCTTCTTAGTTGGCTTGTTATCATAAAAATCAAGCTGATTTGTATGATAGCAAGCCAACCAAGAAGCAAGGAGATTGCAAGTCAACCAGAAGCCAGTGCCAAAACCAATCAGCAAGGGAAAAACAGGCCTCCAAAATGGTACTCAGAGCACTCAAAACATTCTAACTTGAAATGGGATTATTCCATTCTGAACTCAAAGCAGGCCCTTCATTTGAAGGGTGTTCTGTTTCAAGCTCAAAACACTCAAAATGGCCCAAAGTTGGAACATTTCAAGCTTGAAATGTTCTACACATCCCTACTGGAAAATGTAGGCTATTTACATTATTTATTTTAAAATAAATATTTTTCAATAAACAAATAAATGCCAAAGAGACCTTATGTGGCATCATAGCCTTTTAATAAAAATATCTACTTTGTGTATTGCTATTTTGTTAATTAAAGCAAGAGGTTATGTCTAAAAAAATTGTATTGATTTTTGCATCATTTCTACTGTTTAAATGTAGTCTTCAAATAGCAAAATCCATCTGACACTTACCACTGTTTACCACCATTTTTAAAAGCCAGGAACAAGGCTATGTACAGATTTCAAAAGGAACTGTCCAGAAGGCTGATCAAGAAGGACAGGCTAAAGTTAAAAGAAGTCAGAGCAGAAATAAAGCAATTGCAAGGATAGGACTGAGGAGAGTGAAATGGTATAGGATTCAAGAGGATGAAAGAAACCAAGGTGGTCCAGAATGAGTCTTGCAGAAGAAGTGAGATTTGAGGAGATGGAAGGAACTTAATGTATAAAGCTAGGTAGGCTATACTAGGTATCATAAACCTGGGAGAAGGGAACATGAGATATTAAAATGCAGCTGAGCTTTTGTAAAATAGAGTGTGAGACTGTATACAAGTCATTAAGGGGAAATAAGAAAAGATACTATTATGGATCAACAGATGCCACTATACAGAAACAAAGCTGAGAGCTAAGGAGATGGATAACATGTAATCATAGTGGAGGAGAAAAGAAGGGTTTTATCCAAGGCAATCTGAAGCACATGCTTTCCCCCACTACTACTTTTTTCATACATCTCATTCTGTTTTCCTTTTATCACACCTTTTTGTTTGTATATGTGGTATACTATGATGTGGACACTAGGGATGTGCGAACCGGCTTGAGGTCAAGCCAGTTTGCCATCGAACTGGGCCGGATCAAGGGTTCACCCTTGAGCTGGTCTGGGCCTAGTTTGGCACAACTTTGAGCCAAACCCTCCAGGCTGGCTTGGAGCTGGTCCAGAATCTGAAATGTAAAAATAAACTGGACACATACTCCTAGTGCACACCCCTAGTGGACACAACAGAATACCTAATCTTACAGCAAATGGTGTTCAGAGTTCTAACTAACGCCATAAATTGGGATCTATTTTTTTGCGGGGTGGGTAATTACTTATATAGCAGAGTATTTCAGGAACTCACTCCCATTACAGCAGAAGTCAACAGGGTCTCAGGAGCAACAGCTTGTAAATGATAAGCATGGAGATTGACTTAAGGTTAGACTAATCTACTTTATATAGAAGAACTTGATGATAGGACAGACCTATATCTAACTGCTGGCTGGCTACATGGTGGTCAGGAAGAGATCAATAGAAGCCTGGTGCTCAGAGAGAAAGCTAGAAGCGTTCTGGGAAGGAGGAGGAGGAGGAAGTCACTCCCAGGAAATTCCTGAGTACATTCTTTCAATTGAGGGGTCATAGAGCCAGAGGTAAACAGGAAAGAGGAGACCCTAACTGACTATTTCTGCTCCCTATGCCCCTAGTGGTTACTGGTGAAAAGGGGTTTACTGGTACAATGGGTTGATGCCATCTGGAGCTGGATCTCCAACACTATCACCTTAAAGTCTCATCTCAGGTGCCAGTTATTTGATTTAACATTTGTAATCACAAACTACTATTTCACCTGGACCCTGTTTAGAGTGTAAGGGTATAGTAAAGGTAAAGTGTGCTGTCAAGTCAATTTCGACTCCTGGCACTCACAGAGCCCTGTGGTTTTCTTTTGGGAGAATAGAGGAAGGGTTTACCATTGCCTCCTCCCGCATACTATGAGATGATGCCTTTCAGCATCTTCCTATAATTCCTATATTGCTGCTGCCCGGTATAGTATCAGTGGGGATTCGAACTGGCAACCTTCTTTTTGTTCATCAAGCATTTCCCCACTGCGCCACTTGAGGTGATACATCAGCCATATCTCACAGACATCTACAAAGCTGGGCCCAGTAGTATGAGCTGTTTTTATTTGATTCTCATTAAACGTATTTGCAGCACTGGCCTTCCAAACAGCTAAACAATACTCTACAATTTCTTGTAAATTAAACCAGTGAGTTGGCTGGAACTTAGCCACCAGTTCAAGTATCCATCATTTCATTCTCTGCCACTAATTGATAACTAAGCCTGCAACACAATGCACACCTCGGGAAGTAATTCCTAAGTCAAGCTGGTCCAAATTCTGAGTAGACATATATAGGACTAGGCTGCATCAAGCACATTTTCTGAACAGCTGATTTAAAGCAAATACTGAATTGACACTCCATTACGAGCCTTCAGCTTTCATTGTTATTTGGACTGTCTCAAATAACAGCAAATACCTAGGATTGTTTTTACAGAAATCCTGCTCACATAATGCATATTGGAACAGCTGATTTCAATATATAGATGTTTCTGCTTTGTTTGTGTTATAATGGTAATAAAAGACTTACACAATGTTGACTCAAGAACATTAGCAAAGGGTCAGGGCCTCATTACTCCTATTGTTGCAGAGCAGCTGCTCCCTTGAATGCTACTGTTGTAGAACCATCTTGCAATAGTCTGTGATTATTCCATTATCTATCTATCTAGCTGCCCATTTTGTCTGTCCAAATCTCTCCTCCCCACCTCAAACAAAATGCCCATCATTTTGAAGGGTGGGGGTACGTGTGTGGAGGGCAGGCTTGTAAGGACCCCTGAGGAATGCAGTGCTCTGCATAAAAAGGCCACACACACACATACACACTCCTTGCCCACAGACGATTGGCCACCCAATATCAGAAGGCAAAGGGCAGATTTTCTTTCAGCGTAAGTCACTTCAATTGTAGTGGTTTATTTTTCTCTATAAGAGTGAATGGCAACCTCTAAGTTGTCAAAAAGTACTCTTGAGAACAGGGGTGGAGGCTAAACTTGCTGGTGATCCCAGTGACCCTAGCCAATGGCAACCAAGCCTGCTTCCATTTGCCTAACCCCATCCTGAGCACTGTTTTGTGGTCATGTTAAAATGTGATGCTAGCATGTACCCCAATGTATGAGATACTGTTGATGGATTTGATATACAGTATATTGCTGCATTTTTATGGAATTTCAAGGCAACAACACAGTGGCCCAGATCTTCTGCGGTACAATAAGGGCAGAAGAAGAGCTCTGTGCCCACAGAGTGGCAAGACCTGACTGACTGATTGATTGATTAAGTGCCGTCAAGTCGGTGTCGACTCTTAGCGACCACATAGATAGATTCTCTCCAGGACCTAGTTGTATTGAATCCTTGCTCCTTACTCCAACATGGGCGAAGGGAGAGGCAGAAGCAATTTTTGCTTCCCTCCCCTCCCTTCAAAAGCCCTTTCAGCTGCCTGGAATATGTCCCTGACAGTTGTGCAACCCTCGGGGACAGATTTTCACGTGGCCTGAGGGCTTCCTGGGGTGGGGGAGGTTGTCAAAATTGCCCCTTCCCCAGTGATGTTAGTCTGTCAGTGTTTTGAGTCTGCTCCTCTTGCTGCACCACTGTTCCTTGCTCCAGTGTTAGAAGTAACAGTCCTAAGCATTTGTTAGCAAAGGTATTTTTAATGCAAGAGCATCAAGCATGCACACACCCACTTCTGGAAGTAGAGTTTTCATCACAGCACATGGTTTGGTGTATGGAACTGCATCTGAAAAATAAACTGTGGATTGAGACCTATATGGCATGTAACAAAGCATGGAAATGTGAAATACTGCTTTTTAAAGAAAAAAAAATTAAGGCAAGGATACGGTTCTAGAACTCTACGGCATTGGTTTAAATGATATTTTAAATAATAATAATTAATAAGATTGAGTAATGAATACTGTATTTACTTCAACTCTTAATGCTCTGAGAAATAAATTATTTTTCAACAATAGCTTATTTTGGCTGGATAGATGCACACATATATGTTAGTGTTTATAATTTTCACCATGGTAAGAGTTTCATATAAGAAAGGCTGGAAACTGAACACTTGCATTTTTCTGAAACATATGTTTCTGTCTAAAGGCTATGCATTCCCCCTCCTCTATAAATCTAAGTAGAGGAGTGATAACAACTTCCTGACATAATTTAATAATAGCTCTTTTCAGACAACATGCATGAATGTGCCGAGAAGGAGTGAGATGATCACAGATGATCACTACACCTGATCTGTGCACATTCATTTGAAAGACTAGCTCTCTTCAGTCTTTCAAAAAATTGGTGCAGTCTACCTAACAGAGGTATAGCAAGGTTGGATGGGCCCTGGGATAAAAAGTGAAATGGACCCTTGCCCCTCCGCCCTCTCATATCTGGGCCAGTCACTTATCTCTCAGCCAAACCTACCTTACAAGGTTGTTGTGAGGCTAAACATAATCATGCACACCACTCTAGGCTCCTTGGAGGAAGAATGAGATATAAATGTAAAAATATATTTTTATTTTTCTTGTGGTAAACTGAAGGTTAAGTGCACTAACTGCCCTTGAAAATAGTTCAAAGCAGTCAAATACTAGCTGCATCTGAATGAATGTTCGGCTTCCAGAACTGTTTCATTTAATGACATTTCTTTGAGGATATATATTTGTTTTAAAATTCTAATATTTAATTATAATCATTTAAATTTTTTATAACATTGCAGTGGATATAAATTTATGGTCTATTGCTGACTACAAAACTGAAATTACTGCACTGTCAGATTGCAGTGTTAATGACATCTTTTCATTGAGCCTCTGAGACATGCATGCCCTCTTGTCTCAGTTCATGCCATCCTTGCTGGACAGAATCCATTTGAACAAGGTGCTCCCACACAATTTACACTGATTCCCCCCTCTCACTGCAGCCTCCCATTCCATTCTGGGGAGAGTCACTTGACCTTCAGGAGCAGCTTTGCAGAGGTGTTGGCGGCTGCAACTGGGAGAAGGAAAGCCCTATTGCATGAGCTACATTTCTGTTGTGCAACTAGAGGCAAGCCCCCTGCGTCTATTAGCTGTCTCTGTAGAGTGTGTCCAGTGTGTTGTGTTCTTTTATTTGCTTCTGTGTTACCCTTCTGAAAAAAGCAATGCATTAATGGTGTGCCATCGGTGTCGACTCCTGGCAAACCACAGAGCCCTGTGGCTTTTCTTTGGTAGAATACAGGAGCGGGTTACCATTGCCATCTCCCGTGCAGTATGGGAAATGCTCGACTAACAAGCAGGAAGTTGCCGGTTCAAATCCTAGCTGGTACTAAACTGGGCAGCAGCGATATAGGGAAATGCTGAAAGGCATCATCTCATACTGCGTGAGAGGAGGCAGTGGTAAACCCCTCCTGTATTCTACCAAAGAAAACCACAGGGCTCTGTGGGCACCAGGAGTCGAAATCGACTTGATGGCACACTTTACCTTTACTTTATGAGATGATGCCTTTCAGCATTTTCCCATATCGCTACTGCCCGCTATAGGTGTTTCCCATAGTCTGGGAAACATACCAGCAGGGATTTGAACCGGCAACCTCATGCTTGCTAGGCAAGTCATTTCCCGCTGTATCATTCATTAATAGCAATCCCATAATCCTTTACTTGGATGAGAAAGCCAGAAAGAAGGGGTATAAAGAGAAAGGAAATTGTACCTAATTCTGTACCAGTGCAGGAAGAAGTAATAAACTAGTCCCCTGCTCCATATTGTGAGGTGAGTGAGGAGCTCATATATGATATATGCTCAAGTGCCAGTTAAACATCTAAGTGATAGGAATAAGAGGGTTTAATCCACAAATTTAAAATAGTACTCATATTTTAGTATGGATGAACTACTCTTTCTCAACTCAGCTCCACTGTCAATACTGCTTTTGAAAGTACTCATGCAAATGTGGCATTACTGTTTATTTGTCATTTCTATAGGGCTTTCTGTTTGCAAAGTGCTTTGCAATGCTTATTTATTTTTATTCCTGCCTTTCCATACTTGGAGCTTTCCCAGACAGCAGGCTTTACTGCAGGATTAAGAGGGGAGTTATGGATATTTCGAATTTATCGAAAAGACCTATGCAAAAAGTTGATTTTTTTTAACCCCGGACATAGATCGGGCTAAGCTCCAATGAGCAATGAAAAGACTGAATTGTGTATGGAGTGCTTCCCGATAGCTCTCAGGGACTTCCAGCTTCAAGTTGGACAATATGTGAATGCACACCTGCCTTTCCGTGGTTAATCAAAGTAAAATGGCCATCAGGGAATGTTTAAGGTGGCTTACAATATACAGGATCAATGATCTTGTTGTAGTAAGCATGACTTGTCCCCTTATCTAAGCAGGGTCTGCCCTGGTTGCATATGAATGGGGAACTTGATGTGTGAGCACTGCAACATGTGTGAGCACTGCAACATGGGGATGGAGCTGCTCTGGGAAGAGCAAGTTCCAACCCTGGCATCTCCAAGATGGGGCTGAGAGAGATTCCTGTCTGCAACCTTTGAGAAGCCACTGCCAGTCTGTGTAGACAATACTGAGCTAGATGGACCTGTGGTCTGACTCAGTATATGGCAGCTTCCTATGTTCCTATGTTCCTAATTCATATTTTAAAAACTACATAATACATCACATATTCATTTAAAAACCATATCAAAACAATGAGTTGGATCCAACAAGTGCCTCAATGAATTCTTTCATGCAATGGGGGAGGGGGCATTTTCACTTATTCTTTCCCTCTGCAGCCCCATGTGACCCCTGAAAATATGCCCCTGAAGTCTGGAGGACCCCCAGGAACACATTTTTAGGAGGCACAAGAAGTTGCAAAGGAAGTGGGGATCAGCAAAAATTGCCCCCACCCCTCTTGTGAACAAAAATACTAGTTGAGATCCAATCAATTACAGTAGAACAACAGCAGAGCCAGCTATAATACTAAGAGAGAGCACACCAAATCAGGCAGAAGATATGCCAAATTGCTTGCCTAAATAAACAAAACAAAACAAAAAAAACCCCTTCAGCAGCACTAGAAGACCATCCAGTATGGGGCAAGATGAATCTCTCTACAAATGGAGTTTCACATTCTGGGCATGCCTCAGAGAAGCAACTTGCTCTTGTTCTCAATGGCACTGGCATTTTGGTCAGTGTTGCAAGTGACCAATCAAAAGACCTTCCATGCTAAAGCAAAGGATGGGCAGGACAAAACAGGAGGAGGCAGTCCTCTATATACCTTGTTTATCCATTTGCAGTCAAAATACTATTATTTCTGTTTCACCAATCAGGAGCTTAGGCTGAAAGGTAGCGACATGCCTGAGGTCAGACAATGAGCCTGTGGTAGATTTCACCAAATGTGATGGTTCTGCTACCACTAACCTCACATTTGGAGAATACACTATACGGGACCCACAAATACTACCTCCATATGTGTCCTTACTGCCACCAAGTTTCCTTAATCTAGAACAATAAAAACGTATTAAAAAACCCCTTTCCCCAATAGGTGGGATAAGTGTTAGGATGGGATGAACCAGCAAGAGGTAAAGTTAAAACCAAAAGTAAAGTTAAAACCAGAAGTAAAGTTAAAACCAAAGGTAGTAGGCTGACATCCCCACTAACCATGCAGCCTTACAGTGGACTACTTTCTTAGCTCCACAGAGCTAATATCTCTCTCCCCAGAAGAGCCTTGTGCCACCCAAAAATATGTCCTTGAGGGCTCCACAACCTTCAGGGACATATTTTCAGGTGCTTGACTGCACAGGTAGTGAGAATGTTGGCTCTATATCTATATCTATATCCTTTATCTATCTAAGAAACTGTTTTGGTTATTAATTTAGGGGCAAACCATTTACAAACTGTGGTAAAGATGTTACAGGGTATTACAGGTAATGTTCCTGATAGGTTCAGCCTCCTTTCCTTGCTCAAAGAGAGCACCTCCACCTTTTCTGCTTTCTTCTATCTTTTTTTGTTCTTCTCCTAAATAAGTTCCCTGCCTCCTCTGAATGAGAGGACGTCTTATAGAAGTCCTATCTGGCTGTCTGCATGTGACATTTTATACTCTGGCGCCTGGAGGGACCCTTTATCCAGCCTGCTCTGGAACCTGTCCACAAGCCCATTGGCCTCTGACCAATGGTGCTGGACAACATGTTTCCCAAGGCCTACCAGACTGATTCACCATACAGCCTATTGTAGATGTGAGACCTGATGCTGGGTTCCCCAGAACCAAACCAAATTAGACTCCACTGGCTGCATGCAACCTCAGTCCAGAAAATTTACTTTGGTAAATGCATATTTCAGGAGATCAGGGACAATCCCATACCCTCTTCACATGCTGACTATACACAGTCTAGAAGGTTTAAAAGGGCGAATACATCTTATGATTCAGGTACTGAGGCTCACATCTTCTCCACATTCTATATATCCCATTGAGAAGCGGATATACATCATGCCTTTTCTTTGACGGATACCTCATTTTAAACAATGGTCTTTTGTCTAACAGTATGGCATAAGTAAAACCTGAAGCATTCTGCATGTTTAAAATACAAAAATGTGATACTTTTAAAATGAAATGGTTATGAGATTTTAAAGAAGGAAAGGGGGCACAAATTCATCCTCAAACCTAATTAAAATGTAGCTTTCTTAAAACATAATTCTGTCCACTTTGAAAACACCATTACTTGATTAAAGTTATTTGTTCTAATAAAAGCTGTCCAAATTAGACAAATTTCATTGCTAAGTAATTCTCATTTCTTGTAGAGGTTCTGCTGAACTCAGGTCTTCAATGATGTCTATTCCATCATGATTATATAAACGCAACATGCAATTATTATGCACATCACAATATGAAACACCAGTTATCTAGAAGTTGCAAAAATAGTTTTGGACAACTTGGAATGATTACAGCTTTCCACTCGACCATATCACAATCATGATCCAAAGTAGTGATAACCAGTTCTGCTGAGACAATTTTCCCTCAATGTCTACTGAGATATTCTATATTACGTTGTATAAATTTCTCTCAGTTAATCTCTATGTGATCCCCTGAAGGGCTATTTATTACGTATGTATACAACCTGTCTTTAGAAGTGAGATTAATGTAATATGACACACAAGTAACACACTAGTGTTTAAATGTTTTCCAGAAAGTTAACAAATTTAGTTAAAAGAATACTTGACGAGGTCTTCTGCCTAGATACTAGCATGGAAAAAAGTTCAAAATATTAAACATCGCTCACTGTAGGTGGCCAATTAATGCACTGTACCCGAGCTGAAATAAATCCTTCAAATATATACATAAAGCATATAATCTCTTATCTGCTTAGGCATTATCAAATTTTTAACAAATCCTAGTAACTTCAAACACAGGTTTAATGGTGTTAAAACATGTAAAGTAAAGAACTGAGTTTTTAAGAACATAAGCTGTTCTAGAATGTTTCAAGAGAACTACTTTGAAATGCAATTATAATCTTATCCCAAGAAGAAATTGGTGTCATTTTTAAATAAATGAAATTTATTAAAATAATGAGAAATAGATAGTTCTCCCTTCCCAAAATTACACACACCTCTTTCTTGTGGGAAACTGCAGGCTACTTGAAAATAGTTGAAGGCAGTTACCATCTGAATCTGAATGAATGAATTGCTCCCTGAATTGTTTTGTTTAATAACATTTCTTTGAGAATATATTTTTGTTTTAAAATTCTAATATTTCATTATAATCATTTATGTTTTTTGCAACATTGCTATGAATTTAAATTTATGCTTGCCGGTCTATTGCTGACTACAAAACTGAAATTACTGCAATACCATTAAATTGTATAAATGATCAAAACACACATTTCTGGAACATAAATTACAGTGTACGGATGACTGGTTAAGATATCATATTAGGTACAGACCTGCTCAATTTAGGCCCCCCAGATGTTTTTGGACGACAACTCCCATAATCCCCAGCCACAGTGGCCAATATCCAGGGATTAGGGGAATTATAGGCCAACATCTGCAAGAGAGCTGGAGTTGAGCAGCTCTGTATTAAAGATTTGATACAGAGATTTTGTCGGTGCTTTTGTAGGAGGGGTGTAACACTTGAGTCGGTAATTTTCAGGTCTAAGTTGAGTACATGTTGTGATCTGGGATGTACAGGTGAAACTCAGAAAATTAGAATATCGTGCAAAAGTCCATTAATTTCAGTAATGCAAATTAAAAGGTGAAACTGATATATGAGACGGACGCATTACATGCAAAGCGAGATAAGTCAAGTCTTAATTTGTTATAATTGTGATGATCATGGCGTATAGCTCATGATAACCCCAAATCCACAATCTCAGAAAATTAGAATATTACATGGAACCAATAAGACAAGGATTGAAGAATAGAACAATATCGGACCTCTGAAAAGTATACAGTGTACTGTGCTTGATTGGCCAGCAAACTCGCCTGACCTGACCCCATAGAGAATCTATGGGGCATTGCCAAGAGAAGGATGAGAGACATGAGACCAAACAAGGCAGAATTGCTGAAGGCCGCTAATGAAGCATCCTGGTCTTCCATAATACCTCATCAGTGCCACAGGCTGATAGCATCCATGCCACGCCGCATTGAGGCAGTAATTGCTGCAAAAGGGGCCCAAACCAAGTACTGAATACATATGCATGCTTATAGTTTTCAGAGGTCCGATATTGTTCTATTCTTCAATCCTTGTCTTCTTGGTTCCATGTAATATTCTAATTTTCTGAGATTGTGGATTTGGGGTTTTCATGAGCTGTACGCCATGATCATCACAATTATAACAAATTAAAGCTTGACTTATCTCGCTTTGCATGTAATGCATCTGTCTCATATATCAGTTTCACCTTTTAATTTGCATTACTGAAATTAATGGACTTTTGCACGATATTCTAATTTTCCGAGTTTCACCTGTATGTGTGTCTGAAATCAGAAAAGGTACAGCTTCTCAGTCACAGCTCAGTGGCAGACCATATGCATTGCATGGAGTCAGTCCTAGGTTCAGCCCCTGGCATGTCCAGGTAGGGTTAAGAAAGATGCCTACGGTAGCTGCTGCCAGTCAGTGTAGATCAGGACTGCACAACTTTGGCTCTCCTGAAGATGAACTACAACTCCCGTCATCCTGACTACTGGCCACAGTGCCTGGGAATGGTGGGAGCAGTACTCCAAAAGCAGCTCTTGCATCACAGTTGTTTGGCCCTGCTGTATAGACCATACTGAGCTAGAGGGACCAATGTGTTCCAATCTAAGATCTGTGAGTTTGTTCAGACCAACTCAACACGGAATGTTCACATTGCCTCAGTGAATCAGGTAATGGTGTCAAAAGCTAAAACACAGAAGGCCAGTCTGTGACACGGGTGCCATAAGTGGCATCAGCAGCAGGAGGTTGTATCGCACGTGGATAGGAGCTGGAAGGCCAGTGACCTGCCCATAGCAGAATCAGGTCTGCACCAGTGTTCCCTGTAACAGAGATTCCCAGATCTTGTTATGTTGACTACAACTCCCATAATGCCCAATCAAAGGCCATTGCAGATTGGGATTATGGAAGTTGTAACCAACAACATCTGGGAATCCCTGTTACAGGGAACACTGGTCTGCACTCCCGCTTGCCTCTTTAACACTGCCACCTGCTTCCCAGTTTAGCAGACTAGAGTCAAACCACCCTAAGGCTCAGAGGCTGCATGCATAGCATACTGTAGTCAGGAGAATGCTTTCATGAGGCAAGGTAAGGCAGTTTGCCTCAGGCAGCAGATTGCTGAGACACCAGCAGGGCATCAAGATGCCCCCTGGCCCCCACCATTCCCATCAGAGCAGTCCTTTGGGTCCAATCTGAAACTTGCAGATTTTGCAAGGAGTACCTACCTTCCCTCACACTCCTTGCCCAGCTTGCAAGAAGCATGAAGAGAGAAGAAAAGCCCACTAGCAATCATCCTTGCCCTCATTTCAAGGTTTGCAAGGGTTGGTTTCAAAAGTGGGCCATCCCCACCAGGGTAGGGGGCGAGGCAGCATTTTGCACCTTGCCTCAGGCACCACAATCCCATGGGCCACCCTTGACTGTAGTGCAACCTAGAGGAGCACTATCTGAACTTGAACTGGTGGCACTCTTGCCAAAGAAGTTGGCCACCACTCACCTAAACACTGTGACATCAGACACAGCCCTTGGTCAGTTGCCGCTTTGTTTTCAAAATTCATTTTAATAAATATTTCAGCTTTTAATATCAGCTGTGTGGGTTTGTGCTGACCCCGGGCACTGTCTTGCATTCCAAAAAGCTCACAGGATGGGGCATAAGTAATTCATGCCGGGCTCTGCCCTTCCCCACCCTCTTTCCTGCCAATTCTCATTTTTGTGCAGCACTCCTCTGGCTCATGAAAGTAGGCTATTTTATTTATTTTTTAATGCCCTAGATTGCTTTTGAGAGACAATATGGATGCTTCATGAAGTTCAGACCACTTTGTGTAGAGTTAGACCAAATGTTAAGAATTCCTTTTGAGTCTGCAGAATACTGTTATCTGTTTTCAGAAAGTGTTGGCTTTATTTTAAATAAAGAAACTCACTACTCAATGCAAGTGATGCAAGAGAGCTTCCTTGTAATTTTATACAATAACCAAAGCTTTCAAGTATTTACAGACCACCCTGTGTATCAATGTCAACGAACTCAATGAGGATGCATGTTTTAGGGCTTTGATGTAGGGGGGGGGAACCTCCAAAAAAACCCACAAAACACCCACCCAAACTAATGGCCCTCTGGCCATATATGGTAGCTATGCAAGGTATATCTTTGACCTTTTCATGAATAAACAAGAGGCACAGAATGCTACTGATAATATATTCCATGAGCCTGTTCGTTTTTTTTAAAGGCAGCTGAATTCTGAAAACTTCTGACTGCTTGCAATGCTGCTGCTTCTAGGTACCACTTGGGGTCCAATTTCCAGTGAATAATGCTGTGGCCATAATCCAAATCAGATATTGGGCAGCAGCCGGACTTAATTACTCATGAGTAATCCCACTGAAATTAAGTAGTTCTATAGACTAACTTCTGCTCTGAGTAGTAATATTAAGTAGCTTAATCTGGATGCTGCTCATTGATTTCAATAGGCTTGAGCACACTTAACTCTTCAGTGGATTCTGGCCCATGTTCATTGCCTTGTTGAGAAGCAACACTGCATAGGGGAACTGGTTCTTTTTACTAGACCAGTTTGTTCTTTAAAATATTGGAGTGAAAACAATCTATCTTCAGATAAAGGCCAGATAAATTAAAAATTCCTCTTCAAGGTGGCCTTTCTTTTCTGGCCAGTGACCATAATAAAGATGATGGTGTGGCCTCTCAAGTTAGTCTGCTATTCTTTTATTTTAAGAGCAATTGATTCAAAGTATTAGCTATGTACTATTTCTGAAAGAACTGCGATGTTATGATCTTTATGGGTGGAGAAGTGGAGCACCTGCAGGCAAGTGGGAGGTACCAGCAGACGCAGGGTGACCTGCAGATATGTTGGTTTCAGAAAAATGAACCTGGCAGGACAGCATTCGCCTATATGAACCTGCCAGGGCCCTCCACTCAGCATCTCAGGCCATGCTCATGGTCCCACCACTAACAGAGATCCAGTTCGCGGGGACTAGAGACAGGGCCTTTTTGTTTGTGGCCCCTCAGCTTTGGAACATCCTCCCTGAAGAGCTTCACCATGCTCGCTCCCTCCATTTTTAAAGGGGCTTTTAAATATTTTATCTGCTGCTTATATATGGTAGGTTTTTAGTTTTTATAGTACTCAGTTTTTAGCTTTTTATTAATAACTTTTAATTTGAAACTCTTTAAAAAATGTGATTTTAGATGTGATTTTAGCCTGGTCTTTTAACTTGTTTAACTTTATTAATCTTTTATTTTAGTGTATCTATTTTATTAATGTTGTGAGCCACCTTGAGCGCTAGTGTACTGGAGAGGGGTATAAATATTTTGAATGAAAGAAAAAAAATCTGACGAGGGAAAAAGGAGGGCAAAAACTTCCAAAACTGCCCATGTTAGTCAATGGGACAGAATTCTTGAGACTAGGACTGGAAAGACCTCAGTTCAGATCCGGGGCGTAACGATAGGGGGGCAGCCAGGGCACGTGCCCTGGGCACCACTCTGGTGGGTCACGTGGGGGGGGCGCCAAAAAGTGGCATGCCCCCCCGACCCCCCCTGGATCGCACGGCGGTGGCGGATCGCTGAGTGCGGCGGTGGCGGCAGATTGCCGAGTGCAGCAGAGTGACGCCGAGGCCTGCTGTCTGGCCTGGCGTCGCTTCCCAACTGCGCAGGCGCAATTTCAGGGGCAGAGCTTGCCCTGGGCGCTGTTTCCCCCCGTTACGCCACTGTTTCAGATCCCCATTCAGCCATGAAATACCCTGGGTGACTCTGGGCCAATCACCATATATCAGCCTAACCTACTTGACAGAGTTGTTCCTCTCATGATGAGGAGAAGCATAACCATATACACTGCTGTGGTCTTCCTGGAGAAAGAATGAGATATAAATGTAAAAATAAATAAAATAGAAATAACTTAAAACAAACAGGGCGCTTTCCAGATTACACCCTACGACAGTGTCACTACATGTCCATTAAGTGTGCTTCTGCACTGCCTGTGTTTCGACATCGCAGTCTCTGTGCTGTCAGCAAGGTGTCATTCACATTTCCGATGCCTTCTTTCATATTTTATCCTTGTGTTTTAGTACTTCAACATTGTATGTGTGTCGTAAAAAACCAGCTGTATCTTCCCATTGTAGGAGGGTTGCACATGTTGGAAGTTAAGGACTTTGCGCTGCCTCTTGTCTCAAAGACAGTGGAGGACAGACTAGTGAGTCAGAGGGCTAGAGGGTCAAGACACTGGTTATCCCTTCTCTACTGCTCTGACACTATCCCTTTGGAATGTAGATTGCTAATCTTAGGGACACTTCCTATTTCCTCTCTCTCTTCTCTTCCTGTTCCTACTAGCTTGCAACATGCAAGCAAGCTCCTCTCCCTGCACCATGTGTGCAGAGATGCAGAATCCATCTGCATCCAGCTAGATAGATAGATTAGAGATCCTAACTCCTCACTTTCTTATCCAGAATGGAGTTCTCTAATAAATGCCATATATATCGTTTAGAAACTATGAACTGGCTCCAAGTTACTTTACTCTCAGCATACACGCATGCCTAAGTAAATTCCGCTGTGTTGTGCCTCTGTGCACTCTGCTATAATGAAAAAGGGATTCTCTTACCAGAGAGAATTCCCAACAGCACAAGCAATTTACATTCTTAAAATGATCCTGCCAAGCCGAAGCATTTTACTGCTGAACAGCATGTGATCTGGAAAGCACCCAGGTGGGTAGTGCTGAGAACAGGGAGGGAAAGAGGGCTTCAGCAAAAAGAGTGGGACATTTCTCAGCTTGAACAACCTCTTCTGCTTCTGAGGGGAAAGCTGTCTAATAGTCTTCACAGAGTAAAATGCTGAAACTTTGTGACTCCCTCACCAGTCAGGTAACCCTGGTCTGTTTCTGAAGGGGAAAGAGTTTGACACAGTTAATCTGCTGTTATGAAGAATTGCCCTCTCAAGTGCTAGAAGGCGTGGGGAAGTTCTGAGGGAATTTCTTTACAACTTTACAATTCTTGACAGCAGTGTTCTCTCTAATTTTTTTCCATCTTTTTGCAGAAGGAGTTTTGTTCTGGGCAGCAGTATCAAGGCACTGTGTGTGCACATGCATTCAGAGTGGGGCCTTCCTAATTCAGCTTGAGCGGGATCTAAAATTAACTGAGCAGACATCAGAAAACTTGTGACCACACACATGTGCACATGCCTTAGAGGGAACAGTGCTCCCCAGCATTATGGGGACACTCTGGAGGTCCAGATAACCACAAACAACACTTAAAAATAGAAATGTGCCTAAGCCTATTCTGTAAAAGGTAAAGTGTGCTCTCGAGTTGGTGTCGACAACTGGCAACCACAGAGCCCTATGACTGTCTTTGGTAGAATACAGGAGGGGTTTACCATTGCCTCCTCCCGCACAGTATGAGATGATGCCTTTCAGCATCTTCCTATATCTCTGCTTCTCGATATAGATGTTTCCCTTAGCAGTTAGTAAAGAGCCCTGCTTCTTAACATTAACTCTTGAAGCTTTAGGGCTTCATGAAAAGGAAGTTAGACTGAATAACTGTGCCCTTCCCCAAACCCAGAAAATGGGGTGGGGTGGGGGGAGCACATGAAATAAGACCCAAGTAAAGACTCCTGTCTGTTGCTAACTTTTGTATTTTTCACCATTCCCAGCCACAGCTTTGAGTGACACATGTACGTTTGTCATACAGTATATAGCAGATGCGAGACATGTACATCTGACATAAATGACAAAATGATATAGAGCAACATTTTGTTGCAGGCCCACACTTGTTTATTAAAAATGCCTGTGGTAGAGTAACAGCAGTACATTGTGGGTGGGGGGTGCTGGGGTAAAGCCCTCCACTGAGTTGTGTTTCCTTCAGGATGCAGCTTACTCAGCAGTGAGGAGCCTCCCTGTTCCTAGGTGGATTTTTCACTCCTGGCCATTTAATCATATGTGAGACTAGATTTCTCAGGCATAAAATGCCAGGGGTGCTTTCTATCAGCTTCGGCTGATATGTCAGCTGTGTCCATTTCTCGAGATCAATGACCTCAAAACAGTGGCACATTTGTTGGTAACCTCCAGGCTGGACTTCTGTAATGCGCTCTACGTGGGGCTGCCTTTGTACATAGTCTGGAAACTTCAGTTGGTTCATAATGCGGCAGCCAGGTTGGTCTCTGGAGAGACCTTTGCTGATGGAGTTATACTGGATGCCAATAGGTTTCCTGACAAAACACAAAGTGCTAGTTATAACTTATAAAGCCCTAAATGGCTTAGGTCCTGGGTATTTAAGAGAGCATCTTCTTCGCTACCAACTCCACCGCCCATTGAGGTCATCTGAGAAGGTCCGTCTCCAGTTACCGCCAACTCATTTGGTGGTCACAGAGAGACGGGCCTTCTCGGCTGCTGCCCCGAGATTATGGAATGTGTTCCCTGCTGAGTTACGATCCTCCCCATCTCTGGCTATTTTTAAAAAACATTTGAAAACCCATTTTTTTTACCCAAGCCTTCTCAGGTTTTTAATTAAAAAATACTGTTTGTTAATTTTATGGTTTTAAAATTATTGTATTGTTTTAACTTTTATATGTGTTATATGTTGAACTGTTTTAACTTTTATATGTGTTTTAATTGTTAGCCGCCCAGAGACGTAAGTTTGGGTGGGGTATAAATTTAATAAATGAATGAATGAATGAATGAGCAAGCCTCACCACTGGTCCTACTCCTATGGTAAGTCTTTGGTTCCTAGTGAACAATATGGGGAAAGGCTGGGCCGGGGTGGGAGGAAACAGGCTGTTCGCAAGCACAGAAGGCGCAAAGTGCATGTCTGGGGAATGAACTTTGTCCCATTCCTTGGATCTCTGAAAGAAACATAATGGCTTGATTAATGCTCTCATCCTAAACATAAATGGAAGTGAGCCCATGGAGAATTGACAGACAGACAGTGAGAGTGAGGGTGTGCAGTGCACCTGGGCCATGGCAGCCCAGTGGCCATGCTTGCTGCCTCCCTGGCCCCTCTAGGTGCTTGTCCCCATCTTCAAAGACCTCTTACCATCACTACCACGCCACCAGCTGGCTGCACTTGCTCAAACTTAAAAATGGTGCTGTCCAGATCTCAGTGAGAATAGGGGGCTCCTTTAAGTAGTTGGGGCAGGCAGAAGGTGGGTGGTGGGCAGGTAGGTGGCAAGTGGAGAATGGCCTCAGAACAGTGGTGCACCAGCTGGTAACCTCCAGGCTTGACTACTGTAATGAGCTCTACGTGGGGCTGCCTTTGTACGTAGTTCGGAAACTTCAGTTAGTTCAAAATGTGGCAGCAAGGCTGGTCTCCAGGGCAACCCGGAGAGACCATATTATGCCTGTTTTGAAACAGCTGCACTGGCTGCCAATACGTTTCTGAGCAAAATACAAAGTGCTGGTTATTACCTTTAAAGCCCTGAACGGCTTAGGACCAGGCTACCTTAGACAGCGCCTTCTTCGGTCTGATCCCCACCACACGCTAAGATCATCTGAGGAAGTCCGGCTCCAGTTGCCACCAGCTCATTTGGTGGCGACCCAGAGGCGGGCCTTCTCTGTAGCCGCTCCTGGACTGTGGAATGCGCTCCCTGCAGACATCCGTAATTTGAATTCTTTATTGGAATTTAGGAGAGCCCTAAAGACCTACCCGATGTTCGGCCTGGCCTTCCAGTGCTCTTAAATGGTTTTAAAGGGTCTTTGATGTTTGTGAACCGCCCTGAGCTATTTTGTAATCCTATGTGTAATCCATACACAGGGTGGTCTAAAAATCAATCAAACAAACAAATAAATAAATAATAAGTGGCGAACGAAGGGGTGACAGGTGGCAAGAACAGGGGAGCTGAGCAAAGGTGGCCCTACAGTTTGGGGTTTGCCCCCAGGCTGCCTCCAGCCTTGCTACTCCACTGGAGACGCGTGTGTGTGTGTGTGTGTGTCTTTTCTTTGCTTTGAAGTATCTGTGTGAATATGTGAAGAATGCCTTTCCTTCAAGTCTGGGAGAGGACTCCCACCCTTGCTGCACTGCTTATGCCTGTATGGGTGTACAGGTTCACAAATCATCTCCCCCACTAGGTGAGAAGTTGCAATCAGCTGCCTGGCCGTTGCACAGTAAGTGTGTACTGGGCCATATAGTATCAATGATGTAAGAAACAAAAGGATTTAAATGTAACCCAAACCACAAGTGCATCCTCTGTTGGTGTGCTGCCATTACTGACTTTAAATAGCCAGGCCCAGACATTACATGATGTAGGGTACTTAGAGATATTTATTTAAAAGTATACATTTACTAGAAGAGAGCCATACTTAAATCACATCAGTGTCAAACATAGTTTTTACATTGCGCCGAAGCAAATGAAAAAAGCCAAAAGCCAAAATAGGTTCCTCCAACTGGTATGCTGCCAAATCTAGAGGTCTACAGTAGTATCCTGTTTTTAGATGTATGTTCTGTCCTTATGGATGGGGTGATAAGATCTTCACCTCTTACTCTTTCTCACAACATGATGAGATTAGTTACTGTTATTCCCATTTTACAGACAGACAACTGAGGTGGAAAGAAAGCAATTTGCTTTGGGAAAGCTCAGTAACTACATGCTTGAAATAACACCCTTCTTCCTAGACTTTACAGCTGCCCTTTTGAAGCTCTGGCTTCACCTTGAGGCCTCCCATGCTTTTGCCTGGCCTACACCAGTTCCTCTCCCAGCTGTTGATCCCCCATTGCCCATGTTATCACTGTTGGACACTGCAAGAGTGGGGTTGCCTAGGCTGCATTGGGTCTAGAATCCCTCCACCTCAAATTATATGCAAAGTATGGTATTGCAAAGTACATGCAATGCACAAATGATGCAAAGTACAGTATTACAAGTGAGGATACAAATATCAGCATGTGGTGTTTAAAAACAAATAAAATCAATTAAATCAAGGAATCCATTAAAAGCAGATTTCCTTATATATTTTTACAGTATAAAAAACTGTACAAAATCCAAACATTCTCCTTGAGCAACTTACTTTATTTATTTATTTATTTGTTTGTTTGTTTGTTTATTTATTTATTTATTATTTGATTTCTATACCGCCCTTCAAAAATGGCTCAGGGTGGTTTACACAGAGAAATAATAAATAAATAAGATGGCTCCCTGTCCCCAAAGGGCTCACATTCTAAAAAGAAACATAAGATAGACACCAGCCACAGTCACTGGAAGTACTGTGCTGGGGGTGGAGAGGGCCAGTTACTCTCCCCCTGCTAAATAAAGAGAATCACCACATTAAAAGGTGCCTCTTTTCCAAGTTAGCAGGGGTCCTGCTAAGAATAGCATACATGCTATTCTTTGGATATTCCTTTTGCATTAGTCTGTGGCAGCAATAGCAGGTAGGTAAACTTTCTGGCTGACATCCAAATAAAATTGCTCCTGAATAGTCCCACTGAAATTAATGGGATAAGTTAATCATGACTACCTTGTCCCGTTAACTTCAATGGACTACTCATGAGTAATTTAGTCTGGATGTCAGCCTTTGCATACAGAAGTATGGATTCATTTGAAACATTACCATCAATATTGAGCAAATACCTGCAAATATATCTGAGGGCTTTCTCTTCATTCTTATTTTATAACAATGAAGAGCTGAAGGCATGGCATTTCCTTGGGATTTAATGGCCAGCTGGGGTTAATGGCCAAAGGCTATTACTTCAGACCAAGTATTACTCCCAACTGGTAATTAATCCCCAGGAAATGCCCTGCATCTCGATCATTATTGCTTAATTTTAGTGCAAAAATTGACTATGGCAGTCTATTAAATTCAGGGAGCAAACATTCAGTGAATATAACCAGCTGTTTACACAACTGTCTTTTGTCTGTAATAACAAAAATTTCAGATCTTAGTTATATGAAGTTTTAGGTGCCACTGAGTTCTTCTTTAATTGAGACCCACTAAAATAACTAATTTTAATAATGGCATTCCTTGACAGTCTGAGACGGGGGAGAGATAGTAAGATACCCTTTCTGGTTTACACTATTTATTGGCTGAAATGCTGCACAGTATTAGGCTAGTGCTAGGGACCTGTCAGTGTTGCTGTGCAATGTGAAAGGCAGCCCCAGTGGTTGTGCCCCTGCTAACTGAGCAAAGAGACACCTTTTAAAGTGGTGATTCTCTTCTATTTAGTAGGGGGAGAGCAACTGGCCCTATCCAACCCCAGCACAGCATCCCTCCAGTGGCTGTTGCTGGTATCTGACTTATGTTTCTTTTTAGATTATGAGCACTTTGAGGACATGGGACCATCTTATTTACATATTTTTTAATTTTTCTATGTAAACTGCTTTAAGAACTTTGGCTGAAGAGCGGTATATAGATATTTGTAGTAGTAGTAGAGTTGTGCAACAGGGCCGCTGAGCAGCGACTTAAAACAATGTCCCCCACACTTGTGCAGCCCTACTTCCATTGTTTCCAGTAGAAATAGTGCTGCACAACTGCACAAGCACTGTTTTAAGTTCTCTTTGTGTTGAAGTTCTATTTGGGCCAATGGAAAAAGTTTGTGCCTCAGTGGAAGAGCAGCAGCTTTGCATGCAGAAGATCTCCGGTTTAGACCGTGGCATCTCCCACTAGGGCTGGGAAATACCTGCCAGAAACCCTGGAGAGCTATTGCCAGGCAGTGTGGACAAAATTGAACTAGATG